>NC_141876.1:149664924-149967954 GCF_056163025.1 Triticum urartu
TAAGGCCCATTAACCCCCCGGGGGGTTCCGGTAACCCCTCCGGCACTCCGGTTTTATCCGAAACTTCTCCGGAACCCTTCCGGTGTCCGAATATAGTCATCCAATATATCAATATTTATGTCTCGACCATTCCGAGACTCCTCGTCATGTCCGTGATCACATCCGGGACTCCGAACTAACTTCGGTACATCAAAATGCATAAACTCATAATAACTGTCATCGTAACTTTAAGCGTGCGGACCCTACGATTCGAGCACAATGTAGACATGACCGAGACACGTCTCTGGTCAATAACCAATAGCGGGACCTGGATGCCCATATTGGCTTCCACATATTCTACGAAGATCTTTATCGGTCAGACCGCATAACAACATACGTTGTTCCTTTTGTCATCGGTATGTTACTTGCCCGAGATTCGATCGTCGGTATCCAATACCTAGTTCAATATCGTTACCGGCAAGTCTCTTTACTCGTTCCGTAATACATCATCTCACAACTAACATATTAGTTGTAATGCTTGCAAGGCTTATGTGATGTGCATTACCGAGAGGGCCCAGAGATACCTCTCCGACAATCGGAGTGACAAATCCTAATCTCGAAATACGCCAACCCAACATGTACCTTTGGAGACACCTGTAATGCTCCTTTATAATGACCCAGTTACGTTGTGACGTTTGGTAGCACCCAAAGTGTTCCTCCGGCAAACGGGAGTTGCATAATCTCATAGTCATAGGAACATGTATAACTCATGAAGAAAGCAATAGCAACATACTAAACGATCGGGTGCTAAGCTAATGGAATGGGTCATGTCAATCAGATCATTCAACTAATGATGTGACCTCATTAATCAAATAACAACTCTTTGTTCATGGTTAGGAAACATAACCATCTTTGATTAACGAGCTAGTCAAGTAGAGGCATACTAGTGACACTCTGTTTTGTCTATGTATTCACACATGTATTATGTTTCCGGTTAATACAATTCTAGCATGAATAATAAACATTTATCATGATATAAGGAAATAAATAATAACTTTATTATTGCCTCTAGGGCATATTTCCTTCAGTCTCCCACTTGCACTAGAGTCAATAATCTAGATTACACAGTAATGATTCTAACACCCATGGAGTCTTGGTGCTGATCATGTTTTGCTCATGGAAGAGGCTTAGTCAACGGGTCTGCCACATTCAGATCCGTATGTATCTTGCAAATCTCTATGTCTCCCACCTGGACTAGATCCCGGATGGAATTGAAGCGTCTCTTGATGTGCTTGGTTTTCTTGTGAAATCTGGATTCCTTTGCCAAGGCAATTGCACCAGTATTGTCACAAAAGATTTTCATTGGACCCGATGCACTAGGTATGACACCTAGATCGGATATGAACTCCTTCATCCAGACTCCTTCATTTGCTGCTTCCGAAGCAGCTATGTACTCCGCTTCACATGTAGATCCCGCTACGATGCTTTGTTTAGAACTGCACCAACTGACAGCTCCACCGTTTAATGTAAACACGTATCCGGTTTGCGATTTAGAATCGTCCGGATCAGTGTCAAAGCTTGCATCAACGTAACCTTTTACGATGAGCTCTTTGTCACCTCCATATATGAGAAACATATCCTTAGTCCTTTTCAGGTATTTTAGGATGTTCTTGACCGCTGTCCAGTGATCCACTCCTGGATTACTTTGGTACCTCCCTGCTAAACTTATGGCAAGGCACACATCAGGTCTGGTACACAGCATTGCATACGTGATAGAGCCTATGGCTGAAGCATAGGGAACATCTTTCATTTTCTCTCTATCTTCTGCAGTGGTCGGGCATTGAGTCTGACTCAACTTCACACCTTGTAATACAGGCAAGAACCCTTTCTTTGCTTGATCCATTTTGAACTTTTTCAAAATCTTGTCAAGGTATGTGCTTTGTGAAAGTCCAATTAAGCGTCTTGATCTATCTCTATAGATCTTTATGCCTAATATGTAAGCAGCTTCACCGAGGTCTTTCATTAAAAAACTTTTATTCAAGTATCCCTTTATGCTATCCAGAAATTCTATATCATTTCCAATTAGTAATATGTCATCCACATATAATATCAGAAATGCTACAGAGCTCCCACTCACTTTCTTGTAAATACAGGCTTCTCCGAAAGTCTGTATAAACCCAAATGCTTTGATCACACTATCAAAGCGTTTATTCCAACTCCGAGAGGCTTGCACCAGTCCATAAATGGATCGCTGGAGCTTGCACACTTTGTTAGCTCCCTTTGGATCGACAAAACCTTCTGGTTGCATCATATACAACTCTTCTTCCAGAAATCCATTCAGGAATGCAGTTTTGACATCCATCTGCCAAATTTCATAATCATAAAATGCGGCAATTGCTAACATGATTTGGACAGACTTAAGCATCGCTACGGGTGATTAGGTCTCATCGTAGTCAATCCCTTGAACTTGCCGAAAACCTTTTGCGACAAGTCGAGCTTTGTAGACAGTAATATTACCGTCAGCGTCAGTGTTCTTCTTGAAGATCCATTTATTCTCAATTGCTTGCCGATCATCGGGCAAGTCAACCAAAGTCCATACTTTGTTCTCATACATGGATCCCATCTCAGATTTCATGGCTTCTAGCCATTTTGCGGAATCTGGGCTCACCATCGCTTCTTCATAGTTCGTAGGTTCATCATGATCTAGTAGCATGACTTCTAGAACAGGATTACCGTACCACTCTGGTGCGGATCTCACTCTGGTTGATCTACGAGGTTCAGTAGTATCTTGATCTAAAGTTTCATGATCATCATCATTAGCTTCCTCTCTAATTGGTGTAGGTGTCACTGAAACAGTTTTCTGTGATGCACTACTTTCCAATAAGGGAGTAGGTACAGTTACCTCGTCAAGTTCTACTTTCCTCTGTAAGTGCATCTAGTGCCACCCCTAGTTGGTTTTGGAGTATTGACGACAAACCTAGTTGAGGGACTAACGTGTTTGTGAGAATTGCAGGAAAACACAGGTAGAAGTCCCTCATTGATTCGGTTTTATTACCAGAGATGACCCCTAAAAATGTACGAAGACATTGAAGACAATGGTGGTTTATGAAGATATTCATATTGAAGACAATGACATGAGAAGACTCCCTATGAAGCTTATGGAACTCGAAGACTTAGATCCTTCGTAGTTTTATTTCATTTATGTAGTGTCATAGGAATCACCGTACTGTTAAGTGGGTTCCAAAAGAACCAGTCAGAATGACTGTAGTGATGCCTAATTCAAATCCTATGTCTTCGAGCGAAGACTTTGAGAGAAAATCTTGTCCAGAGCCAGACAAGTCAGCTTTACTTGTAGCCCAAGTAAAGTTGCCGTGTGAGTTCAAAATTCGACCGTTGGTACACGTGTCAGTTCCTTAGTGACCCAGGGTCATTTTGGACAGATCAGGTCGGGTTGCCAAGTGGCTATAAATAGTCCACCCCCACAACCATAAACGGTTGGCTGCTCAGATTTCAGTGCACAGCTTTTGTCGTTTGAGAGCAACCCACCTCGAAGCCTTTGAAAGAAAAATTCCCAGTGAGGAGAAAAGCCCTAACCACCCAGAGCCAGAGTAAATTGGGCATCACTTAAGTCTTCGTGTCTGTGTGATTTGAAGACTTATTACACTTGAGGACTGTGCATCCTCCAGACGGTTAGGCGTCGCGTTCTGAGCATCCAAGAGAAATTGTGGATTGCCAGTGAACGAAGTCTGTGAAGGTTTGGGAGTCTACCTTGAAGACTTACCTGAGTGATTGGGCGAGGTCTGTGTGACCTTAGCTCAAGGAGAAAACGGTGAGGACTGGGTGTCTTGGACTAAGTGTCCTTGACTGGGTGTCCGGGACTGTGTGTCCTTTGGTTTAAATACCTAGCCGCTCCAACCAGACGTACAGTTGTCACAGCAACTGGAACTGGTCCAACAAATCATTGTCTTCAACGTGTCACTGGTTTCATCTTCACTTCGTTTCACTTACAGTTATTCATTGTGAAGCCATTGCATGCCTGCTTTATCTTTTGTCTTCACAACATGAATGCATGATCTGTTCGGCTTCATAACTTCTTCCTACCTGATCCTTATTACACTGAAGCTGTTTGTCATTGCGCTTTCACTCTATTGAATACATGACCATGGCTGGCCTAGTGTAATCTAACTTCCGCTGCATAGTAATAGGCATGATCTTCACTGTTTGTCTTCACAACTCTCACTTTTGAAGACTTTCATAAAAATCGCCTATTCACCCCCCCTCTAGTCGATATAACGCACTTTCAATTGGTATCAGAGCTGGGTGCTCCCTTGTTCTGTGTGATTCGGTTTAACCACCTGGAGTTTTAGCTATGTCGACTGCAGGGATAATCAAAGTCTCCGCTGCTTGTCCCGTCTTCGATGGAACTGAATATCCCTACTGGAAGAATAAGATGCGCATGCATCTTGAAGCCATTGACGTCGACCTATGGTATGTCGTCGAAAACGGCGTTCCCAAGGCTGGAGAAGGTGTCACTGCTGCTGATGTCAAGAAGTTCGTTCAACTGGACTCTACTGCCAAGAATATCATCTGTGGTCATCTGACCAAAGGACAGTATGGCCGTGTGAGTGCCTTGAAGACATCCAAACTGGTCTGGGATTGGCTCTCCAAAGTTAATGAAGGCATATCAACCCAGAGAGATCAAAGAATCAGTGTCCTTCGCAATCTCTTCAACCGCTTCAAACGAAATGACAATGAGAATGTCCAGCACACCTTTGATCGGCTCACTGACATCACAAATGAGCTTCAAGCCCTCGGCGCTACTGAGATCACCAAACATGAAATCGTCAAGACGCTGCTGAGATCACTTGATAGTTCGTTTGACATTCTGGCCCTGATGATTCAAGAACGTCCTGATTTCAAGACACTCGATCCGTCTGACATACTTGAGAGGCTCAACACACATGAGTTTCAGCTTTCTGAGAAAAGAGATATCTACGGTCCAAACTATGGGCGAACTCGTGCCTTGAAGGCAAAAGCTGTCTCCTCATCTGAAGAAGAATCTGACTGTAGTTCTGATGATCCTGAAGACATTGGAAGAGAACTTGCAATGCTAGTGAAGAAGCTTCAAAAATTCACCAAGAAGAAAGGCTTCAGAAAATCTTCACGATCAAGCTCAAGGAATGATGAAGCTTCTGCTCATGACTACAAGAAGAAAACATGTCACAAGTGCAAGAAAACTGGGCACTTCATCTCTGAGTGTCCACAGTGGGACAATGAGAATAGAAGGAAGAAGAAGGGCAAGGAATATGATTCTGACGACAAGAAAAAGAAGAAAAACTCAAAGTCTTCTTCCAAGTCTTCATCAAAGTCTTCATCACACAAGAAGAGCTCATCTGGCAAGGCGCATGCGTTTGTAGGCAAGGAGATGGATTCAGAGGAGGAATCCACATCTGAGGAGGCAGAGGTGGAATCTGAGGAGGAGTCTGATTCTGGCATTGCGAGTCTGGCTACAACATACGTCGCCAAGTCCATCTTCAACACTGAAGACAATGATTGCATCACCGACACCGACGCAAATGACAAGAACGACTCCACTCCTACCTACTGCTTCATGGCACGCGGTGCCAAGGTAAACACACGCACCACTCGCTATGAAACATCCAGTGACGATGACTCTGAATGTGATTCAAAACCTAGCTATAAAACACTTGCTAAAATTGCAACTGAACAACAGAAAGCTATGGAACACATTCAAAAACTGTTAGACAGAAGCGATGATCTGTTGGGTGCTGAAATGACTCGATCTGAATCCTTAATTGAAGACATAAAAAACCTTCACGTTAAGTATCAGGAACTTGAAGATCGTCATGATACTCTCTCAACAACTCATGAAAAGCTTTCCTATGACTATCTTCAAAGGAAGCAAGAACTTGAGAAATTGAGGGTGGCTCATGAAGATCTTCAAAAGGAAAACGAGTCACTTCGCGCCGAACAGACCAGTCCCGCTCAGGAAGGATTTGAACCACCATGTCTTAAATGCATTGAGCGTAATAATGCTAATTCTGTTGCTGAATGTTCCACTGCTACTACTGTTCCAATATCTTCAACTGTTGATGTGGCAACTAACCCCTCTGCTGAGGATACCACTGCTATTGCTAATGAGAATGCTAGGTTGAAGACATTGCTTGAAACAGGGATGTACAAAAGTCTGAAAGGGCATCAAACATTATGTGATGTCCTTAAGAAGCAGATTCTGAACCGAAACCCTAGGAAAGAGGGTGTTGGGTTCGTGAGGAAAATCAATGCAGATGGCTCTTACTGGAAACCTGAGCAGTACCCCAAAACTACATGGGTTGCTGCAAAGGAACTTTCAGCAGATCCATCCAATTTATCTGGCTTCACTTGTGCTAACCCAATTATCATTGATGAATCCTTTGATGCAAACTATAAACTGTTTAAGAATCAGAATGGTGAAGTGTTTGCCAGGTACATTGGTACTAACTGCAGGAATGGACCGCCTATGAAGAAGATCTGGGTTCCGAAAACATGTCTGGAAAATCTTCCTGTGAATGTCTTCATGACACCTCACTTGAAGAAGACAAACCTCGGTCCAAAGGCTTCATACAGACAGAGGACTCACCTGAGTCACACTAACGCAAATGTTTTGCAGGGAAACCACACTCAGGCATATGAATATGAGAGCGGTTCATCGAACCGTCATGTTCATATGACCAAAAATTATTCTGCTTATGCCTATGAGTATTATTGTCCCCCTGCTAGACTGTTTGCTAAGGCTTCAAAGCCAAAATTCTCAGATGCTGCACTTAGACTCATAGCTTCTAAGCCACCCTTGAAGATGTGGGTGGTTAAGAAAGCTTAACTCTCTTTTGCAGGGAAAGGTCTCCAGCACAAAAACAAAATCGTCTGATGCTATTGCTGGGGACCATAAAAATCTTGTGGGGCGCAAGATAAACTGCCCAAATGGCATCATTATGTACTTCATTCCTGAATCGCATGCTATTCTCCCCATTAGTCCTAATCTGGATCTAAGTTTTCATAACCCACTGGTTCGTCAAATGTTTATGCTTCACAACACTCTTCGTGAAGCCTATCCCCCTAACTGCACTGTAGGGTACGACACCAGCGACTTCAAAGTCTTCAGAATGGATTATTGACAGTGGGTGTACAAATCACATGACTGGCAGAAGAAGCCTTCTTATGGACTCAACTTTACGTCCATCCGACAAGAGCCACATTACATTCGCTGACACTGGTAAAAGTAAGGTATTGGGTCTAGGTAGAGTTGCAATCTCAAAGGATCAACACATGGATAAAGTCATGCTTGTTGAATCCCTTGGCTTCAACTTAATGTCTGTCTCAATGCTTTGCGATTTGAATATGATTGTAATGTTTGGCAAATATCGCTGCCTGGTGCTAATGGAATCTGACAAATCTCTAGTGTTTGAAGGGTATAGGAAAGGTGATTTGTATGTGGTAGATTTCTCAGCAGGACCACAACTTGCAGTATGTCTTCTTGCAAAAGCTTCAGAATGCTGGCTTTGGCATCGAAGGCTTGGGCATGCTGGCATGAGGAACCTCCACACCCTTGCGAAGAAAAAGCACGTCATAGGCATCGAGGGCGTCAAGTTCAAGAAAGATCACTTATGCGGTGCCTGTGAAGCAGGGAAGATGACAAGGGCAAAACATCCTTCGAAGACAATCATGACCACTACTCAAACCTTCGAACTGCTCCACATGGATCTTTTCGGTCCCACTCACTACTCAACTTTTACTACTTCTGCATGCCTCTATGGCTTCGTAATTGTTGATGATTATTCTAGATATACTTGGGTGCACATAATCCTTTACAAGACTGAAGTGCAGGATGTCTTCAGACGCTTCGCAAATCGAGCTATGAACAATTTTGGCGCCAAGATAAAGCACATCAGAAGTGACAATGGCACTGAATTCAAGAACACTGGCCTTGATACATATCTGGATACCTTGGGAATCACACATGAATTCTCAGCTCCATACACGCCACAGCAGAATGGCGTCGTCGAACGCAAGAACAGAACACTCATTGAGATGGCCAGAACAATGCTAGATGAATACAAGACTCCAAGAAAGTTCTGGACTGAAGCCATTGATACTGCATGCCATACAATCAATCGTGTTTATCTTCACAAGCTTCTGAACAAGACATCCTATGAACTCCTAACTGGCAAGAAGCCAAATGTCAGTTATTTCAGAGTATTTGGCGCAAAATGCTGGATCAAGGACCCACACCACACCTCAAAGTTTGCACCAAAAGCACATGAAGGCTTCATGCTTGGATATGGAAAGGATTCGCACTCCTACAAAGTCTTCAATCTCTTCCACTACAAAGTGGTTGAAACAGTGGATGTGCGATTTGATGAAACCAATGGATCACAAAGAGAGCAATTGCCAAATGTGCTAGATGAAGTTCCAGCAAATGAATCAATCAAGCTTATGGGAACTGGAGAAATTGTACCTTCTGAAGCTCATCCTGAAGAAGAACTTATCATCTCAGCACCTGATCCACATGAAGACAATGCTCAGCCTGACGATATACCTTCAAATGACCACATAGATCAGCAAGAGCAAAGTCTTCGCCCCACACACCCTCGTGTTGCAAATGAAGTACAAATTGACAAAATACTGGACAGCATCAATGCACCTGGTCCACTCACTCGTTCAAGGGCAACTCAGCTAACGAACTTCTGTGGGCATTTCGCATTCGTCTCAATATCAGAACCCAAGAAAGTTGAAGAAGCCTTCATGGAACCTGAATGGATTCAAGCTATGCAAGAAGAGCTTCAACAGTTTGAGCTGAATAATGTATGGGAACTGGTTAAGCGTCCTGATCCACGGAAGCACAACATAATAGGCACCAAATGGATATACCGCAACAAGCAGGATGAGCATGGTCAAGTTGTCAGAAACAAAGCTCGTCTCGTTGCTCAAGGATATACTCAAGTGGAGGGCATTGACTTCGATGAAACATTTGCTCCTGTGGCTAGGCTTGAAGCCATACGCATACTGCTGGCCTATGCAAATCATCATAACATACTTCTCTATCAGATGGATGTTAAAAGTGCCTTTCTCAATGGCAAGATTGAAGAAGAAGTGTATGTTGCACAACCACCTGGCTTTGAAAATCCAAAACATCCTGATATGGTATACAAGCTCAACAAGGCACTGTATGGCCTCAAACAAGCCCCTAGGGCCTGGTATGATACACTCAAGTACTTTCTGAAAAGCAAAGGCTTCATACCTGGTTCCCTGGATCCCACTCTTTTCACGAAGACATATGATGGTGAACTGTTTGTGTGCCAAATATATGTGGATGACATTATCTTCGGCTGCACCAATCAGAAGTATAGTGAAGAGTTTGGATATATGATGCAAGAGCAATATCAGATGTCCATGATGGGGGAGCTGAAGTTCTTTCTCGGTCTTCAAATACGGCAACAACGCAACGACATCTTCATATCTCAAGAGAAATATCTTAAAGAGTGCCTGAAGAAGTTCGGTATGGAAGACTGCAAAGGCTTCACAACACCAATGCCAGCCAAGCATCATCTGGGTCCCGACGACAATGGTAAAGAGTTCGATCAAAAGGTATACTGCTCCATGATTGGGTCTTTGCTTTATTTATGTGCATCTAGGCCAGATATCATGCTTAGTGTTTGCATGTGTGCTCGATTTCAAGCGACACCAAAGGAGTCGCATCACTTAGCTGTGAAGCGAATTCTTCGATATTTGGCTCACACCCCAACTCTAGGATTATGGTATCCAAAGGGCTTAGAGTTTGATTTAGTTGGATTTTCGGATGCTGATTATGCTGGTGACAAAGTTGATCGCAAGTCTACATCAGGCACATGTCACTTTCTGGGACGATCACTTGTATGTTGGTCTTCAAAGAAGCAGAACTGTGTATCACTCTCCACTGCTGAATCTGAATACATTGCTGCTGGATCTTGCTGCGCTCAGCTTCTGTGGATGAAGCAAACACACAAGGATTATGGCATTCATCTGAAGCAAGTGCCACTTTACTGCGACAACGAAAGCGCCATCAAGATTGCCAACAACCCAGTTCAGCACTCGAAGACAAAGCACATTGAAATTCGTCATCACTTTCTCAGAGATCATGTTGTGAAGGAAGACATTGATATCATACACGTCAACACTGAAGAGCAATTGGCAGATATCTTCACAAAGCCCTTGGATGAGAAGAGATTTTGCAAGTTACGGTATGAGCTAAATATCTTGGAATCCTCAAATGTCCTGTGATCAGGCACACATCCTAACACTTAAGCATATTGATGACTTAGATGTGCAACACACGAAGTAGCGTATATCTTCAGACAATGAAGACATACATTCTAAGTGTGAATACATTAATGTGGAATTTGACTTCGGAGCGCCACGAGAATTATGCGCCGTGTCTGGGTCTAATACTTCCTATACGGTGGGTAACGCCACCACCAAACGTTCCATTTTGAAGTGTTTCTCTCATGGCGTTACCTCTCAATGTCTTCACAATTGGTTTGGTTTCATTCTCAATATGTCTTCATGATTATCTTCACTGCGTTGATTATATGGATATATATATGTACTGATGTTCTGTCCTCTACAGCATTCACTTATAGCTATGTCTTCTTGGTTGAATCTTTTGAACTAAGTGAATGTGATCGGACCCTAACCTATCTATGCTTTCTATTTCAAACTCTATCTCTCCAAGTCATATGCATTCTGTTGTAACTGTCAAATGTCTTCACTGTGTCCTTGTCAGCTGAAGACATAGTGACAACCATAAAAGTCCGTTTTTTAATGCTCATTCCTCCACATAAGATCCGGAGAAGCAGGAACGACCGCCCGACAATTTAGGCGTGCGTGGGACATGGAACAAATCCCAATTGTCCTCTAACTGGCCACGCGTGCCTCAAATGCGAACCGCCAGGGGTACCTGCGTAATAGCGCAGTGCCGCCTCTATCCCTATAAATATACGATTCATTGCGGTCATTATCTCCTTCTTCCACCCTCGCACGAACCCTAGCGCCACCGCTAGCACTCGACGACGCCGGCGATGAAGCGCTTCACTGCCGCAACCTCTCCGACGCCGTTTTCACGCCGACAGCGGACATCGCTCTCTCCGCCGTCGCCGTAGGTGTCTTCCGTCGCCAAGTTAGGGCACGGAGGATCGAACTGCTCGGCCTCAACTCTCACTTCGTCTAGCAGTTCCAAGTGTGGTAAATAAAACCTCTTTTGACAGCCTCTTTTGATCCCATAGTTCAGTCACTTTCTGCCATAAGGAGTTTCTCTTCACATTAGTTAGTTATCTCGCTACATCTCATGACATGCCTAGTATATTCACTTGTGCTTCATAAGGTAGTTAGATTCCTCACTTGTACTGATCTGTGGGTTCGTACAAATCTGGAACCAACTTCTTATCTGTGAGTGAATGTCTTCGCACAATGAGGTCTATGTCTTCTAAACCGATTTATCTTCAAAATCTTCTGAGAATGCATATGACCTCTTCCCCTTCCCTCGCACCTTAATGCTGTCACAGGTACATGTCCGTGGGAGAATCCTTTGGTTCTCATAGTCTGCATTCATTTGCAGAGTACTTGCAGCATCACATCAACTCTCCTGAAGCCAGTTCTTGCAAAAGGAAGCCTTTGAAGACTTTGAACATCTTGAAGCCTTCCAAGTTATTCATGGCTTCAGAAACAGCAGCAAGGAAGGGAGGCAGACAGCGACATGGTGAAACGTCCAAAGATCTGCCTGATGAATTGGCAGAGATGTACAAAACTGATCCTGAAGAAAGCTATGGTCAGCGCAAGACATGAATCCAATGGATTCGAAGATATTGGGCAGAGCAATGGTTCCACTACCGCTTCGTCACTCAGGAATATGCGGAGAAATGCGCCATCAAAAGACCGTGGGGAGACGTACTATACAAAAATCTTGTACCCAGGTCCAGAGTCGAAGCCATTGCTCAAGGCTTCTATCCATGCATGGTGAGAGGACCACAGCCAGCTGAGGCACATCCGTCATCACTTCTCTGGTGCCGCGATGATAATCTCTTCAAGCGCAACTTTCAGTTTGCACAGCAGTCAGCGAAGATAAACAAGAAGAAATTTGGGCTTGACTTCAACCCTGGTCCCTCCTCACCAAGGGCAGATGGCACACGCAACGCCGATCCCAATATCATCGGGCCGTATGCCAATCTTGCAGGCCTCATCACTCGCATCCTAGTCCAAGGGACTGCTGTGAATGACCCTCCAGCAGATACTGAGTCAGATGACGCCCCTGCTGCTCCGAAGCCAAAGCAGAAGAAGCCAAAAGCTCCAAAAGCTTCAAAGCCAGCCGCTTCTCCCAAGATCGCAAGAGTGAAGCCTTTAGCAACTGCACCTCCTGAAGCCAGTGTGCAGTCAGAAGGCTTATCACGAGTGTCCAAGCCCCAAGAAGCCAAGAAGCCTCAGCCACCCACAGGCAAAGAGCTCACAGCTGCTGACATTCTGCGCTGCGAAGCCATTGATCTCTCAAGCGATGAAGATCTTGGAGATGATGCTCTTGAGCAGCTCATCAAGAGCAAGGAGGAGGCTGAAATCTTCAACAATCTGCCTCTCTTTGATGTCGCCATCATCCACAACTTCATCGATGAATGGTTTGACACACCAGACATAAGCTTCAATGATCTGCAGCTACCCATAGGCCTCAGCGTTGCCTTTCAAGGTGCAATTGCTTCAGAACTTGCAATAGCCCAGCGAATTGTAGAACTGAAGCAGAAAATTGATCATGAAAAGGCTCAGTTCAAGAAGCACGTGGCCAAGCTCAGTGTGCAAGAAGTGAAAAACTTCAAGATCATGTTGCACGAGCTGAAAGAGAACTTCCTGAAGACGCGTGCCGAAGCTCAAGGCTCGCGAGAACGCATGAAGACTTTGGCTGATCGCTGCGTGCAAGCCTACAATGAGGAAGAAGAGCGCAAGGCACTTGGGCGTCCCGGCATTGACCCCAGGATGGCCGCGAAGAAGAAAAAGAAGGCGGCTGTGCCCGAACCTGAAGCGCCAAGGTCAGAAACTGCTCCGATTGTCTTCCCCGATGCAATGACTGGCTCGAAGCCAAAGAGTCGATCAACCGCCTCACAGCACAAGAAGACACGGACTGCAGAGGCTGAAGCTAAGAAGAGAAAACATTCTGAAGCCTCTCCTTCTGAACCCATCATCAAGAAGCGCAAGACCAAGAAATCTCGGGCTGCTCCCACAGAGCCCCTGATAATTGAACCCCTCTGCGTCCGCTATCCTGACACAGATCGTCAGTTGACTGTGCATGAACCCAACACTGAAGATATTCCAGCAGACGAACCCTACGCTGCTGAAGACATTGGTCTCCAAGACAATGTGCAAGGTGATGCAGCCCTTCCTCAGCTTGGGACAAGCGAACTGATCAGTATTGGTCGTCCCTTGACGCCAATCACACAAGCAGCATCATGGGCAGATCGCCCACAGGAGGAAGATGAGCCACAGCCCACTGCAACTCCACAAGCGTCGCCCAAATTCTGTAGGCTTCGCAAAGGGCCAAGGGCTCAGGCTGCTGACGACATTCCGGCTGCATCAGCCGAAGGGCATGCAGAGATACCACAAGCTCCAACTCCCCCACACCAACAAGAAGCAGTTCTCCAGGAGAACGTGCCTGAGTCTGCAAATGTTGAGGCTGCCACAAACAACGCCGAAGCAAATGTGGAGCCCAACCCAACAATAGCTTCAGAAGACAATGAAGCTACTGCTCCTGAACATTCTGTGCCTGAGTCTGCTGCAGGACCACAATTCAACTATCATATTGCATACAGACCCCAGGTCCAGAAGCCGATCCCACGACTGCCAAGGTTCCCAGGTCCTGCATCAGCTCCTGGTTCCTTCAACATCAACGGCTTCAGGGCAGATAACACGTTTTTCGACCGCTCCAAGAACCCTTATTCAAGGGAACGGATTGTATCAGATAGGTTCTGGAGCCATCAACAGTGCAGCTATTATTCATGCATCCTTTACAACCAAGGCCGCATCTTTCCTCACAAGCGCCTTGAGGTTGAAGCTGTTGCTGGTCTGCCTGGTCTAGAAGAAGCACTGGATTGCTTCAAGCAAGTGGGTTTGCTGCCATTTATCACTGATGAAGAGCACTGGAACGAAGAGCTTCTGCTCCAGTTCTATGCCACTGTGCATATCAAAGGCTATAACAGAGATCCGAAGACATGGATTCTGGAGTGGATGACAGGCAATATCCATCATGAAGCCAATGCTTTCGACCTAATTGAGCTTACCGGCCTTCCCACTCCTGGCGAATTCTTTGAAGAAGGGTGCCAACTCCATGCTGAAGCAATTGAGAGCATATTTCAGCGTCCTGAGCCAGATATGAGTCAGATGCTCTCAATGATGAAGCCACTGCCTCCGAATGCACCCTATCCAACTAGGTTCTTCGTTGAAGACTTAGAGTACCTGCACAGAACAATATATCATATCATAAGGCGAACTCTATGGCCTGTAAAGGGACACTCTCGATATGCTACAATTGATGGTGCAATGAAGACTCTCATCTTCTGCATTCTACATGGCAAATGCTTCAATGCACAGGATCTCTTCATCCGTCACTTTGCAGCGTCTGCCTCAGAATTGTTTGGATTAAAGCTCTATGCTCCTTGGGTTATGAGGCTGATCAAGCTTCACTCTGCAATCTCCTATCAACCCTTAGCCCGCAACCATAGGATATTTTTCCCAGATGTGGACACATCTGCTGAAGAAATATATCCAGAGCCTGGCAAGCAACCATTAAGTCTTCAAAATGCAGAACACCAGAGCTTCACTCAAAATATTGAAGGTGTTGAAGCTCTCTCCCGAGTGTATCCAATGGCTGGCACCACACGTGCCCCTGCATCAACTGAAGCCACTGACAGCACAGCTGCCAAGAGACCCAAGAAGCGCGTTCGAACACTTAATGACCGAGAGCTTCTTGTGGCTCTTCACCAAAAGCAAGATAGGCATCACGACTGGCTCAAACGGCAGATGAGAAGCATCATGCAAGACGTCAATCGCATCAGAAATCTGGCAACCAAGAATGCGTTTGTCGCACACGAGACCTGTCGCCGCACTTGGAAAGGCCTCACCATGATGAGAAATGAAGCTGAACTGCAAGAGGATGGCTTCAGAGAGAGATTCCAATTTGACTCCACGCCTCCAAGAAGAGCTGTGATGCAAAGCACACCATCACTTGAAGAGTCAGAATTCTCTTCTTCTGCTGCCACCGTGTCTACCCGGATTATTGAAGAAGACGACGACGCGACATCATCTCCACCTGCTTCAACACACGTCGAATCTGCACCAAGCTTATCTGCACCGCCACCAAACAACTCCACCGACCCTGCTGCGCCTGGGAACGCGTAGGAAACTCTATGTCTTCAAACCTTTTTGGTCATCACTGACAAAAGGGGGAGAAACATGATGTTTATAGTCTTCAAGCGGGTCACTTTGGGCGGGTGCCACTATATTTTGCTACATTTTGCTTCGTGCTTACAACTCCCGTTTTTGCTACATTTGCTTCTTTGAGTTGTAACACTTAGCCTTGATGGCCGTCTGCCATCTGCTTGTCACTCCGTTATGCGAAGATAAATTCCGCATGTGCGACGATAAATTCCGCACTCATCTCTTACTGCAGACGTCCATTTTCCATTATGCATGTCATTATCTTCATATACTTTCACATGCATAGTGGATTGTCATCATAAGTTGAAATGGATCTCCACAAGTACAACCTGCCATGTGCATTTGCATTCAAAAGGCAAATTACTTATATGCACATCTTCAGGGGGAGCCCTTGCAACTTATGAAGACAAATTCCTTTACTATTTCACAAATTATGTTCCCCGTTGAAAACTTCAACTAGTTTGTCATCAATCACCAAAAAGGGGGAGATTGTAAGTGCATCTAGTGCCACCCCTAGTTGGTTTTGGAGTATTGACGACAAACCTAGTTGAGGGACTAACGTGTTTGTGAGAATTGCAGGAAAACACAGGTAGAAGTCCCTCATTGATTCGGTTTTATTACCAGAGATGACCCCTAAAAATGTACGAAGACATTGAAGACAATGGTGGTTTATGAAGATATTCATATTGAAGACAATGACATGAGAAGACTCCCTATGAAGCTTATGGAACTCGAAGACTTAGATCCTTCGTAGTTTTATTTCATTTATGTAGTGTCATAGGAATCACCGTACTGTTAAGTGGGGTCCAAAAGAACCAGTCAGAATGACTGTAGTGATGCCTAATTCAAATCCTATGTCTTCGAGCGAAGACTTTGAGAGAAAATCTTGTCCAGAGCCAGACAAGTCAGCTTTACTTGTAGCCCAAGTAAAGTTGCCGTGTGAGTTCAAAATTCGACCGTTGGTACACGTGTCAGTTCCTTAGTGACCCAGGGTCATTTTGGATAGATCAGGTCGGGTTGCCAAGTGGCTATAAATAGTCCACCCCCACAACCATAAACGGTTGGCTGCTCAGATTTCAGTGCACAGCTTTTGTCGTTTGAGAGCAACCCACCTCGAAGCCTTTAAAAGAAAAATTCCCAGTGAGGAGAAAAGCCCTAACCACCCAGAGCCAGAGTAAATTGGGCATCACTTAAGTCTTCATGTCTGTGTGATTTGAAGACTTATTACACTTGAGGACTGTGCATCCTCCAGACGGTTAGGCGTCGCGTTCTGAGCATCCAAGAGAAATTGTGGATTGCCAGTGAACGAAGTCTGTGAAGGTTTGGGAGTCTACCTTGAAGACTTACCTGAGTGATTGGGCGAGGTCTGTGTGACCTTAGCTCAAGGAGAAAACGGTGAGGACTGGGTGTCTTGGACTAAGTGTCCTTGACTGGGTGTCCGGGACTGTGTGTCCTTTGGTTTAAATACCTAGCCGCTCCAACCAGACGTACAGTTGTCACAGCAACTGGAACTGGTCCAACAAATCATTGTCTTCAACGTGTCACTGGTTTCATCTTCACTTCCTTTCACTTACAGTTATTCATTGTGAAGCCATTGCATGCCTGCTTTATCTTTTGTCTTCACAACATGAATGCATGATCTGTTCGGCTTCATAACTTCTTCCTACCTGATCCTTATTACACTGAAGCTGTTTGTCATTGCGCTTTCACTCTATTGAATACATGACCATGGCTGGCCTAGTGTAATCTAACTTCCGCTGCATAGTAATAGGCATGATCTTCACTGTTTGTCTTCACAACTCTCACTTTTGAAGACTTTCATAAAAATCGCCTATTCACCACCCCTCTAGTCGATATAACGCACTTTCATCCTCCCACTCACTTCTTTCGAGAGAAACTCCTTCTCCAGAAAGTTTCCGAATTTAGCAACAAAAGTCTTGCCTTCGGATCTGTGATAGAAGGTGTATCCAATAGTTTCCTTTGGATATCCTATGAAGACACATTTCTCCGATTTGGGTTCGAGCTTATCAGGTTGAAGCTTTTTCACATAAGCATCGCAGCCCCAAACTTTCAGAAACGACAACTTTGGTTTCTTGCCAAACCACAGTTCATAAGGCGTCGTCTCAACGGATTTTGATGGTGCCCTATTTAACGTGAATGCGGCCGTCTCTAGAGCGTATCCCCAAAACGATAGCGGTAAATCAGTAAGAGACATCATAGATCGCACCATATCTAGTAAAGTACGATTACGACGTTCGGACACACCATTACGCTGTGGTGTTCCGGGTGGCGTGAGCTGCGAAACTATTCCGCATTGTTTCAAATGTACACCAAACTCGTAACTCAAATATTCTCCTCCACGATCAGATCGTAGAAACTTTATTTTCTTGTTACGATGATTTTCCACTTCACTCTGAAATTCTTTGAACTTTTCAAATGTTTCAGACTTATGTTTCATTAAGTAGATATACCCGTATCTGCTTAAATCATCTGTGAAGGTGAGAAAATAACGATATCCGCCATGAGCTTCAATATTCATCGGACCACATACATCTTTATGTATGATTTCCAACAAATCTGTTGCTCTCTCCATAGTACCGGAGAACGGTGTTTTAGTCATCTTGCCCATGAGGCACGGTTCGCAAGTACCAAGCGATTCATAATCAAGTGGTTCCAAAAGCCCATCAGTATGGAGTTTCTTCATGCGCTTTACACCGATATGACCTAAACGGCAGTGCCACAAATAAGTTGCACTATCATTATCAACTCTGCATCTTTTGGCTTCAACATTATGAACATGTGTATCACTACTCTCGAGATTCAATAAGAATAGACCACTCTTCAAGGCTGCATGACCATAAAAGATATTACTCATATAAATAGAACAACCATTATTCTCTGATTTAAATGAATGACCGTCTCGCATTAAACAAGATCCAGATATAATGTTCATGCTCAACGCTGGCACCAAATAACAATTATTTAGGTCTAATACTAATCCCGAAGGTAGATGTAGAGGTAGCGTGCCGACCGCGATCACATCGACTTTGGAACCGTTTCCCACGCGCATCGTCACCTCGTCCTTAGCCAATCTTCGCTTAAACAGTAGTCCCTTTGTTCACCTTGCCATCCTTCTTATCCGCCAAATACTTGGGGCAGTTCCGCTTCCAGTGACCAGTCTGCTTGCAGTAGAAGCACTCAGTTTCAGGCTTAGGTCCAGACTTGGGTTTCTTCTCTTGAGCAGCAACTTGCTTGCCGTTCTTCTTGAAGTTCCCCTTCTTCTTCCCTTTGCCCTTTTTCTTGAAACTAGTGGTCTTATTGACCATCAACACTTGATGCTCCTTCTTGATTTCTACCTCCGCAGCTTTCAGCATTGCGAAGAGCTCGGGAATAGTCTTGTTCATCCCTTGCATATTATAGTTCATCACGAAGCTCTTGTAGCTTGGTGGCAGTGATTGGAGAATTCTGTCAATGACGCAATCATCTGGAAGATTAACTCCCAATTGAATCAAGTGATTATTATACCTAGACATTTTGAGTATATGCTCACTGACAGAACTGTTCTCCTTCATCTTGCAGCTATAGAACTTATTGGAGACTTCATATCTCTCAATCTGGGCATTTGCTTGAAATATTAACTTCAACTCTTGGAACATCTCATATGCTCCATGATGTTCAAAACGTCGTTGAAGTCCCGATTCTAAGCCGTAAAGCATGGCACACTGAACTATCGAGTAGTCATCAGCTTTGCTCTGCCAGACGTTCATAACATCTGGTGTTGCTCCAGCAGCAGGCCTGGCACCCAGCGGTGCTTCCAGGACGTAATTCTTCTGTGCAGCAATGAGGATAATCCTCAAGTTACGGACCCAGTCCGTGTAATTGCTACCATCATCTTTCAACTTTGCTTCCTCAAGGAACGCATTAAAATTCAACGGAACAACAGCACGAGCCATCTATCTATAATCAACATAAACAAGCAAGATACTATCAGGGACTAAGTTCATGATAAATTTAAGTTCAATTAATCATATTACTTAAGAACTCCCACTTAGATAGACATCCCTCTAATCCTCTAAGTGATCACGTGATCCAAATCAACTAAACCATGTCCGATCATCACGTGAGATGGAGTAGTTTCATTGGTGAACATCACTATGTTGATCATATCTACTATATGATTCACGCTTGACCTTTCGGTCTCCGTGTTCCGAGGCCATATCTGTATATGCTTGGCTCGTCAAGTATAACCTGAGTATTCCGCGTGTGTAACTGTTTTGCACCCGTTATATTTGAACGTAGAGCCTATCACACCCGATCATCATGTGGTGTCTCAGCACGAAGAACTTTCGCAACGGTGCATACTCAGGGAGAACACTTCTTGATAATTTAGTGAGAGATCATCTTATAATGCTACCGTCAATCAAAGCAAGATAAGATGCATAAAAGATAAACATCACATGCAATCAATATAAGTGATATGATATGGCCATCATTATCTTGTGCCTGTGATCTCCATCTCCGAAGCAACGTCATGATCACCATCGTCACCGGCGCGACACCTTGATCTCCATCGTAGCATCGTTGTCGTCTCGCCAATCTTATGCTTCCACGACTATCACTACCGCTTAGTAATAAAGTAAAGCATTACATCGCGATTGCATTGCATACAATAAAGCGACAACCATATGGCTCCTGCCAGTTGCCGATAACTCGGTTACAAAACATGATCATCTCATACAATAAAATTTAGCATCATGTCTTGGCCATTATCACATCACAACATGCCCTGCAAAAACAAGTTAGACGTCCTCTACTTTGTTGTTGCAAGTTTTACGTGGCTGCTACGGGCTTAAGTAAGAACCAATCTCACCTACGCATCAAAACCACAACGATAGTTTGTCAATTTGACTCCGTTTTAACCTTCGCAAGGACCGGGCGTAGCCACACTTGGTTCAACTAAAGTTGGAGAGACTGTCGCCCGCAAGCCACCTATGTGCAAAGCACGTCGGGAGAACCGGTCTCGCGTAAGCGTACGCCTAATGTCGGTCCGGGTCATCTCGTCCAACAATACCGCCGAACCAAAGTATGACATGCTGGTAGGCAGTATGACTTATATCGCCCACAACTCACTTGTGTTCTACTCGTGCATATAACATCAAACCATAAAACCTAGGCTCGGATGCCACTGTTGGGGAACGCAGTAATTTCAAAAAAAAATCCTACGCACACGCAAGATCATGGTGATGCATAGCAACGAGAGGGGAGATTATGATCTACATACCCTTGTAGATCGCAACGGAAGCATTGACACAACGTAGAGGAAGTAGTCGTACGTCTTCTTCCCGATCCGACCGATCCAAGCACCGTTACTCCGGCACCTCCGAGTTCTTAGCACACGTACAACTCGATGACGCTCCCCGGGCTCCGATCCAGCAAAGCTTCAGAGATGAGTTCCGTCAGCACAACGGCGTGGTGACGATGATGATGTTCCACCGAGGCAGGGCTTCGCCTAAGCACTACAACGATATGACCGAGGTAGAATATGGTGGCAGGGGGCACCGCACACGGCTAAGGAACGATCACGAGGATCAACTTGTGTGTTCTAGGGTGCCCCCTGCCTCCGTATATAAAGGATCCAAGGGGGGGTGCGCCGGCCTAGAGGAGGGCGCAGGAGGAGTCCTACTCCTACCGGGAGTAGGACTCCCCTCCCCGTTCCTTGTCCAATTAGGAGAGGTGGAGGGAGAATAGGAAAGGGGGGGCGCCGCCCCTCCCTCCTTGTCCAATTCGGACTAGGGGGAGAGGGGGTGTGTGGCCTGCCCTGGCAGCCCCTTCCTCTTCTCCACATTAGGCCCATAAGGCCCATTAACCCCCCGGGGGGTTCCGGTAACCCCTCCGGCACTCCGGTTTTATCCGAAACTTCTCCGGAACCCTTCCGGTGTCCGAATATAGTCATCCAATATATCAATCTTTATGTCTCCACCATTCCGAGACTCCTCGTCATGTCCATGATCACATCCAGGACTCCGAACTAACTTCGGTACATCAAAATGCATAAACTCATAATAACTGTCATCGTAACATTAAGCGTGCGGACCCTACGGTTCGAGAACAATGTAGACAAGACCGAGACACGTCTCTGGTCAATAACCAATAGCGGGACCTGGATGCCCATATTGGCTCCCACATATTCTACGAAGATCTTTATCGGTCAGACCGCATAACAACATACGTTGTTCCTTTTGTCATCGGTATGTTACTTGCCCGAGATTCGATCGTCGGTATCCAATACCTAGTTCAACCTCGTTACCGGCAAGTCTCTTTACTCGCTCCGTAATACATCATCTCACAACTAACATATTAGTTGTAATGCTTGCAAGGCTTATGTGATGTGTATTACCGAGAGGGCCCAGAGATACCTCTCCGACAATCGGAGTGACAAATCCTAATCTCGAAATACGCCAACCCAACATGTACCTTTGGAGACACCTGTAATGCTCCTTTATAATCACCCAGTTACGTTGTGACGTTTGGTAGCACCCAAAGTGTTCCTCCGGCAAACGGGAGTTGCATAATCTCATAGTTATAGGAACATGTATAAGTCATGAAGAAAGCAATAACAACATACTAAACGATCGGGTGCTAAGCTAATGGAATGGGTCATGTCAATCAGATCATTCAACTAATGACGTGACCTCGTTAATCAAATAACAACTCTTTGTTCATGGTTAGGAAACATAACCATCTTTGATTAACGAGCTAGTCAATAGAGGCATACTAGTGACGCTCTGTTTGTCTATGTATTCACACATGTATTATGTTTCCGGTTAATACAATTCTAGCATGAATAATAAACATTTATCATGATATAAGGAAATAAATAATAACTTTATTATTGCCTCTAGGGCATATTTCCTTCATTACTCAATACTCACACCTTGTAACATAGCCAAGAACTCCTTCTTTGCTAATCTATTTTGAACTCCTTCAAAATCTTGTCACGGTATGTATTCATTTGAAAGTACTATTAAGCGTTTTTGATCTATCCTTATAGATCTTGATGCTCAATGTTCAAGTAGCTTAATCCAGGTTTTCCATTGAAAAACACTTCTCAAATAACCCTGTATGCTTTACCGAAATTCTACATCATTTCTGATCAACAATATGTTAACAACATATACTCATCAAAAATTCTATAGTGCTCCCACTCACTTCTTTGGAAATACAAGTTTCTCATAAACTTTGTATAAACCCAAAATCTTTGATCATCTCGTCAAAGTGTACATTCCAACTCCGAGATGCTTACTCCAGTCCTTAGAAGGATTGCTGGAGCTTTGCATACTTGTTAGCATCTTTCAGGATTGACAAAACCTTCTGGTTGTATCACATACAACCTTTCCTCAAGAAAATCATCGAGGAAACAATGTTTTGACATCCTATCTGCAAGATTTCATAAATAATGCAGTAACTGCTAACATAATTCCAACAGACTCTTAGCATCGCTACAAGTGAGAAAGTCTCATTGTAGTCAACTCCTTGAACTTGTCGGAAAACATCTTAACGACAAGTCGAGCTTTCTTAATGGTGACACTTACCATCATTGTCTGTCTTCCTTTTAAAATCCATCTGCACCCAACAGCCTTACAACCATAAAGTAGTTCTTCCAAAGTCTATACTTTGTTTTTATACATGGATCCTCTCTCGGATTTTATGGCCTCGAGCCATTCGTCGGAATCCGGGCCCACCATCGCTTCTCCATAGCTCGTAGGTTCATTGTTGTCTAGCAACATGACTTCCAAGACAGGATTACGTACCACTCTAAAGTAGTACGCATCCTTGTTGACCTATGAGGTTTGGTAGTGACTTGATCCGAAGTTTCATGATCACTATCATAAGCTTCCACTTCAATTGGTGTAGGTGCCACAGGAACAACTTCATGTGCCCTGCTACACACTAGTTGAAGTGACGGTTCAATAACCTCATCAAGTCTCCATCATCCTCCCACTCAATTCTTTCGAGATAAACTTTTCCTCGGGAAAGGACCCGTTTCTAGAAACAATCACTTTTGCTTTCGGATCTGAAATAGGAGGTATACCCAACTATTTTGGGTATTCTATGAAGATGCATTTATCCGCTTTGGGTTCGAGCTTATCAGCCTGAAACTTTTTCACATAAGCGTCGCAGCCCCAAACTTTTAAGAAACGACAGCTTAAATTTTTCTAAACCATAGTTCATACAGTGTCATCTCAACGGAATTGCGTGGTGCCCTATTTAAAGTGAATGCGGTTGTCTCTAATGCCTAACCCATAAACGATAGTGGTAATTCGATAAGAGACATCATGGCATGCACCATATCCAATAGGGTGCAGTTATGATGTTCGGACACACCATCACACTATGGTGTTCCAGGCGGTATTAGTTGTGAAACAATTTCCACAATGTCTTAATTGTGTGCCAAACTCGTAACTCAGATATTCATCTCTATGATCATATCATAGACATTTTATCATCTTGTCACGACGATCTTCAACTTCACTCTGAAATTACTTAAACCTTTCAATAATTCAGACTTGTGTTTCATCAAGTAAATATACTCAACATCTACTCAAATCATCTATGAAGTAAGAACATAACAATATCCACTGCGTGCCTCAGCACTCATTGGACTGCACACATCAAAATGTATTACTTCCAACAAGTTGCTTTCTTGTTCCATCTTACTGAAAACGAGGCCTTTCAGTCATCTTGCCCATGTGGTATGATTTGCATGTCTCAAGTGATTCAAAATCAAGTGAGTCCAAATGATCCATGTGTATGGAGTTTCTTCATGCATATCTACCAATAGACATGGTTCAAATGTCTCAATCTTTCCAAAAACGAGTGAGTCCAAAGATCCATCAACATGGAGCTTCTTCATGCGTTTTATACCAACATGACTTAAATGGCAGTGCCACAAGTATGTGGTACTATCATTACTATCTTATATCTTTTGGCATGAACATGTGTATCACTACAATCGAGATTCAATAAACCATTCATTTTAGGTGCAAGACCATTGAAGGTATTATTCAAATAAACAGAGTAACCATTATTCTCCTTAAATGAATAACCGTATTGCGATAAACATAATCCAATCATATCTATGCTCAACGCAAACACCAAATAACAATTATTTAGGTTTAACACCAATCCCGATGGTAGAGGGAGCGTGCGATGTTTGATCACATCAACCTTGGAAACACATCCAACACATATCCTCATCTCACCTTTAGCTAGTCTCCGCAACCTTTTATTTCGAGTTACTAACACTTAGCAACCGAACCAGTATTTTTTTTTCTGGTGCTACTAGGAGTACTAGTAAAGTACACAATAATATAACATATATTCAAAATACCTCTGTCGACCTTGCCAGCCTTCTCATCTACCAAGTATCTAGGGTAGTTCTGCTTCAGTGACCGTTCCCCTCATTACAGAAACACTTAGTCTCGGGTTTGGGTTCAACCTTGGGTTTCTTCACTAGAGCAGCAACTGATTTGCCGTTTCATGAAGTATCCCTTCTTTCCCTTGCCCTTCTTGAAACTAGTGGTTTAACCATCAACAATTGATCCTCCTACTTGATTTCTACTTTGGCGGTGTCAAACATCGCGAGTTGCTCAAGGATCATCATGTCTATCCCTGATATGTTATAGTTCATCACGAAGCTCTAATAGCTTGGTGGTAGTGATGAAGGAAATATGCCCTATAGGCAATAATAAAGTTATTATTTATTTCCTTATATCATGATAAATGTTTATTATTCATGCTAGAATTGTATTAACCGGAAACATAACACATGTGTGAATACATAGAAAAACAGAGCGTCACTAGTATGCCTCTACTTGACTAGCTCGTTAATCAAAGATGGTTATGTTTCCTAACCATGAACAAAGAGTTGTTATTTGATTAAGGAGGTCACATCATTAGTTGAATGATCTCATTGATATGACCCATTCCATTAGCTTAGCATCCGATCGTTTAGTATGTTGCTATTGCTTTCTTCATGACTTATACATGTTCCTATGACTATGAGATTATGCAACTCCCGTTTGCCGGAGGAACACTTTGGGTGCTACCAAACGTCACAACGTAACTGGGTGATTATAAAGGAGCATTACAGGTGTCTCCAAAGGTACATGTTGGGTTGGCATATTTCGAGATTAGGATTTGTCACTCCGATTGTCAGAGAGGTATCTCTGGGCCCTCTCGGTAATGCACATCACATAAGCCTTGCAAGCATTACAACTAATATGTTAGTTGTGAGATGATGTATTACGGAACGAGTAAAGAGACTTGCCGGTAACGAGGTTGAACTAGGTATTGGATACCGACGATCGAATCTCGGGCAAGTAACATACCGATGACAAAAGGAACAACGTATGTTGTTATGCGGTCTGACCGATAAAGATCTTCGTAGAATATGTGGGAGCCAATATGGGCATCCAGGTCCCGCTATTGGTTATTGACCAGAGACGTGTCTCGGTCATGTCTACATTGTTCTCGAACCGTAGGGTCCGCACGCTTAATGTTACGATGACAGTTATTATGAGTTTATGCATTTTAATGTACCGAAGTTAGTTCGGAGTCCCAGATGTGATCACGGACATGACGAGGAGTCTCGGAATGGTCGAGACATAAAGATTGATATATTGGATGACTATATTCGGACACCGGAAGGGTTCCGGAGAAGTTTCGGATAAAACCGGAGTGCCGGAGGGGTTACCGGAACCCCCCGGGGGGTTAATGGGCCTTATGGGCCTAATGTGGAGAAGAGGAAGGGGCTGCCAGGGCAGGCCGCGCGCCCCCTCTCCCCCTAGTCCGAATTGGACAAGGAGGGAGGGGCGGCGCCCCCCCCTTTCCTATTCTCCCTCCACCTCTCCTAATTGGACAAGGAACGGGGAGGGGAGTCCTACTCCCGGTAGGAGTAGGACTCCTCCTGCGCCCTCCTCTAGGCCGGCGCACCCCCCCCCCTTGGATCCTTTATATACGGAGGCAGGGGGCACCCTAGAACACACAAGTTGATCCTCGTGATCGTTCCTTAGCCGTGTGCGGTGCCCCCTGCCACCATATTCTACCTCGGTCATATCGTTGTAGTGCTTAGGCGAAGCCCTGCCTCGGTGGAACATCATCATCGTCACCACGCCGTTGTGCTGACGGAACTCATCTCCGAAGCTTTGCTGGATCGGAGCCCGGGGAGCGTCATCGAGCTGTACGTGTGCTAAGAACTCGGAGGTGCCGGAGTAACGGTGCTTGGATCGGTCGGATCGGGAAGAAGACGTACGACTACTTCCTCTACGTTGTGTCAACGCTTCCGTTGCGATCTACAAGGGTACGTAGATCATACTCTCCCCTCTCGTTGCTATGCATCACCATGATCTTGCGTGTGCGTAGGAATTTTTTTTGAAATTCATGCGTTCCCCAACAGTGGCATCCGAGCCTAGGTTTTATGGTTTGATGTTATATGCACGAGTAGAACACAAGTGAGTTGTGGGCGATATAAGTCATACTGCCTACCAGCATGTCATACTTTGGTTCGGCGGTATTGTTGGACAAGATGACCCGGACCGACATTAGGCGTACGCTTACGCGAGACCGGTTCTCCCGACGTGCTTTGCACATAGGTGGCTTGCGGGCGACAGTCTCTCCAACTTTAGTTGAACCAAGTGTGGCTACGCCCGGTCCTTGCGAAGGTTAAAACGGAGTCAAATTGACAAACTATCGTTGTGGTTTTGATGCGTAGGTGAGATTGGTTCTTACTTAAGCCCGTAGCAGCCACGTAAAACTTGCAACAACAAAGTAGAGGACGTCTAACTTGTTTTTGCAGGGCATGTTGTGATGTGATAATGGCCAAGACATGATGCTAAATTTTATTGTATGAGATGATCATGTTTTGTAACCGAGTTATCGGCAACTGGCAGGAGCCATATGGTTGTCGCTTTATTGTATGCAATGCAATCGCGATGTAATGCTTTACTTTATTACTAAGCGGTAGTGATAGTCGTGGAAGCATAAGATTGGCGAGACGACAACGATGCTACGATGGAGATCAAGGTGTCGCGCCGGTGACGATGGTGATCATGACGTTGCTTCGGAGATGGAGATCACAGGCACATAATGATGGCCATATCATATCACTTATATTGATTGCATGTGATGTTTATCTTTTATGCATCTTATCTTGCTTTGATTGACGGTAGCATTATAAGATGATCTCTCACTAAATTATCAAGAAGTGTTCTCCCTGAGTATGCACCGTTGCGAAAGTTCTTCATGCTGAGACACCACATGATGATCGGGTGTGATAGGCTCTACGTTCAAATATAACGGGTGCAAAACAGTTGCACACGCGGAATACTCAGGTTATACTTGACGAGCCAAGCATATACAGATATGGCCTCGGAACACGGAGACCGAAAGGTCAAGCGTGAATCATATAGTAGATATGATCAACATAGTGATGTTCACCAATGAAACTACTCCATCTCACGTGATGATCGGACATGGTTTAGTTGATTTGGATCACGTGATCACTTAGAGGATTAGAGGGATGTCTATCTAAGTGGGAGTTCTTAAGTAATATGATTAATTGAACTTAAATTTATCATGAACTTAGTCCCTGATAGTATCTTGCTTGTTTATGTTGATTATAGATAGATGGCTCGTGCTGTTGTTCCGTTGAATTTTAATGCGTTCCTTGAGGAAGCAAAGTTGAAAGATGATGGTAGCAATTACACGGACTGGGTCCGTAACTTGAGGATTATCCTCATTGCTGCACAGAAGAATTACGTCCTGGAAGCACCGCTGGGTGCCAGGCCTGCTGCTGGAGCAACACCAGATGTTATGAACGTCTGGCAGAGCAAAGCTGATGACTACTCGATAGTTCAGTGTGCCATGCTTTACGGCTTAGAATCGGGACTTCAACGACGTTTTGAACATCATGGAGCATATGAGATGTTCCAGGAGTTGAAGTTAATATTTCAAGCAAATGCCCGTATTGAGAGATATGAAGTCTCCAATAAGTTCTATAGCTGCAAGATGGAGGAGAACAGTTCTGTCAGTGAGCATATACTCAAAATGTCTAGGTATAATAATCACTTGATTCAATTGGGAGTTAATCTTCCAGATGATTGCGTCATTGACAGAATTCTCCAATCACTGCCACCAAGCTACAAGAGCTTCGTGATGAACTATAATATGCAAGGGATGAACAAGACTATTCCCGAGCTCTTCGCAATGCTGAAAGCTGCGGAGGTAGAAATCAAGAAGGAGCATCAAGTGTTGATGGTCAATAAGACCACTAGTTTCAAGAAAAAGGGCAAAGGGAAGAAGAAGGGGAACTTCAAGAAGAACGGCAAGCAAGTTGCTGCTCAAGAGAAGAAACCCAAGTCTGGACCTAAGCCTGAAACTGAGTGCTTCTACTGCAAGCAGACTGGTCACTGGAAGCGGAACTGCCCCAAGTATTTGGCGGATAAGAAGGATGGCAAGGTGAACAAAGGGACTACTGTTTAAGCGAAGATTGGCTAAGGACGAGGTGACGATGCGCGTGGGAAATGGTTCCAAAGTCGATGTGATCGCGGTCGGCACGCTACCTCTACATCTACCTCCGGGATTAGTATTAGACCTAAATAATTGTTATTTGGTGCCAGCGTTGAGCATGAACATTATATCTGGATCTTGTTTAATGCGAGACGGTTATTCATTTAAATCAGAGAATAATGGTTGTTCTATTTATATGAGTAATATCTTTTATGGTCATGCAGCCTTGAAGAGTGGTCTATTCTTATTGAATCTCGAGAGTAGTGATACACATGTTCATAATGTTGAAGCCAAAAGATGCAGAGTTGATAATGATAGTGCAACTTATTTGTGGCACTGCCGTTTAGGTCATATCGGTGTAAAGCGCATGAAGAAACTCCATACTGATGGGCTTTTGGAACCACTTGATTATGAATCGCTTGGTACTTGCGAACCGTGCCTCATGGGCAAGATGACTAAAACACCGTTCTCCGGTACTATGGAGAGAGCAACAGATTTGTTGGAAATCATACATAAAGATGTATGTGGTCCGATGAATATTGAAGCTCGTGGCGGATATCGTTATTTTCTCACCTTCACAGATGATTTAAGCAGATGCGGGTATATCTACTTAATGAAACATAAGTCTGAAACATTTGAAAAGTTCAAAGAATTTCAGAGTGAAGTGGAAAATCATCGTAACAAGAAAATAAAGTTTCTACGATCTGATCGTGGAGGAGAATATTTGAGTTACGAGTTTGGTGTACATTTGAAACAATGCGGAATAGTTTCGCAGCTCACGCCACCCGGAACACCACAGTGTAATGGTGTGTCCGAACGTCGTAATCGTACTTTACTAGATATGGTGCGATCTATGATGTCTCTTACTGATTTACCGCTATCGTTTTGGGGATACGCTCTAGAGACGGCCACATTCACGTTAAATAGGGCACCATCAAAATCCGTTGAGATGACGCCTTATGAACTGTGGTTTGGCAAGAAACCAAAGTTGTCGTTTCTGAAAGTTTGGGGCTGCGATGCTTATGTGAAAAAGCTTCAACCTGATAAGCTCGAACCCAAATCGGAGAAATGTGTCTTCATAGGATATCCAAAGGAAACTATTGGATACACCTTCTATCACAGATCCGAAGGCAGGACTTTTGTTGCTAAATTCGGAAACTTTCTGGAGAAGGAGTTTCTCTCGAAAGAAGTGAGTGGGAGGAAAGTAGAACTTGACGAGGTAACTGTACCTACTCCCTTATTGGAAAGTAGTGCATCACAGAAAACTGTTTCAGTGACACCTACACCAATTAGAGAGGAAGCTAATGATGATGATCATGAAACTTTAGATCAAGATACTACCGAACCTCGTAGATCAACTAGAGTGAGATCCGCACCAGAGGTAATCCTGTTCTAGAAGTCATGCTACTAGATTATGATGAACCTACGAACTATGAAGAAGCGATGGTGAGCCCAGATTCCGCAAAATGGCTTGAAGCCATGAAATCTGAGATGGGATCCATGTATGAGAACAAAGTATGGACTTTGGTTGACTTGCCCGATGATTGGCAAGCAATTGAGAATAAATGGATCTTCAAGAAGAAGACTGACGCTGACGGTAATATTACTGTCTACAAAGCTCGACTTGTCGCAAAAGGTTTTCGGCAAGTTCAAGGGATTGACTACGATGAGACCTAATCACCCGTAGCGATGCTTAAGTCTGTCCAAATCATGTTAGCAATTGCCGCATTTTATGATTATGAAATTTGGCAGATGGATGTCAAAACTGCATTCCTGAATGGATTTCTGGAAGAAGAGTTGTATATGATGCAACCAGAAGGTTTTGTCGATCCAAAGGGAGCTAACAAAGTGTGCAAGCTCCAGCGATCCATTTATGGACTGGTGCAAGCCTCTCGGAGTTGGAATAAACGCTTTGATAGTGTGATCAAAGCATTTGGGTTTATACAGACTTTCGGAGAAGCCTGTATTTACAAGAAAGTGAGTGGGAGCTCTGTAGCATTTCTGATATTATATGTGGATGACATATTACTAATTGGAAATGATATAGAATTTCTGGATAGCATAAAGGGATACTTGAATAAAAGTTTTTTAATGAAAGACCTCGGTGAAGCTGCTTACATATTAGGCATAAAGATCTATAGAGATAGATCAAGACGCTTAATTGGACTTTCACAAAGCACATACCTTGACAAGATTTTGAAAAAGTTCAAAATGGATCAAGCAAAGAAAGGGTTCTTGCCTGTATTACAAGGTGTGAAGTTGAGTCAGACTCAATGCCCGACCACTGCAGAAGATAGAGAGAAAATGAAAGATGTTCCCTATGCTTCAGCCATAGGCTCTATCATGTATGCAATGCTGTGTACGAGACCTGATGTGTGCCTTGCCATAAGTTTAGCAGGGAGGTACCAAAGTAATCCAGGAGTGGATCATTGGACAGCGGCCAAGAACATCCTGAAATACCTGAAAAGGACTAAGGATATGTTTCTCATATATGGAGGTGACAAAGAGCTCATCGTAAAAGGTTACGTTGATGCAAGCTTTGACACTGATCCGGACGATTCTAAATCGCAAACCGGATACGTGTTTACATTAAACGGTGGAGCTGTCAGTTGGTGCAGTTCTAAACAAAGCATCGTAGCGGGATCTACATGTGAAGCGGAGTACATAGCTGCTTCGGAAGCAGCAAATGAAGGAGTCTGGATGAAGGAGTTTATATCCGATCTAGGTGTCATACCTAGTGCATCGGGTCCAATGAAAATCTTTTGTTACAATACTGGTGCAATTGCCTTGGCAAAGGAATCCAGATTTCACAAGAGAACCAAGCACATCAAGAGACGCTTCAATTCCATCCGGGATCTAGTCCAGGTGGGAGACATAGAGATTTGCAAGATACATACGGATCTGAATGTGGCAGACCCGTTGACTAAGCCTCTTCCACGAGCAAAACATGATCAGCACCAAGACTCCATGGGTGTTAGAATCATTACTGTGTAATCTAGATTATTGACTCTAGTGCAAGTGGGAGACTGAAGGAAATATGCCCTAGAGGCAATAATAAAGTTATTATTTATTTCCTTATATCATGATAAATGTTTATTATTCATGCTAGAATTGTATTAACCGGAAACATAATACATGTGTGAATACATAGACAAAACAGAGTGTCACTAGTATGCCTCTACTTGACTAGCTCGTTAATCAAAGATGGTTATGTTTCCTAACCATGAACAAAGGGTTGTTATTTGATTAACAAGGTCACATCATTAGTTGAATGATCTGATTGACATGACCCATTCCATTAGCTTAGCACCCGATCGTTTAGTATGTTGCTATTGCTTTCTTCATGACTTATACATGTTCCTATGACTATGAGATTATGCAACTCCCGTTTGCCGGAGGAACACTTTGGGTGCTACCAAACGTCACAACGTAACTGGGTAATTATAAAGGAGCATTACAGGTGTCTCCAAAGGTACATGTTGGGTTGGCGTATTTCGAGATTAGGATTTGTCACTCCGATTGTCGGAGAGGTATCTCTGGGCCCTCTCGGTAATGCACATCACATAAGCCTTGCAAGCATTACAACTAATATGTTAGTTGTGAGATGATGTATTACGGAACAAGTAAAGAGACTTGCCGGTAACGAGATTGAACTAGGTATTGGATACCGACGATCGAATCTCGGGCAAGTAACATACCGATGACAAAAGGAACAACGTATGTTGTTATGCGGTCTGACCGATAAAGATCTTCGTAGAATATGTGGGAGCCAATATGGGCATCCAGGTCCCGCTATTGGTTATTGACCAGAGACGTGTCTCAGTCATGTCTACATTGTTCTCGAACCGTAGGGTCCGCACGCTTAAAGTTACGATGACAGTTATTATGAGTTTGTGCATTTTGATGTAGCGAAGTTAGTTCGGAGTCCCGGATGTGATCACGGACATGACGAGGAGTCTCGGAATGGTCGAGACATAAAGATTGATATATTGGATGACTATATTCGGACACCGGAAGGGTTCCGGAGAAGTTTCGGATAAAACCAGAGTGCCGGAGGGGTTACCGGAACCCCCCGGGGGGTTAATGGGCCTTATGGGCCTAATGTGGAGAAGAGGAAGGGGTTGTGAGGGCAGGCCGCGCGCCCCCTCTCCCCCTATTCCGAATTGGACAAGGAGGGAGGGGCGGCGCCCCCCCTTTCCTATTCTCCCTCCACCTCTCCTAATTGGACAAGGAACGGGGAGGGGAGTCCTACTCCCGGTAGGAGTAGGACTCCTCCTGCGCCCTCCTCTAGGCCGGCGCACCACCCCCCCTTGGATCCTTTATATACGGAGGCAGGGGGGCACCCTAGAACACACAAGTTGATCCTCGTGATCGTTCCTTAGCCGTGTGCGGTGCCCCCTGCCACCATATTCTACCTCGGTCATATCGTTGTAGTGCTTAGGCGAAGCCCTGCGTCGGTGGAACATCATCATCGTCACCACGTCGTTGTGCTGACGGAACTCATCCCCGAAGCTTTGCTGGATCGGAGCCCGGGGAGCGTCATCGAGCTGTACGTGTGCTAAGAACTCGGAGGTGCCGGAGTAACGGTGCTTGGATCGGTCGGATCGGGAAGAAGACGTACGACTACTTCCTCTATGTTGTGTCAACGCTTCCGTTGCGATCTACAAGGGTACGTAGATCATACTCTCCCCTCTCGTTGCCATGCATCACCATGATCTTGCGTGTGCGTAGGAATTTTTTTGAAATTACTGCATTCCCCAACAAGTAAGACTCAAGACCTGACCACGTTAGAAGAGAGAGAAAGGAGGAAGGTCGTCCCCTATGCTTTAGACGTAGGCTCTACAGTATGCTATGTTGTGTACCGCACCTGAAGTGTGCCTTGCCATCAGTCAGTCAAGGGGTACAAGAGTGATCCAGGAATGGATCACATGACAGCGGTCGAACTTATCCTTAGTAACTAGTGGACAAAGGAATTTTCTCGATATGGAGGTGGTAAAAGAGTATGTCGTAAAGGGTTACGTCGATGCAAACTTTGACACTAATCCGGATGACTCTGAGTAGTAAACCAGATTCGTATAGTAGAGCAGTTATTTGAAATAGCTCCAAGTAGCGCGTGGTAGCTGCATCTACAATATGACATAGAGATTTGTAAAGCACACATGGATCTGAAAGGTTCAGACCCATTGACTAATAAACCTCTTTCGCAAGCGAGATATGAACAAACCCCATGGGTGTTGGATTCATTACAATCACATAATGATGTGAACTAGATTATTGACTCTAGTGCAAGTGGGAGACTATTGGAAATATGCCCTAGAGGCAATAATAAAATGGTTATTATTCTATTTCCTTGTTCATGATAATTGTCTATTGTTCATGCTATAATTGTATTAACTAGAAACCGTAATACATGTGTGAATACATAGACCACAACATGTCCCTAGTAAGCCTCTAGTTGACTAGCTCGTTGATCAATAGATGGTTATGGTTTCCTAACCATGGACATTGGATGTCATTGATAACGGGATCACATCATTAGGAGAATGATGTGATGGACAAGACCCAATCCTAAGCATAGCACAAGATCGTATAGTTCGTCTGCTAAAGCTTTTCTAATGTCAAGTATCATTTCCTTAGACCGTGAGATTATGGAACTCCCGAATACCGTAGGAATGCTTTGGGTGTGCCAAACATCGCAACGTAACTGGGTGGCTATAAAGGCACACTACGGGTATCTCTGAAAGTGTCTGTTGAGTTGGCACGAATCGAGACTGGGATTTGTCACTCCGTGTGACGGAGAGATATCTCTGGGCCCACTCGGTAATGCATCATCATAATGAGCTACAGGATCATGCGTTACGGAACGAGTAAAGAGACTTGCCGGTAACGAGATTGAACGAGGTATGGGGATACCGACGATCGAATCTCGGGAAAGTAACATATCGATAGACAAAGGGAATTGTATACGGGATTGATTGAATCCCCGACATCGTGGTTCATCCGATGAGATCATCGTGGAACATGTGGGAGCCAATATGGGTATCCAGATCCCGATATTGGTTATTGGCTGGAGAGATGTCTCGGTCATGTCTGCATGGTTCCCGAAGCCATAGGGTCTACACACTTAAGGTTCGGTGACGCTAGAGTTGTTATGGGAAATAGTATGTGGTTACCGAAGGTTGTTCGGAGTCCCGGATGAGATCCCGGACGTGACGAGGAGTTCCGGAATGGTCTGGAGATGAAGATCGATATATTGGATGAAGGGTATTGAAGTCCGGAATTGTTCCGGGGGTACCGGGTGACGACCAGCGTGTCCGAAAGGGGTTTCGGAGGCCCCGGCAAGCGTTGGGGGGCCTTATGGGCCAAGGGGAGGGGGCACATCAGCCCGCTAAGGGGCTGAGCACCCCTCCCACCACATCTCACGTAACTTGGAGAGGTGGGGGCACCTCCCCTAGGGCAGCCACCCCTCCCGGCTTGGGGGGCAAGTTTCCTAGGGGTGGGGGCGCCCAAACCCATCTAGGGTTTTCCCTGTGGCCGCCGCCCCTCCCCTAGGGAACCCTAGGGCGCCTCCTCCACCCCCTTCCCCCTATATATAGTGAGGGAGAGAGAGGGCAGCCGCACCCCTTCCCTGGCGCAGCCCCTCCCTCCTCCAACTCTTCCTTCTCCTGCGTAGAGCTTGGCGAAGCCCTGCAGGAATACCACAAACTCCACCACCACGCCGTCGTGCTGCCGGAGTTCTCCCTCAACTTCTCCTCTCCTATTGCTGGATCAAGAAGGAGGAGACGTCCCCGGGCTGTACGTGTGTTGAACACGGAGGCGCCGTCCGTTCGGCGCTAGATCGGATCTTCCGCGATTTGAATCGCCGCGAGTACGACTCCATCAACCGCGTTCTTGTAATGCTTCCGCTTAGCGATCTTCAAGGGTATGAAGATGCACTCCCTCTCTCTCGTTGCTAGCATCTCCTAGATTGATCTTGGTGACACGTAGGAAAATTTTGAGTTATTTCTACGTTCCCCAACAAGCAGCCCCCTGGCTTTGCTACCTCTTGAGCTTGCGTTGGATTTCCCCGAAGAGGAAAGGATGATGCAGCAGAGTAGCGTAAGTATTTCCCTCAGTTTTTGAGAACCAAGGTATCAATCCAGTAGGAGGCCACGCTCAAGTCCCTCGTACCTGCACAAAACGATAGCTACTCGCAACCAACGCGATTAGGGGTTGTCAATCCCTTCACGGTCACTCACGAGAGTGAGATCTGATAGATATAATATTTTTGGTATAGAGATGCAAGGTGAAAAGTAAAAGGCAAAGTAAAAAAGCAAAGCAAGATTAAAGTGATGGAGATTGATATGATGAGAATAGACCCGGGGGCCATGGGTTTCACTAGTGGCTTCTCTCAACAGCATAAGTATTCTACGGTGGGTGAACAAATTACTGTTGAGCAATTGACAGAATTGAGCATAGCTATGAGAATATCTAGGCATGATCATGTATATAGGCATCACGTCCGTGACAAGTAGACCGAAACGATTCTGCATCTACTACTATTACTCCACTCATCGACCGCTATCCAGCATGCATCTAGAGTATTAAGTTAAAAACAGAGTAACGCTTTAAGCAAGATGACATGATGTAGAGAGATAAATTCATGCAATATGAAATAAACCCCATCTTGTTATCCTCGATGGCAACGATACAATACGTGCCTTGCTGCCCCTTCTGTCACTGGGAAAGGACACCGCAATATCGAACGCAAAGCTAAGCACTTCTCCCATGGCAAGAACTACCAATCTAGTTGGCCAAACCAAACGGATAATTCGAAGAGACTTGCAAAGATAACCAATCATACATAAAAGAATTCAGAGAAGATTCAAATATTATTCATAGATAGACTTGATCATAAACCCACAATTCACCGGTCTCAACAAACACACAGCAAAAAGAAGAAGATTACATCGAATAGATCTCCACGAGAGAGGGTGAGAACTTTGTATTGAGATCCAAAAAGAGAGAAGAAGCCATCTAGCTAATAACTATGGACCCGAAGGTCTAAGGTAAACTACTCACACTTCATCGGAGAGGCTATGATGATGTAGAAGCCCTCCGTGATGACGGCCCTCTCCGGCGGAGCTCCGGAACAGGCCCCAAGATGGGATCTCGTGGATACAGAAAGTTGCGGCGGTGGAATTAGGTTTTTGGCTCCGTCTCTATTCGTTTGGGGGTACATAGGTATATATAGGAGGAAGAAGTACGTCGGTGGAGCTTCGATGGGCCCACGAGGGTGGGGGGCGCGCCTGGGGGTTTAGGGCGCGCCCCCTACCTCGTGCCCACCTCGAAGCTTCCTTGGCGTAGGGTCCAAGTCTCGTAGGTCATATTCGGGAAGAAAATCATGTTCCAAAAAGGTTTATTCCGTTTGGACTCCGTTTGATATTCCGTTTCTTCGAAACACTGAAATAGGCAAAAAAACATCAATTCTGGGCTGGGCCTCCGGTTAATAGGTTAGTCCCAAAAATAATATAAAAGTGGAAAATAAAGCCCAATATAGTCCAAAACAGTAGATAATATAGCATGGAGCAATCAAAAATTATAGATACGTTGGAGACGTATCAGGCATCCCCAAGCTTAATTCCTGCTCGTCCTCGAGTAGGTAAATGATAAAAAGAGAATTTTTGATGTGGAGTGCTACTTGGCATAATTTCAAAGAAAATCTTCTTAATTGTGATATGAATATTCAGATTTGAAAGATTCAAGACAAAAGTTTATATTGACATAAAAATAATAATACTTCAAGCATACTAACAAAGCAATTATGTCTTCTCAAAATAACATGGCCAAAGAAAGTTATCGCTACAAAATCATATAGTCTGGCTATGCTCTATCTTCACCACACAAAGTATTTAAATCATGCACAACCCCGATGACAAGCCAAGCAATTGTTTCATACTCTAACTTTTTTAAAACTTTTTCAATCTTCACGCAATACATGAGCGTGAGCCATGGATATAACACTATATGTGGAATAGAATGGTGGTTGTGGAGAAGACAAAAATAGGGGAAGATAGTCTCACATCAACTAGGCGTATCAACAGGCTATGGAGATGCCCATCAATAGATATCAATGTGAGTGGGTAGGGATTGCCATGCAACGGATGCACTAGAGCTATAAGTATATGAAAGCTCATCAAAAGAAACTAAGTGGGTGTGCATCCAACTTGCTTGCTCACGAAGACCTAGGGCATTTTGAGGAAGCCCATCATTGGAATATACAAGCCAAGTTCTATAATGTAAAATTTCCACTAGTATATGAAAGTGACATAACGAGAGACTCTCTATCATGAAGATCATGGTGCTACTTTGAAGCACAAGTGTGGTAAAAGGATAGTAACATTGTCCCTTCTCTCTTTTTCTCTCATTTTTTATTTGGGCCTTTTCTCTCTTTTTTAGGGCCTCTTTTTTTTCGTCCGGAGTCTCATCCCGACTTATGGGGGAATCATAGTCTCCATCATTCTTTCCTCACTTGGGACAATGCTCTAAAAATGATGATCATCACACTTTTATTTTTCTTACAACTCAACAATTACAACTCGGTACTTAGAACAAAATATGACTCTATATGAATGCCTCCGGCGGTGTACCGGGATATGCAATGAATCAAGAGTGACATGTATGACAGAATTATGAATGGTGGCTTTGCCACAAATACGATGTCAACTACATGATCATGCTAGCAATATGACAATGATGGAGCGTGCCATAATAAACGGAACGGTGGAAAGTTGCATGGCAATATATCTCGGAATGGCTATGGAAATGCCATGATAGGTAGGAATGGTGGCTGTTTTGAGGAAGGTATATGGTGGGTGTATGATACCGGCGAAAAGTGTGCGGTATTAGAGAGGCTAGCTGTTGGGTTACGTAGTAATTTCAAAAAAAATTCCTACGCACACGCAAGATCATGGTGATGCATAGCAACGAGAGGGAGTGTGATATACGTACCCTTGTAGATCAACAACGGAAGTGTTAGCACAACGTGGTTGATGTAGTCGTACGTCTTCACGGCCCGACCGATCAAGCACCGAAACTACGGCACCTCCGAGTTCTAGCACACGTTCAGCTCGATGACGATCCCCGGACTCCGATCCAGCAAAGTGTCGGGGAAGAGTTCCGTTAGCACGATGGCGTGGTGACGATCTTGATGTACTACCGTCGCAGGGCTTCGCCTAAGCACCGCTACAATATTATCGAGGACTATGGTGGAAGGGGGCACCGCACACGGCTAAGAATATGATCACGTGGATCAACTTGTGTTTCTAGGGGTGCTCCCTGCCTTCGTATATAAAGGATCAAAGGGGGGGGTGCGGCCGGCCAGGAGAGGGCGCGCCAGGAGGAGTCCTACTCCCTCCGGGAGTAGGATTCCCCCCCTTTTCCTAGATGGAATAGGATTCGGGAGGGGGGAAAGAGGAGAGAGAGAAGGAAGGGGGGGGGCGTCGGCCCCCTCTCCTTGTCCTATTCGGACTAGGGGGGAGGGGCGCGCGGCCCAGCCCTGGCCACCTCTCCTCTCTTCCACTAAGGCCCACTAAGGCCCATATACCTCCCGGGGGGTTTCGGTAACCTCCCGGTACTCCGGTAAAATCCCGATTTCACCCGGAACACTTCCGATATCCAAATATAGGCTTCCAATATATTAATCTTTATGTCTCGACCATTTCGAGACTCCTCGTCATGTCCATGATCACATCCGGGACTCCGAACAAACTTCGGTACATCAAAATGCATAAACTCATAATATAATTGTCATCAAAACCTTAAGCGTGCGGACCCTACGGGTTCGAGAACAATGTAGACATGACCGAGACACGTCTCCGGTCAATAAACAATAGCGGAACCTGGATGCTCATATTGGCTCCTACATATTCTACGAAGATCTTTTATCGGTCAGACCGCATAACAACATATGTTGTTCCCTTTGTCATCGGTACGTTACTTCCCCGAGATTCGATCGTCGGTATCTCAATACTTAGTTAAATCTCGTTACCGGCAAGTCTCTTTACTCGTTCCGTAATACATCATCTCACAACTAACTCATTAGTTGCAATTCTTGCAAGGCTTTATGTGATGTGCATTACCGAGAGGGCCCAGAGATACCTCTCCGACAATCGGAGTGACAAATCCTAATCTCGAAATACGCCAACCCAACATGTACCTTTGGAGACACCTGTAGAGCACCTTTATAATCACCCAGTTACGTTGTGACGTTTGGTAGCACACAAAGTGTTCCTCCGGCAAACGGGAGTTGCATAGTCTCATAGTCATAGGAACATGTATAAGTCATGAAGAAAGCAATAGCAACATACTAAACAATCGGGGTGCTAAGCTAATGGAATGGGTCATGTCAATCAGATCATTCACCTAATGATGTGATCCCGTTAATCAAATAACAACTATTTGTCCATGGTTAGGAAACATAACCATCTTTGATTAACGAGCTAGTCTAGTAGAGGCATACTAGTGACACTCTGTTTGTCTATGTATTCACACATGTATTATGTTTTCGATTAATACAATTCTAGCATGAATAATAAACATTTATCATGATATAAGGAAATAAATAATAACTTTATTATTGCCTCTAGGGCATATTTCCTTCACTAGCAATGATGGAAGGATGGGAAAAAGTGCATATAATCCATGGACTCAACATTAGTCATAAAGAACTCATATACTTATTGAAAAAATCTAGAAGTTATCAAAGCAAAGTATTACGCGCATGCTCCTAGGGGGATAGATTGGTAGGAAAAGACCATCGCTCGTCCCTGACCGCCACTCATAAGGAAGACAATCAATAAATAAATCATGCTCCGACTTCATCACATAACGGTTCACCATACGTGCATGCTACGGGAATCACAAACTTTAACACAAGTATTCTTTAAATTCACAACCACTCAACTAGCATGACTCTAATATTATCACCTCCATATCTCAAAACAATTATCATGCATCCAACTTTTCTTAGTATTCAACACATTCAAAATAAAGTTTCACAAATCTTGAATACCAAGCATGTTATTACTAAGCAAATTACCATGCTATTAAGACTCTCAAAATAATTTAAGTGAAGCATGAGAGATCAATAGTTTCTTTAAAACAAATCCACCACCGTGCTCTTAAAAGATCTAATGAAGCACATAGGGCAAAATTACATAGCTCAAAAGATATAAGTGAAGCACATAGAGCAAAATTATAACGCTCAAAAGATATAAGTGAAGCACATAGAGCAAAACTACATAGCTCAAAAGATATAAGTGAAGCACATAGAGTATTCTATCAAATTTTAATACATGTATGGCTCTCTCAAAAGGTGTGTACAGCAAGGACGATTGTGGCACACTAAAACACAAATACACAAATAATACAAGACGCTCCAAGCAAAACACATATCATGTTGGTGAATAAAAATATAGCTCCAAGTAAATTACCGATGGAAGTGGACGAAAGAGGGGATGCCTTCCAGGGCATCCCCAAGCTTTGAATTTTTGGTGTCCTTGGATTATCTTGGGGTGCCATGGGAAACCACAAGCTTAGGCTCTTTCCACTCCTTGTTCCATAATCCATCACAAGAATTCACCCAAAACTTGAAAACTTCACAACACAAAACTCAAATAGAAATCTCGTGAGCTCCGTTAGAGAAAAGAAAACAAAAGACCACTTCAAGGTACTGTAATGAACTCATTCTTTATTTATATTGGTGTTAAACCTACTGTATTCCAACTTATCTATGGATTATAAATTATTTTACTAACCATTGATTCATCAAAATAAGCAAACAACACACGAAAAACAAAATCTGTCAAAAACAGAACAGTCTGTAGTAATCTGTAGCTAGCGCAAGATCTAGAGCCCCAAAAATTCTAAAATAAATTGTTGGACGTGAGGAATTTATCTATTAATCATCTGCAAAAATAATTAACTAAATAGCACTATCCAAATAAAAATTACAGCAGTTCTCATGAGCGCTAAAGTTTCTGTTTTTTTACAGCAAGTTCAACAAGACTTTCCCCAAGTCTTCCCAACGGTTCTACTTGGCACAAACACTAATTAAACACAAAAAACACAACCAAAACAGAGACTAAATAATTTATTTATTACTAAACAGGAGCAAAAATCAAGGAATAAAAATAAAATTGGGTTGCCTCCCAACAAGCGCTATCGTTTAACGCCCCTAGCTAGGCATAAAAGCGAGGATAGCTCTAGGTATTGCCATCTTTGGTAGGCAATCCATAAGTGGCTCTCATGATAGTTTCATATGGAAATTTTATTTTCTTTCTTGGAAAGTGTTCAATGCCCTTTTTAATGGAAATTTAAATCTAATATTCCCTTCCTTCATATCAATAATCGCACCAACCGTTCTAAGGAAAGGTCTACCAAGAATAATAGGGCAAGAAGGATTGCAATCTATATCAAGAACAATGAAATCTACAGGCACATAATTCCTATTTGCAACAATAAGAACATCATTAATCCTTCCCATAGGTTTCTTAATAGTAGAATCCGCAAGATGCAAGTTTAGAGAGCAATCATCAAAATTGCGGAAATCTAGCAAATCACACAAAAGTTTTGGGGATAGTGGAGACACTAGCACCCAAATCACACAAAGCATAAAACTCATGATCTTTAATTTTAATTTTAATAGTTGGTTCCCACTCATCATAGAGTTTTCTAGGGATAGAAACTTTCAACTCAAATTTTTCTTCATAAGATTGCATCAAGGCATCAACAATATGTTCGGTGAAGGCTTTCTTTTGACTATAATAATGTGGAGAGTTTAGCATGGATTGCAACAAGGAAATACAATCAATTAAAGAGCAACTTTCATAATTAAATTCCTTGAAATCCAATATAGTGGGTTTAGCAACATCTAGATTTTTATTTCTTCCAATCCCACTTTCATCAATTTCATCATAAAGATCTAAATACTCCGAATTTTTAGAACGCCTTCTAGGTAAAGGAAGATCATATTCAGTTTCATCAAGATTCATATTGCAAAACAAAGATTTGATAGGAGACACATCAATAACTTTTAGATCTTCATCTTGATTTTCATAGGAATTGGAAGAACACGCTTTAATAAAGGCATCTTTGGAAGCACGCATCCTAGCGGTTCTTTCCTTGCATTCATCAATGGAAATTCTCATGGCTTTGAGAGACTCATTGATATCATGATTAGGAGGAATAGATCTAAGCTTTAAAGAATCAACCTCAAGAGAAATTCTATCAACGTTCCTAGCCAAATCATCAACTTTAAACAATTTCTCTTCAAGCAAAGCATTAAAATTCTTTTGTGAATTCATAAAATCTTTAACACTATTCTCAAATTCAGAGGGCATCTTATTATAATTTCCATAAGAGTTGTTGTAGGAATTCCCATAATTATTAGAAGGATTACTAGGATCTGGCCTAGGATTAAAATTCGCTCCATAAGCATTGCTACCAAAATTATTCCTACCAACAAAATTCACATCCATAGATTCATTGTTATTCTCAATCAAAGTAGACAAAGGCATATCATTAGGATCAGAAGAAACACTCTTAGTAGCAAATAATTTCATAAGTTCATCCATCTTTCCACTCAACACATTGATTTCTTCTATCGCATGCACTTTTTTATTAGAAGATCTTTCAGTATGCCATTGAGAATAATTAACCATAATATTATCTAGGAGTTTAGTAGCATCTCCTAAAGTGATTTCCATAAAAGTGCCTCCCGCGGCCGAATCTAAAAGATTTCTAGAAGCAAAATTCAATCCGGCATAAAAAATTTGTATAATCATCCACAAATTTAAACCATGAGTAGGGAAATTACGTATCATTAATTTCATTCTCTCCCAAGCTTGTGCAACATGTTCATGATCAAGTTGCTTAAAGTTCATAATATCATTTCTAAGAGAGATGATCTTAGCGGGAGGGAAATACTTAGAGATAAAAGCATCTTTGCACTTGTTCCAAGAATCAATACTATTTTTAGGCAAAGACGAAAACCAAGCTTTAGCATGATCTCTAAGCGAAAAAGAAAATAGCTTCAATTTAACGACATCATTATCGACATCTTTTTTCTTTTGCATATCACATAAATCAACGAAGCTATTCAGATGAGTAGCGGCATCTTCACTAGGAAGGCCGGCGAATTCATCTTTCATAACAAGATTCAACAAAGCAGTATTGATTTCACAAGATTTAGTATTGGCAAGAGGAGCAATCGGAGTGCTAAGGAAATCATTATTATTGGTATTGGTGAAGTCACACAATTTGGTAGTATCTTGAGCTATCGTGACAAATAAGCAATCCAACACACGAGCAAACAAAAAGGCAAGCAAGAAAAAGGCAAACAGAAAAGAGAGGGAGAAGGAGATGGAGATTGAGAAAGAGAGGGCGAATGAAACGGCAAGGGTGAAGTGGGGGAGAGGAAAACGAGAGGCAAATGGCAACTAATGTAATGCGAGAGATAGGGATTGTGATGGGTACTTGGTATGTTGACTTTTTGCGTAGACTCCCCGGCAACGGCGCTAGAAATTCTTCTTGCTATCTCTTGAGCTTGCGTTGGATTTCCCCGAAGAGGAAAGGATGATGCTGCAGAGTAGGGTAAGTATTTCCCTCAGTTTTTGAGAACCAAGGTATCAATCCAGTAGGAGGCCATGCTCAAGTCCCTCGTACCTACACAAAACGATAGCTACTCGCAACCAACGCGATTAGGGGTTGTCAATCCCTTCACGGTCACTCACGAGAGTGAGATCTGATAGATATAATATTTTTGGTATTTTTGGTATAGAGATGCAAGGTGAAAAGTAAAAGGCAAAGTAAAAAAGCAAAGCAAGATTAAAGTGATGGAGATTGATATGATGAGAATAGACCCGGGGCCATAGGTTTCACTAGTGGCTTCTCTCAACAGCATAAGTATTCTACGGTGGGTGAACAAATTACTGTTGAGCAATTGACAGAATTGAGCATAGTTATGAGAATATCTAGGCATGATCATGTATATAGGCATCACGTCCGTGACAAGTAGACCGAAACGATTCTGCATCTACTACTATTACTCCACTCATCGACCGCTATCCAGCATGCATCTAGAGTATTAAGTTAAAAACAGAGTAACGCTTTAAGCAAGATGACATGATGTAGAGAGATAAATTCATGCAATATGAAATAAACCCCATCTTGTTATCCTCGATGGCAACGATACAATACGTGCCTTGCTGCCCCTTCTGTCACTGGGAAAGGACACCGCAATATCGAACGCAAAGCTAAGCACTTCTCCCATGGCAAGAACTACCAATCTAGTTGGCCAAACCAAACGGATAATTCGAAGAGACTTGCAAAGATAACCAATCATACATAAAAGAATTCAGAGAAGATTCAAATATTATTCATAGATAGACTTGATCATAAACCCACAATTCACCGGTCTCAACAAACACACAGCAAAAAGAAGAAGATTACATCGAATAGATCTCCACGAGAGAGGGTGAGAACTTTGTATTGAGATCCAAAAAGAGAGAATAAGCCATCTAGCTAATAACTATGGACCCGAAGGTCTGAGGTAAACTACTCACACTTCATCAGAGAGGCTATGATGATGTAGAAGCCCTCCGTGATGACGGCCCTCTCCGACGGAGCTCCGGAACAGGCCCTAAGATGGGATCTCGTGGATACAGAAAGTTGCGACGGTGGAATTAGGTTTTTGGCTCCGTTTCTGTTCGTTTGGGGGTACGTAGGTAAATATAGGAGGAAGAAGTACTGATACGGGCACGACAGAGAAGGTGAATCCCAATTTCAGGACTCCACCAAGCTAGGCGTGTTGTTGTTATTTTTAATAATTAGATTTTTAGTAATTGTGAGTTTTGGCTTGGTTTTGGGCATGTCCAACCAAGTCAGGTCGAGGCCCATTAGGCCGGGCGCCTCACCCCTCCATATAAGGAGCTGGGGCGCATTAGGTTTGGGGAGTTGAGAATTTTAGTCTAAAAGTCGAGTTGTGTTTCTTTGGTGAAGCATCCCTCCGGGGACGGCGATGCCGTTTATCTAATAAAGATTGTTGCGGAGGTTCTTATGTTCATCAAGGATTATCGTGCTTTGGTTTGAGGCGTGGTGATCTTCATCATGTTGCTTGCTGGATTTGTTTCCTCGTCTTCAGGTTACGCGGATTACTCCCGTGATTAGAAGTTTTTCTATTTGATTGTCTTGCGGTGAAAGATCGGGCAAAAACTATAGGATCATCACGTTGATCCTTATCATGTGGTATCAGATTACTGGGTTTATCACCGCAAATTCGTCCTGTTGAGATTGATCTGCTGGCGTTTGCTCTAGCACTCCTAGATTGCTGAGGCTTTGAAGATCTGCTGTGGATTGTTGTTGGTGCCGCCAAGGAGGAGTTTGCACGTAGATTGAAGATCGGATCTAATTGATTTTTGTTTCACTTGCGACAAGATCGATTTCCTCTGTTCTCGGAATACATACAGGCGCCGACGACTTATAATTTCTGATCGATTGGACTGGATCCGTTTCTGTGGTCCGTAAAGTTCAGGATCAAGCGACGGAAAGATTAAAAAAATAGGAAAGGAATGGAGCAGCTGGGATTGCACACGGATCACATCGGTTTATTCGTTTCCGTGTTGGATCAAAATTTGTGGTTCGCGTACGTTTGTGTGGAGTCTGGCCCATTAAAAAAATGGAGTTGTGCTGACTTGGTTTAAAGCAGATCCAATCAGATTAGAATACAATTTTGGTTTGTTTGTTACGTGAGTTCTGCTTACGCCAGCAAAGAAAAAAAGTAAAGAAAACATATCAGACCGGTTGAGCTGTAGCTGCACGTACTTGGAGATATTCCTGGATCGGACTCGTTTCAAACAACATCAGATCAGACTGACAGTTTCCTTCGTAGTTTCAAAAAAAAACATAGAAAAAATATCAAATTGGACGATGCCTTCCACATGGTTTTCTCGGCTGGATGAGAACTCTAAGGATCATGCTCGGACTCAGATAGCTGATATACAAAAGATCTTTAAAGAGATGCAGGCGGAATTAAAAAATCCCATTACAGTTTTTCCCGCGCATACTGTGCAGCCTTCCACGAGGGTAATTTTCAAGGACACATCCGTGGTTCAGTAGAATATGTTAACGAGGCCGCGACAACACACACTGGTTCTAAAGAGGACAAGGCTGATGTTGACAAAATTTTGGTGGATGATGGTGTACCATTGATTGGGCTAAATGTGCAACTCAAACGAGTACATGGTGATGCATGCATGACAATTGATAGATGTCAACGTTGGAGTTTATTTCAGACTCAGTGTATGATTAAAGGCAAAGCATGTAAGTTGATGATTGATGGTGGTAGCTGTACTAATGGCATAAGCAAGGCAATGGTGGCATCATTGGGGTTGTCCACGTGGCGTATTCCTGAACCTAAGCATCTTGAGTGGTTGAATAGTTGTGGTATGCTGAAGGTTACTCATAAAGTGCGTGTGCCATTTACAGTTGGTGACTATGTTGATGTGGTAGAATGTGATGTGTTGCCATTGGAGGTGTGTGGGTTGTTACTTGGACATCCATGGCAGTATGATCGCAATGTTACACATGCTGGGAGAGCAAATACATATTCTTTTGTGCATAATGGCAAACATCAGACTTTGAAGCCTATGAAGGATGATCAAATAAAGTCTGATGTGGAGCAGGTGGTACACAAGGAGAGGTTGCGCAAGGCTAAGCCGCCAAGGTTAGCTAAGATGCAGCATGAGGAGCATAATGCACAGAGCGACATTGTTGATATTGCTTCAGCTATACCTGTAGATGACAAGCCTGTTGTTCTTGTTAGTGACAAGCCAGTTGAAGTACAACCTCTTTCTGATGAGAGGAAGGATGTTGCAGCATGTGTTACAATTCCAGTTTGTGTTGACACAGGTGTTCAGACTGATGATATTTGTGTTGATCATGTCCCAGTGCATGAGGTGCTTCGGGGTGACAAGCGCAGTTTTGTTAGCACACCTTTGAGGCGTTTTGTTGGAGCAGCAGTGCAGATGCACAAAGGCAAGGATGGACATGTTCGTCAGTTGTGTGGCCCAGGCATTACTCATCTTTTGCAGGGTAGTGCAAAGCAGGTTCATGTTCAGAAACAAAGGACTCCAGCAAAGGTGGACGAGAAGAAGGTGGTGGCGCCTATGCCCAGGCGTGTGTGGAGAAGAAAGGCACCCACAGCTAAACCCAGTCGAGCAGACCAAGAGGGAGGATGTGGAGTGGTAGGCAGGCGAGACTTGAAGATGGCACAGAAGTGTGATTCTTTTGTTGATATCATGCCACCCTTTCCAGCAGACCCTCACGCATTGAGGACAATGCTTTTTGAAGGGGGGGAGGATGATACAGGCACGACGGAGAAGGTGAATCCCAATTTTAGGACTCCACCAAGCTAGGCGTGTTGTTGTTATTTTGAATAATTAGATTTTTAATAATTGTGAGTTTTGGCTTGGTTTTGGGCCTGTCCAACCAAGTCAGGTCGAGGCCCATTAGGCCGGGCGCCTCACCCCTCCATATAAGGAGCTGGGGCGCATTAGGTTTGGGGAGTTAAGAATTTTAGTCTAAAAATCGAGTTGTGTTTCTTTGGTGAAGCATCCCTCCGGGGACGGCGATACCGTTTATCTAATAAAGATTGTTGCGGAGGTTCTTGTGTTCATCAAGGATTATCGTGCTTTGGTTTGAGGCGTGGTGATCTTCATCACGTTGCTTGCTGGATTTGTTTCCTCGTCTTCAGGTTACGCGGATTACTCCCGTGATTAGAAGTTTTTCTATTTGATTGTCTTGCGGTGAAAGATCGGGCAAAAACTATAGGATCATCACGTTGATCCTTATCAAGTACGTCGGTGGAGCTTCGGTGGGCCCACGAGGGTGGGGGCGCGCCTGGGGGTATAGGGCGCGCCCCCCTACCTCGTGCCCACCTCGAAGCTTCCTTGGCATAGGGTCCAAGTCTCCTGGGTCATATTCGGGAAGAAAATCACGTTCCAGAAAGGTTTATTCCGTTTGGACCCCGTTTGATATTTCGTTTCTTCGAAACACTGAAGTAGGCAAAAAACAACAATTCTGGGTTGGGCCTCCGGTTAATAGGTTAGTCCCAAAAATAATATAAAAGTGGAAAATAAAGCCCAATATAGTCCAAAACAGTAGATAATATAGCATGGAGCAATCAAAAATTATAGATACATTGGAGACGTATCAGGCTTTTCCTCTGTTGGGCTAGCCGGATGCGGCCCGTATCATTTTTTCCCCTGCCTGCGATTTTAGCTTTTTTTCCAGTAAACTGCAGTTTTACAGAAAAACCCTCAACATCATGCATATAATTATTCCAGAACCATGCATCATATTAAAATGTTTTCAACATGTAAAGTGCTTAGATTTTTTATCTAGTTTCACAATATCCAACTTTCATGCATGTTTATAATGTTAAAAATGTTGTTTGATTAATTTTGCCTAAATGCCATGCTAAAATGCTTTATTTCATAACTAAATAACTGTAGCTCCATTGTAAATAAACTTTATATGTAAATGGGGTGAAAAAATGCATAGATTAACATGATGCACTCACCTTGCATGTTTAACAACTCTAAAATATGGTTTAGGGCAGAATAATACCAAATTCAAAATATGCACATGGGGATTTTCCAGACTTGTTGCTTGTTGTTCCGGCCTCATTTAAACTTGCCTAGATAAGTAGTTTTATTATGCTTCACCCATTGCCATGCTAACCAATATTTAATATTGTTGAGTACTTAAATGGCAGAGAACTAAATAATTGTTGTGGTGTTTCGTCAATATGCAACTCTTTGCATATTGAGCTCCACTTAACTTGTATTGTTGTTTGTTGCACTTTGCCATGCCATGCCTCTTTAAACCAGACATGCATCATCTTTGGTTGTGCATCATGCAATGTTTATGCTTGTGTGTTTACTATGTTGCATGTCCTTTACGGGTTGCTTCTCTCGTTAGCTTCGGTTTTGTTCCGGAGTTGTGAGGATCCGTTCGACTATGTCCATTTGTCTTCTTCATGGACTCGTTCTTCTTCCTTGCGGGATCTCAGGCAAGATGACCATACCCTCGAAATCACTTCTATCTTTGCTTGCTAGTTGTTCGTTCTATCGCTATGTCGCGCTACCTACCACTTGTTATATCATGCCTCCCATATTGCCATGTCAAGCCTCTAACCCACCTTCCTAGCAAACCGTTGTTTGGCTATGTTACCGCTTTTGCTCAGCCCCTCTTTATAGCGTTGCTAGTTGCAGGTGAAGCTGAAGTTTGTTCCATGTAGGAACATGGATATGTTGGGATATCACAATATACCTTATTTAATTAATGCTTCTATATACTTGGTAAAGGGTGGAAGACTCGGCCTTATGCCTGGTGTTTTGTTCCACTCTTGCCGCCCTAGTTTCCGTCATACCAGTGTTATGTTCCTTGATTTTGCATTCCTTACGCGGTTGGGTGTTATGGGAACCCCTTGACAGTTTGCTTTGAATAAAACTCCTCCAGCAAGGCCCAACATTGGTGTTACATTTGCCTAACAACCTAAGCCTTTTTCCCTTGGGTTTCTATAGCTCGAGGGTCATCTTTATTTACCCCCCCAGGCCAGTGCTCCCCCGAGTGTTGGTCCAACCTGGGCGATGTCCGGTGCCCCTGGGCAACCAGGTTCTATGCCAACTCGACGTCTTGCCCATCCGGTGTGCCCTGAGAACGAGATATGTGCGACTCCTATCGCGATTTGTCGGCACATCGGGCAGCTTTGCTGGTCTTGTTTTACCATTGTCGAAATGTCTTGTAACCGGGATTCCGAGACTGATCGGGTCTTTCCAAGAGAAGGAATATCCTTCGTTGACCGTGAGAGCTTGTGATGGCCCAAGTTGGGACACCCCTGCAGGGTATAAACTTTCAAAAGCCGTGCCCGCAGTTATGTGGCAGATGGGAATTTCCTAATATCCGATTGTAGAGAACTTGACACTTAACTTAATTAAAATGAATCAACCGCGTGTGTAGCCATGATGGTCTCTTGTCGGCGGAGTCCGGGAAGTGAACACGGTTCTTGTGTTATGGTTGTGCGTAAGTAGTTTCAGGATCACTTCTAGCTTCACGACCGTTGTGTTGCTTCTCTTCTCGCTCTTTTTGCGTATGTTAGCCACCATACTTGCTTAGCGTTTGCTGTAGCTTCACCTCATTACCCTATCCTACCCATAAGCTTAAATAGTCTTGATCTCGCGGGTGTGAGATTGCTGAGTCCTCATGACTCACAGATACTTCCCAACAGTTGTAGGTGCCGATGATACCAGTGCAGATGACGCAACCGAGCTTAGGTGGGAGATCGATGAAGATCTTGATCGTTGTTTTGTGTCTTTTTCGGTTGATCAGTAGTGGAGCCCAGTTGGGACGGTCGGGGATCTAGCATTTGGGGTTGTCTTCTTTTATTTTGGTTCCGTAGTCGGACCTTGATTGTACTTTGGATGATATATGTTTAATCTGTTATTTGTGTGAAGTGGTGATTGTAAGCCAACTCTTTATCCCTTTCTTATTCAGTACATGGGATTGTGTGAAGATTACCATACTTGCGACTAAACCACCATGCGGTTATGCCTCTAAGCCGTGCCTCGACACGTGGGAGATATAGCCGCATCGTGGGCATTACAAGTTGGTAATCAGAGCCATCCCCGACTTAGGAGCCCCCTGCTTGATCGAATCGCTGACGTTGTTGAGTCTAGAACAAAATGTTTTGAGTCTTAGGATTATATATATCGGAGAGTAGGATTCTTTTTACTCCTCAGTCCCTTCGTCACTCTGGTGAGGCCTCCTAATGTAGAAGTTTTGACTTTTCTCTCCTCAAAGTTCACGATTTTTTTAGGATCACGCGGGTATATTGGAATCGTTTCGATAGTCTTGTGACGAGAACATTGTTCTTGGTGCCTCTTGACATTTAGGGGTTGTGGCAGTGTCCCGGGGAGTTGAGCTCCGAGGTATTGTCATCACAATTTTATCATCGCAGTTCTGGAATACCTGAGTTTCGCCGACATCAAAAATCTCTTTTATGCAGTTGTTGGTGAGATAGCCTCGACGCCACCTAGTACTGGGGCGGGAGTTCGGGAGTATTGCCATAACTCGTATAACATATGCTTTTCAAAGGTTGAGGTACATGATTTCCGAAGGTTTCTTGGTTATGTGTTGAAGGATGGATACAGCTGGATGTAGGAATTGTTAGTTTGGGTGAGATATTATGCTTCCCCTGTATCCCCAACACCTGATTGCATAACCAGAAAGTTTCGGGAGTTTATTAGTGGGAATTCAAGTAGCTCCTAGAATATCTTTCCAACAGACACATGATACGATATGGGATCTATCATATGTTTGTTTTCGGCTTATTCTGCAAACCAAATCCTTTGCTTTGTTTTGAGTTGTGGTATTCGAGTTGCTTCGAAGTCAAGTGTTGAATCCATACCTTTTCCTAAATCGTGTTCTCATATTTCCATGGGAGTGCTAATCCTTTTCGATTATCGAGATTGTCATGTCGATCCTTTTCAACCGGCGTGTTTCTCTTCAAGTGCATCCGATCATTCCAACATTCGCAAGATCAATTCTAAGATTTTTCTCAACGGTATCCATTCCATATGCCCCAAGTTACCTTTGTTTTTCCCGCCCTCCCACCCTTTATTTTCCTTCAAGTAATCAAATGTCTTAATCAAGTATCCATTTCATTGATGGGAAGCCTCTTCATTCTTTTCAATCAATGTTCTTATCCGGTGATTCTCATGAAGATACTAGCGAAGCTTCAAGTTCATCATTCGTCGTTCTTTTTCTTCTCCGGTGGATTCAACTCAAGATTTCAGTGTCGATCATATCCTTTCCTCGGTTCAAATGCTTTCTCATGCCAGTGCACCTCTTAATCATTCACTTCTCTCTATTCATTTGTTTTGGAGTGCTCAAGATATCTCGAAGATTCGTGTTTCCACTCTGCATTCGTTCAAACTCTTTCGAGGATGTTATCTCATTCAAGTCATTTAATTCAACCGGCGCAATCTCTCTTTTTAATTGTTCAACGGTGTATCTTTTGAGTGGGCCCTAACCCACAGGTCTTTTCCCAGGATCTTACCTGACTCTTCTAATTTTTTCGGAGCTACTCTCAAATTCTTCTCCAAGTTTGACGTAAGAATGAATTATCATTAGTCAAATGTCTTTCTCCAAGATCTTTCAAATTCTTTTCATTGTTGATTCAAGCTTTATATTCTTCATTATTCCGAAGTGTCTCAACAATTCATGGTGCTGTTTCGCGTCGTCATTCTCGGGTTTGTGAAGACCGAAGAAGAGTTTCTCTTAAATCTTGCCCCATTCTCTTCAAGATTCATGGTTCTAGCTTGATGCCATCCTCTCATAATTGTTTTCGATTGTGAGAATTCTTTTCACCCATCCGGAACAATTCATGAGTCTTTTCAGTTTGATTCTCCGAAGCCCATCATCTCAGAATTATTCATTCCCGCTTTTCAGCTCTCGTTCTCCAAATCATACTGGTGCTTCATTGAAGTATTCTCTAATCAGCTCGTGATCTCTTCGTTCTCATGTATCTAAATTCCCTCAAGTATCTTCATTCGTTCTCTAATTCTTATCAGTGTTTCTTTATCTTTTCTTCTTTCATTTTCAATTCTTACGGTGGTTCATTCAAGAGTTCCCTTCCTTGGTTATCATATCAATTCATTCGTTCTTTCCAATCCTACCGGTGGTTCATTGAAGACCTTCCCAAGTTGGCGCTATATCTCTCTTAATCCTTTCTACGAGAATAAGTAGTATGCCAAATCCGTTGTTTGTCATCAAGTTAAGTTGATGAAGGATAAACATACAGTAAATCTTATTCTTGTCTTCTTTGAGGTGATTCAATTCTTTTCTTCCGGAGTTCATTCATGATATCAATTTGTCGGTGCTAAATTGTTCATCTTTCTTTTCCGAAGTTCCAAGCTCTTTCAATTATATCATTTCAAAGCTCCATCCAATCATTGCAAGGCTTCAATCTTATTCTTTTCGTCCTTCACTTCTTTGTGATCATTCCTTTGATTACCGAAGTTCTTCATGGAGGCTCTACATGGTGGTTCGTCAAGGATTCTTTTCTTTCTTCAATTGTTCTTCAAGATTTTCTCTCAAAGTTATGATCCGCCAAGTTTAGTCAAAATTAAACATGGTGCTCAACACATGTCTTGTTTTGAGGAGTTCAAGCATTCTTCATCTTGCATTCCGAAGTGTAATTCTTTCATATCTCACCTTTTGAGGTGGTTTTATGTCATTGTTGATAATTTTCCTTCGTGTTTCATGATTCACAAGTTATCAAGAATGAGGTATTTTAAATCCATTAATCTCTTTGTTGGAGTTATCTTGTGTCATATTTCACCTTAAGCTTTCCCTAAGGATCGTTGCTACTTATGGTGCTTATAAATGACCCAGGTTCTTCATTTATCCTCCCGGTGAAATAAGTTTCTCGTCTCCTTATTCATATCAATCCAATCTATTGTTTTTTTGTTAGTGGCAGAATTTCACCTCAAAATTTCAAGAAGTTTTCCATAAGCCCACTACAAGCTTACTCGTTTCGTTGTTGGTTTTCCAACAACTCCGTTATAACCTTCTTGGAAGGGCGCTTTCCAAGCTCATTTGTGGCAGAACCTGGCATTTTCTTCTCCGTTCTGTTATTCCAATGATCTAACTCCTATTATTTTCTTACGGAGACATTGTGATGTTCCCCTCTTCGACCAATCATCTCGTCTTCTCAAGATCACGTTTTTTCCTTGCTTATCCATTCAACGGAGTGTCGTGCCCTCTTTTCAAGTTCTCTCATCTTATCAAGTTTTACCTCCCTTCGTAACCGGAGTGCTGTCTGAAATATTTCTTCCCCTTGTGCCATTCTTCCAATAGTTTCGGAGACAGTGTGTTGTTGATTTCATCAAGGATCCTCTCATCGTGTCAAGTTCATGCTCAATTCCTTCCATTTACAGTCGGAGTGCTGCCCAAATTATATCATTCCTATTCCTTCTCTATCTTGTTTAACCGGAGTGTTGTGTCTATCATTCCTCTTCTAACCGGACCCTCATCCAAGTGCTTTCATTTTGCCAAGTTCATATTTTTACCTTCCATTTCCAACTGGAGTGTTGTCGTAATTGATCTTTATCATTCCTTGTACATCTCATTTCTACCGGAGTGCTTGCATGTACTTCTTGTCCGTCGCAACCCATTTCTTATGTCTTTCAAACTACAAGGCTCTAGTAAGGTTCCTTGTTCCTCTTTTCTAACAGAGTGTTTTCAACTTTGTTCATCTTCATTGTATTCTTTCTTTCAATTTGTTCAACCTCTCAAGGTTCTTTGGTTTCACTCATTTGTCAAAGAAGCAACTTAGTTTTACCTCTTCTCTTCCTATTCCGTTTTCTCTCCGGTGCATCCTAGATCTCAGGACGAGATCCTCTTGTAGTGGTGGAGTGTTGTGACTCCCCGAGTCCGTTGCGCCAGGTGTCTTCCTGTTTTTAACTGTCTTTTCCATGTCATTTGCTTGCGTGTTGCATCTTGCCATGTAATCATGTGCATTGCATCATCATGTTTTCAAAACTTGCATCCGTCCGGGTTCTCCCAGTTCTTTCTGTTGTCCGTTCTGAGCCCATCCACATTCGCACACGCCCGCGGCACGTCCGAAATATTATTTTATAAGTGGCCGGAAAATGTTCTCGGAATGGGATGAAAGTTGGCTTGATATGTTATTATGTTGTTAGTAGGTCCCCTGCCAAGTTTCATCACATTCGGGGTCCGTTTGACGCCCCAACGGTTAACTATAGCGGCATTATAGCCGGTCTAACGTCGGACGTTTTCAGTTTCCGGAAATGGTTGCCGGGTTGCATTCATCCTCTCTCTTCTCAGCCCAACCACACAATTGACCTCATTCGCCTAACCCCTCTTTGTACAGTGCATTGACCCCTCGTGCGTGTTCGAAACTTCCCCGAACCCGACCCACTCAGTTGTCACCGTTGGGTCCGGATCATCCCCAAACATCTATAAAACATCACCGTTTTCTTATTTGGACTTCCCAACCTAGTTATCTTGGACCACCCGATTTCGATCAGAGGGTCCGAATCTACCCTAAACTCCCCCTCTTTCCTTATATAAGAAACTCCTAGTCTAAATCTGGACAAAACCCTAAAATCTAGGGACTTGTCCCTGCCGCCGCCGCACTCATCTCCCACATCCCCTTCGTCAAACCAAATCCCCCTCGGGATCCATCCCTTCCCAACCATCGCTCGCCACATACAGCCTCCAGATCCACCTCCCTCCTCGTTTTCCTCTTGCTGCCGGTGCTGCTCCATCCGCGGCCCAAACCTGCCCAACCACCAGGCTGGATTCCCCGATGCTCTCTCTCCCTCTCTCTGTACCATCTCTCCCGCCTCATTTCTCTCTCTCACAGGACCATGCCGGCAACCAGGCTAACCGCTCTCGTCTCTGGACCCACGCCCGAGTTGTGCCTCATTCCCCAGCCGTCGCCTGCTTCATCGACGCTCCTAACCCGCCGCCGCTCGTCCTTCTGCAAGCCGTGCACGTGCTACCATAGCAGCGCCGCCATGGACGCCACAAGCAGAGGCTTGCCTTGTCGCGCTGGCAACCATGGCCTTGCCTTCGCTCCTCCAACGACCATCCTCGTCGTCGCCGGCAACCCCAGGTAGCAACACCGTGACCCCCTCTGCCGCGCCTCTCCGTCCTCCTTCCCTTCCTTCTCCTCCGCGATGCCTTCCCCTTCCTTGACCTCTCTATTTCTCTCTTTCACAGGAGGTTGCACACGCCATGGCACTGCCCCTGTGCTCCCGTCGAACCCCGACGCCACCTCATCCTGCCGCCGTCGGCGACCAGCAGGAGCACCAGCCGGCGCCACCATCATCGAAGATGGGGCCCCGCAGCTCAGATTCGCGCCTCGATCCCGCCTCGATCCGCTCGTTCCCGCCGATTCCCACCGACCCCGTTGCATGGACCCCCCTGCCGTCGTTTGCATCGCGCGGGGCGTGCTGGTGTTTTCTGTTCTTCAGAAACGAGCAGCAGCTCGCCCACTCATCCCCGTTGACCATGCACGTCGCCCGCTTGGGCCAGATCCGCTCAAGGCCCAGCCAGCATCGCCAGCTGGCCCGGGGTGAGCAGCCCCCTGGCTTTTCCTCTGTTGGGCTAGCCGGATGCGGCCCATATCGTTTTTTCCCTGCCTGCGATTTTAGCTTTTTTCGACTAAACTGCAGTTTTACAGAAAAACCCTCAACATCATGCATATAATAATTCCAGAACCATGCATCATATTAAAATATTTTCAACATGTAACGTGCTTAGATTTTTTTATCTAGTTTCACAATATCCAACTTTCATGCATGTTTACAATATTAAAAATGTTGTTTGATTAATTTTGCCTAAATGCCAGGCTAAAATGCTTTATTTCATAACTAAATAACTGTAGCTCCATTGTAAATAAACTTTATATGTAAATGGGGTGAAAAAATGCATAGATTAACATGATGCACCCACCTTGCATGTTTAACAACTCTAAAATATGGTTTAGGGCAGAATAGTACCAAATTCAAAATATGCACATGGGGATTTTCCAGACTTGTTGCTTGTTGTTCCGACCTCATTTAAACTTGCCTAGATAAGTAGTTTTATTATGCTTCACCCCTTGCCATGCTAACCAACATTTAATATTGTTGAGTACTTAAACGGGAGAGAACTAAATAATTGTTGTGGTGTTTCGTCAATATGCAACTCGTTGCATATTGAGCTCCACTTAACTTGTAGTGTTGTTTGTTGCATTTTGCCATGCCATGCCTCTTTAAATCGGACATGCATCATCCTTGGTTGTGCATCATGCAATGTTTATGCTTGTGTGTTTACTATGTTGCTTGCTCCTTTCTGGATTGCTTTTCTCGTTAGCTTCGGTTTCGTTCCGGAGATGTGAGGATTCGTTCGACTACATCCGTTTGTCTTCTTCATGGACTCGTTCTTCTTCCTTGCGGGATCTCAGGCAAGATGACCATACCCTCGAAATCACTTCTATATTTGCTTGCTAGTTGTTCGTTCTATCGCTATGTTGCGCTACCTACCACTTGTTATATCATGCCTCCCATATTGCCATGTCAAGCCTCTAACCCACCTTCCTAGCAAACCATTGTTTGCCTATGTTACCGCTTTTGCTCAGCCCCTCTTTATAGCGTTGCTAGTTGCAGGTGAAGCTGAAGTTTGTTCCATGTAGGAACATGGATATGTTGGGATATCACAATATACCTTATTTAATTAATGCATCTATATACTTGGTAAAGGGTGGAATGCTCGGCCTTATGCCTGGTGTTTTGTTCCACTCTTGCCGCCCTAGTTTTTGTCATACCGGTGTTATGTTCCTTGATTTTACGTTCCTTGCGCTGTTGGGTGTTATGGGAACCCCTTGACAGTTCGCTTTGAATAAAACTCCTCCAACAAGGCCCAACCTTGGTGTTACATTTGCTTAACAACCTAAGCCTTTTTTCCTTGGGTTTCCGGAGCCCGAGGGTCATCTTTATTTACCCCCCCGGGCCAGTGCTCCCCCGAGTGTTGGTCCAACCTGGGCGATGTCCGGCGCCCCCTGGGCAACCAGGGTCTATGCTAACCCGACGTCTTGCCATCCGTAGTGCCTTGAGAGCGAGATACGTGCGACTCTTATCGGGATTTGTCGGCACATCGGGCGGCTTTGCTGGTCTTATTTTACCATTGTCGAAATGTCTTGTAACCGGGATTCTGAGACCGACCGGGTCTTTTCGGGAGAAGGAATATCCTTCGTTGAACGTGAGAGCTTGTGATGGGCTAAGTTGGGACACCCCTGCAGGGTATAAACTTTCAAAAGCCGTGCCCGCGGTTATGTGGCAGATGGGAATTTGTTAATATCCGCTTGTAGAGAACTTGACACTTAACTTAATTAAAATGAATCAACCGCGTGTGTAGCCGTGATGGTCTCTTCTCGGTGGAGTCCGGGAAGTGAACACGGTTCTTGTGTTATGGTTGTGCGTAAGTAGTTTCAGGATCACTTCTTGATCACTTCTAGCTTCACGACCGTTGCGTTGTTTCTCTTCTCGCTCTTATTTGCGTATGTTAGCCACCATACTTGCTTAGCCTTTGGTGTAGCTCCACCTCATTACCCTATCCTACCCATAATCTTAAATAGTCTTGATCTCGCGGGTGTGAGATCGTTGAGTCCTCGTGACTCACAGATACTTCCCAACAGTTGCAGGTGCCGATGATACCAGTGCAGGTGACGCAACCGAGCTTAAGTGAGAGCTCGATGAAGATCTTGATCGTTGTTTTGTGTCTTTTCCGGTTGATCAGTAGTGAAGTCCAGTTGGGACGATCGGGGATCTAGCATTTGGGGTTGTCTTCTTTTATTTTGGTTCCGTAGTCGGACCTTGATTGTACTCTGGGTGATGTATGTTTAATCTGTTATTTGTGTGAAGTGACAATTGTAAGCCAACTCTTTATCTTTTTCTTATTCAGTACATGGAATTGTGTGAAAATTACCCCACTTGCGACTAAATCACCATGCGATTATGCCTCTAAGTCGTGCCTCGACACGTGGAAGATATAGCCGCATCGTGGGCGTTACACATGGTGCACGCGGAGGTGGCGCTGCATCAACCGGGTGCTTCGTCTGTTCTATCCTGTGTTGATCATGATCGAACCACTAAGGGCTCAATCAGAACATGAAACGAACCAGAGGGCAAATCCGTCCTAAAAAGTATGATGTGTGGGCTTGGACGTGAAGAAGTAGGAAAAAACTCAATTTGTGGTGTTTTGTCCAGCTACCCATAAAAAATGTGTTATTTAGTTCAATAAAAAGAAAGATGTGCTGTAGGAGCGAGGAAAAATGTGGCATTTCCTCGACACAGAAAAAAAGTTACCTAGAGTACGAACGCTGTTCTCAGGTAAAAAAAAACAGCACGAACGCCGTCGCTGAAAGCGGACGAGCGGGGCATGAGAAGGGTGAGGAAGGAAGAAGGGCAGGGGGCTCAGATTGGTGCCACTGCGCCCCGACGGCGACCCGTCCGACTGACGCCGTCGCCGGTTTGCGGCAGATCCGATTCCGAGGAGGAGGGCTGTGTATTGGTGGACGGCGGTCGGAGGGTGGACGGCGCAACGCAAGAAGGTGACAGTGCGCCTATCTGTAGCAGCGTCAAATTTTAGTTTGCATTTGCTCATTGCAAATATCTTGAATGGTAACCCTTAAATCCTTTTGACTTGTTTTTGTTGAGTTGGAAAAAAGCGAGTCCAAACGAAATTGAGTTGTTTGTTTGTTAGCGGCAGAACATCAAACACTTACGGATGCTTGATCTACTGTCGACTTTGTGCCAATCTAACTTGCCATAAACTTCATACGTCCTTAACTTGATCCTCAATGTGTTACAACATATTCTTGTATGGTACTCATTTTGGAGCACAAAAAGTTTGTGTCTACCTTTTTCAAGTATACTTCAAAGTCTTCAGTAGAACTGAAATAATCTATGTCTCTCCACCCCTTGTTCCCAAGCTCGGGGTGCCGCGTAGAATAGTAGCAGTACAAATTACATTTATTGATCAATTCAGGTAAACTAGTAGACTACATGCATACAAAGACCGTGACATTAATTTGTACTCTGAGAAGCTATATATATCGTCAATCGTTTCGTCTCACTCATCGACAATCATTTCATCTAGTAGCTAAACAGCAGTCAACCGAGAACGTTGCGTTAGCTCTTCAAAGGCGCGCATCGCTTCACTGTCGAGTCCTCCCGCAAACTACAAATTCCAAGAAATCAAGCAAATAAAATGAGCATATGGCATCATCCTTGATTCATTTGAAGGACGGGGGTAGTACATACCTGGTGAACCCTATATGTGAAACGCACGCTTTGAGCGACAAGAGCAGCCTCATTCCCTCCTCCTGTATAAGCTGTTATTTCCTTGAGGGCTCTTTTCATGTACACCTTTGCCAGTGTTACTGATGCCAACCTCATCTGCAAATTCAAACAGATGAACAATTCGCAACCGGTTAATCTCTGTTTGGTGCAAATATCAAGTACACAGATACTATGTTTTTAACTGAATGCAGATATACTAATTAACTGACTACCTTCGAAGCAATCCCTGAATCAAGCATCCATTCAGTCGGAATTCCAAACTGTTTATAGCACGGCATCACCGAGCTCCTCAGGTTCACTAATCTCTTCATGCTCTTCTCCAACCTGGCAAACAATTAAGTACCATAAATCAAGTTTCAGCACCCAAATCACGTGTCAGCTCAATTGGTTCTTGATTTCATACTTATCCAGCAGGCTTGATATCTTCCTCAGAGTAGCCTCACACGAAGTAGGGCTGCCATCGTCGGCGTTCAGGGAAGAGATCTCTGTTACGACACACTTGAGATCCCGGTATTCAAACGCTGCTTCCCGGAGTGCATCAGCTTTCCTCTCCGGCCAACTGAAGTGCTTCAACACGCCTGTTTCATCCGACTGAATTTTACAGCAGCTTAATTTGGTTAGTAACCACCTCACCAACCATCCCAGGTGTTGTCCTTGTACTGGTAGAAAACGGCAATTGGAACTAAATATTATATAGTGTTTGCTTGATTACCAGAGTTGAAAGTTGTTGATCAAGCCAATCAACAAAGGTCAGCACTTGCTCCACATCGGTGTAAGTAGTGGTCTGAACTTTGTTAATGAGACCATTGATGAAGTCTCCTTTTGTTTCGACATCCGTCTTGATCTGAACAAAAGATAGACATACATCTAGTAAGAAATCGTGTCTAGCAAAAAATTCGAGGGTCGTTTCATGGCAATAGTGCTGACCGCCAATAAGTGCGTGGAGCGGTTCTGTAGCTCGCCGACGATGCTGTTGTGATGAGCAGCACTGACAGTCACAGCTTTCTTGGTGTCACGCTTGTTCAGGGAGTTGTACATCTCAACCAACGCGGTTGCCTTGTTCACTGTGCCTATTGTGCCACGTTGCGGAGGGGGAGGAGGCGGTGCCGGGGCTCTTCCGAGGATTTTACTAGGTGGTGGTGGCGGCGGCGGTGAGGGGGGCTTCGGAGGCTGTGGTTTGCTCATGGCACTGTCTTTTAGGTTGTTTCGTTGCGCCACAGCGGTCTGCGCCTGCTGAATTGAGAATCAAAAATCATTTGCTGTCTGTTAGCCACCCGCTGCTGCGTACAGTTGTGAATGAACATGGAGTCATGGACATCTCATGGTAGAACAAAGCAGGTTGCAGGTAAAGGGAGAGATTTACATAACCAGTTTTGTTTTCAGGAAATGGAAGAAGAAGCAACTGCACAGTGATCGAAGAGGTCTGTGGTGACATGGAGCCCAACTTACATAGATGTCATGCTGCTCCTGAAGTCGGGTGATGGTGCAGCGCGCAAGGGCGAGCTGGTGCGTCAGGTCGCTCTTGTCACATTCCAGCTCGGTGTTGAGCAGCTGCAGCCTCTCCACCTCCTTCCTCAGGGCCTCCACCTCCCCACGCAGCTTGCGCGTCTCCTCCTCGGAATCCTCCTTGTGCCTCTTTGGCTTTGCAGCTGCACCAGTCACCACCCTCTCCTCCTTGCTGCTCACCCTCACAAGCCTTCTGGCCCGAGGAGGGGTGGCGGGTGCCGGAGCTGGAGACGAAGGAGCTTCCTTGATGGGTGTTGCTGCTGCTGCTGCTCTTGGAACCCTGGTTCGCGCGGCCACCGATGGCGAGGAGATCCTGCCGCCATGGGCGTTGCTCAAAACCTGCTGCTTCATTGCGTGTGTGAATCCAAGGAGCAGCCTAAGCCTAGAGTTCTAGCCTTTATTGCTGCGTTGCGACCTGCACTGAATACTCAGTGTCAGAAAGGAAGGTGCTGCCCGGGTGGTGGTTGGCGATGGCAATATATGTTGGCAACTTGGCATGCAGCATGTGGGTTGTGGAATCGGCACACAGCTCAGCTCTTTGTTGACTGCAAAGCGGCAGATACTAGTACAAACAAGAGAATTATCAGTGTCAATTGCACTGAGAAAAAGAGAGAGAGCAACAGCCTGCCTGCCTGAACCTGATTGCTCTTTAATGCAAAGTAGGGTGTGGTAGGCTGCTTAAGTTGAGAGTGTCCAATCGGCCATGACCATAGAGGACGAACAGGACCAGAAAGCAGAGACACAGCAATAAACCAGTGCCGTTACTATTTAACCAACCGAAAACACAGTACTACACTGTTTCATTGCATTGCAATACGAGATCTACTCTACTCTACATGTCAAATGGTAATTACCGTCCCTCAAAATGTTTGTATTGTTCTGGTGTATGAAGACACTAGTTATGCAGTAATTTCCTGTAACTTGGTGCGTACTTGCATCTGGATTATTTATGCATTGGTTGAGGTTCTTCCTGTAATCCCATCTTAGGGGGTTAAAAAATAGTGCAGGCTGCGGAAAAACAGGTGGAAAGACAAGACAGCAACATATAAAGCATTGGATGCTAATACAGACCAAATCATTAAGCCACACACATTTAATATCGAGGGCTGGCAGTTGACAAAAGGCCGGGGTAGTTGTGGCTGGAACACTAGTATATACTTCTAGACCATGTGAGAACCATTTAGCTGAATGTATACAGTTTAACTTGAAGCAGCACACCAGAATCTGCACATTTCAAGAAATAGATAAGCACTTCATGTTCAAGGCTCAACAATTTGTCCCTCTTTTTTCCCCTTACTTTTGTAACTTTAAGACAGACTTTGCTTTTCATTTGTTTAATTCATGTCTGGTGTGTGCGCCACCTGGCTTCCTCACCAGTCACCACTAGTTCAATACAAAATTAATTTTGGCATAATACAAGTGATCAGTTCATTGCCAAAACACATGTAACTGAAGACTGGTGGTAGTGTTTGCCGTCTATTGTCTTTGCCTTTTTAGTATATAGTTTAACAACTGACCCAATCACCCCAACTAGTTTTATACTTTAAGCAATGGCATAATCATGAAGCATGACAGACCAACCCCATGCACTAAACTGAATCGAAGCTAACTCGCCTAAGTGACAACAAAACAAACAAGCAAAACTCATTCTCCAGCGAAAATCGGTGACAATAAAATCCATGTGAAATGGAATAAGTAGAAGAAAGAAAGCATCCAAGAGGAGCAGTGGATCACAACAGAGTACTTCATCCTCCAAATAGGAATCAGAATCATTGACACCATTTTAGAATGATCACATGAATTTCATCATAATATATTCCTTGCCAAAAAGTTACAAGGGACAGAAGGGCACACCTTTGTTTTGCAGGATGCAAGAGACAAGCAGCTCCAAAGGAAATAATCTGATAGCAGAACAGTGGAGAGGTGCTTCTACTTATAGATGCCACGAACAGGTTGCTGATAGTGGGAAAGTAGGTGTGACATTTGGATCAAACTGAGGACCAACAATTGAATGCCACAATCTTATATATGTATAAACAAAAAGAAAATGCCCAGCTAGCTAGCTGTTGGTGGAATGTCTCAACATTCCCCCTTCCACATCACTAAACAACCAACCCAACGAAAGCAACCCAAACTCCCAAAGTGCATATCAGTCTTATGTGTCAGGGCACAGATACATCCATTGACCATTGGTAAGCCACTTCTTTTATGGATAAAATGTATACAAAAGCTTCCATGTGTTACAAGTGCATGGATTGGTCATTAATATGTTGAAGAGCTACAGCTCACCCGAGTTTCAAATTATGGTTAGACATGACATCAGAGTTGGAGATTGACCACCTAAACTCGCTTCACAGAACTTAATGGCCCCAACTGCACTTCCAAGATTTTGCATGTGCTGCTTCAAGTTTAAATCACACATTCAAACTGAGCAAAATACAACAACTTGCAAGAGCAGAAGTGCACATAATCAACATTTGATTTGATACACCTAGAAACTACATCCACTGGTTAATACAGGCAATAAGCCTACTTCCTACTAGCACACAACTCTGGCCTACTCATACAGGATACAACCACTACAGCTAAAGGCAAAACTCTAAATCTTTGCCACCACTTCAACTCTCACAGTTTCCAAAATTCTGGAGCAGCTTCGTTCTTCAAAATATCCCTCCAACGTATGGCAATGCAAGCGTTGAGAACAAACCTGCCCAGGACCAGCCAGAGGGCAAGATTGAGTGCCAACCATTGCCAGTGTTGGCCTCTCCTGGGAAGTCCGACCCAAAGTCTGATGATCCAGAAATGCCTGAGCCACTCGAGTTCAGTACTGATGATCCTGGATCAGAATCAGATGAACTAGTAACAGGGCTAGTGGATGATGTAGTAGGAGCAGTGGATCCAGCAGTAGAGCTGCAAAGATGAAATAGTTCACCATACACATCATTGCTTTAAACACGAGAGTTCCATGTTATCAGAATGCAAATTTATAAGCTTCACCTCGTTGGAGAAGACATTGATGATGCCAATACACAGGTTGCTGAGCCTGCAAAGAGGAGATGTAAGCATGATATTTCAGAACACCAAACTGAAAATCCTTGAAGCTATCTAGAAGGAGAAACCGTCTTACTTGGATTAGCATTGGCAAGCATTGCGGCACCCCTAAAGTCGCAGCTGGAGGGTGCAGGGTTCTTCTGGTAATAGCTGTTGAAGGCGTATGACGCATGGGCTTCCAAGGTATTTGGATAATAGCAGCTCCCTGATGGCTGTATTGGTGAGCAATCTGCTCCACCAATACCGCACGCATAGTCCAGTGCGTCCTGGAGCGCGGTTTGTGATGAGCCGGCCTTGGCCACGCACCAGGCTTGCTGCCCTGACACAACTGGAGCTGTGACTGGAGTAGTGGTCGGAGAAGTAGGCGGTGTAGTGCCGACAGTAGGCACCATTGGGTTCGTCGCTGGGTTTGTCAGTGGTGCCGATGGGGGGAATGTCGAAGGGGTGGTAACAGGAATGGTGACTGGCGTGTTGGGTGCAGATGTCGAAGGGGTTGGCAATGGTAATGTGGTAGAAGGGTCGTTTGAGGGGGTTGTGATAGGTGTGGGCAAAGGGTTTAATGAAGGGATTGTGATGGTAGGGTTTGTGGACGGCACGGTGATGATTGTTGGTGTTGGGTTCGTCGATGGGACTGTGATGGGCGTGGTCGGGTTGGTCACTTGAGCTGGATCCAAGTCATCATGGACAGTTGGTTTGCCTGCGTTAGCAACAATGAAGTATTTAGAGTGATTAGCTAGCATGGAATGCTAAGTTTCATGTTCTGATAGAGCACATGCATAGAACTAAGTAGGCAAGAAAGTAGGTATGAGATGCATATTGCCCAAGAGGGCTGTGAAATGAAAGTGAAATCTTAGAAAAAGAAATTATCGTTACATGCATGCTCAGTTGTAGGCAAGTAGCAGTATGAAAAGAGAAGGAATGGGCCACACATGCATATCCCATCCCAGTATATGTATCTATACAGTGATGCTCCCCAATCTGAAGCACGCACAAATCAGCACAATTAATCTCTCCCAGTCCCAGATCGAGATGTAAATGCTGAAGTAAGTAGTATTGTGTTACTCCAGAGTCCAGACATAGAGTGGGATTTGTGTACAGATCGAAGGGGACGTTAAGTTCAGAATTAACCGTTCGTCCGTCCCATATATCACCTCAAGAAAATGAAATCGTGTGCAGCAGCCGCAGGTAGAGGCGCAAGAGTACATTTCGGAATCTAAAAATGTCCGCGGTAGTTGTGCAGATGAGCCTCCGGGACGGGGATCTAAACAGGAATTATAGTGGTGGGAGGGTTTTATGGCGACAGAGCAGCTGGAGAAAGAAGAAGAGGAAGTACCTGAGACCGAGGGGAGCTCGAGGAAGAGGAGGGAGCAAGCGAGGGGCAGGAGGAGGAAGAGGAGGCGAACCACCATCCTCGCCGCCGGCCGCTCCGCAACCAGACAAGAAAGAGGTGGGTCGCCGCCGCAGCCTCAGCTAGTGTTGTTTTTTTGGGGGCTGCCCGAGGGAAGGGAATGGAAAGGAAAAGGTGGTGATGGTGGTGGTGGTGGTGGTAGCAGGAGGCACGAGAGAGAGGTATGGGCGGAAAAGGCGCAAGGTGAGAGAGAGAAAGCACGCTCCCTCGCTTTCACTGTCACTGCAGCATCCGTCTGGAATGGAATACCGAATACAATACCCGTATCTATCTACGCATCCGCACCGCACCAGGGAAGAATGTTGGTAACAGCATCTATAATCGGAGTCTCTCGCTCCTGGCGGCTGGAACTGATGCGGAGCATCCCAAGATCATTTTCATGGATCTCTCATCGTCCCACCAAATGTCTAGTGGACCCATGACACGAGCATGTACAAGAGCTCTCGAAATTGAGGTGACATCACTTCTCTCACAATTCCACTTCAATGCATATGAGACTTGGCTACTACCTCAAACGGAGATATTGTGCATACTCAGGTACCAAGGAGCTAGCCATGGAGAAGCTAAGGAGCAAGAAGGATTGGGAGCGGAAGACGGAGAAGAAATCAGCCAAGTCCCAGACTGGTCGGATGATCCGGAGGAGGTCCCGGACGATCCGGACACAGTCCGGATGATCCGGACCCCAGCCCGGACGATCCGGACAATTGGAGACCCGAGAGCAACACAAGCTGCCCTGAAGCCGGATCATTCGGACCCAGTCCCGGATCATCTGGACATACCCGGACGTCCGGACCAGGACCCGGACATCTGGACCTCCCGCAGCCCCCACGACACAGCCGGACGATCCGGACGCCGACCCGGATCATCCGGACCCCTGAAGCCCGGATCATCCGGACCTACACCCGGATCATCCGGACAATGCCTGCGTGCATGATGTTGGGTCGAGGCCCAAGTACCCCTTCGCCCCCTTTGCCTATATAAACGACTCCTCCACCACTTTTCTAGGATTAGCATTGGTTTAGCTCATATTTAGAGATAGAACATTGCTCATCCACAGCGGATCTACTCCACGAGAGAGACCGCGGTCCCTCTTCGGAGAAGATCCCTTTGGATTCAAGACCCCTCTAAGGGAAGATCCCCTTGTGGATTCAAGACCTCCTCACGGAGAAGACCGGCTATCTTTGTATCGTCCTTAGTTGTCCGTGGATCGTGTGATCTCTTATGTACTCGAGGATCTAGCACATGTGTGACTATTTCGTGTTGGTTTAGTGATTCTCTCGTGTTTTCCCTTGTGTTTCCCCTCGTTTTTCCCCTCGTGTTCTTCGCGGGATCCGCTTCTTTCGTGAAAGATCGGCCGATTAGGGTTCTATCCTACATCATCTTGGTATCTAGAGCCACGTTGATCACGATTTCGGAGCCTCCCCGTTGTGTTTCTAACCTTGTTTTTGTTATTTTTCGTCCTAATTTAAAAATCCCCACAAAAATAGCCCCAAAAATTTTTCTTGTGATTTGTGAGTTTTGATGATGTTTTGTTGGTTTTGATCCGTGCATTTGTTGTGTTGCAAGTGGATCTTACCTTCCCCCACCATCTCCACCTCGCAATGCACCCCAAAATCCACGAAATCATCAAATTTGCCTCCTTTTTCACGTTCATCCCGAGCCTTTCCCCGAGCGAATTGACCCGCCTGGATCATCTGGACCCTGACCCGGATCATCCGGACACGCCCGGATCATCCGACTCCTGCCCTGGATCATCCGGCTACACCTGACGAAACTGCATTTCCTGCAGTTTTATTACACCGCCGCCTACGCCTCCGCATACCCCCTTCGACTACCACCACCTACCTTCCGCCAACCCTTTCGATACATCCACCACTTGACCGCTACCAACTCTGACACATTTTGCCGCTTTTGGTTTTGAGAATTTGAGTTGTAGTTCATCGTTTCCTAGGGTGTTTCGGCTAACTAGGAACGGTTCGACATCGACATCACCGCCGCTCATCTTCGCCACGGACGCGTCATCAACAACGACCTTCCCGGTAACCTCATCTTGGGTTCGTGACACCCTCAACCGTAAGAAAGGACGGTAACTTCGACGACATCTTTGTCCACCCCTTGCCTTTACATTGATAACCACCATAGCCTTATCCTTTTGCGTAGCTTACCCATCGAGACTAGCCGTTGAGTATTGCCGGCAACGTAACTTGTGCACATTAGTGATCATACTTCCCATAGCATACATACATCATTGGTGCATATCTTGGTATCATCTCTTGTGTCACAAAGTTGTCATCGCATACACAATTGCTATCTTGGTTCGTGAAGCATTGCACGAGAAAAGAGCTCAACACACAAAGAGCCCAACAAGCTTTTAAGCAAAAGGGAAAGATAAGCAAAGAGCTTATAAGCAAGAACCATAGCATCATACAACATTAAGATTGTCATACTAGATCATCTTGGATCATATCATCGAAACACCATACATAGAGCATACTTGGGATATAAGTCATTCCATTTTTGCTTAGTAGGTTGTGCACAAGTTCGTATCCGCCTATTGTGCAATCGTGCTAGCGTCTCTCTAGTGTTGTGCAACACGAGCATTTTTCATGGATTCCACATTTTGGCTCATCCTTGGTTGCACAACCCCACTTATCTCTTTGCGTGTGTGTTTCCGTGTACTTTACATTGCTTGGTCTACTTGTTACATTTGCAAATTTGCGAATCTTTTCCAACATTATTGAATCTTGCTTACTTTCACATCAAATTTTGTGCCACCATCCTAACCAAGCTCCACCATAAGCTTTTACGTGTGTAGGTGTGAGAAAGCGACAAGAATTGGTACCAATTGTGCTATTTCCTTGTTCCACATTGGAGTGATCATTGATCCACTTTCAACTTCGGTCAAGGTACATTTGGTATACGTTCTTCTCTTTCTACCACTCACATTTTTCTCTTAGAATGATGGATAGGCCAAGTACTTCTACCAACCCACTCTTCATTGAGCATGATGACGACATGAACTCCTATGTCACCAAGAGCCACCTCTTTGGTGCACAACGTGCTTTGCATCAAGAGCAACAAGCAATGAGTGAGCGCATCGACAACCTCGCCACCGACTTGCAACTCTCTGAGCAACGTACAAGGGACTACTTCGACCACAAGCTCGACGATCACAAGCAAGAGAACGACACAAGAATGGACGAGATTTCATGCTTTGTTGCTCAACCGCTCTTCTTCCACTTCGTCCTCATCAAGACGGAGCCGCTCAAGTCGACACTCCGACTTCACCCTCTCTGGCTCAAGTACACCGACATCGAACACTCTTCGCCGTGCCGCGCGCAACGATCGTCAAGCAAGCCTCAATCCTCTATGCGACAACGACTCTCAAGAGCACCGGCATCGTCAAAACCAAGCTGCCTTTGCACAAGCACGAGAACGGCAACGCCAACGCCAACATGAAGAGGAAGAACGAGCGCGTCTACACCAAGAAGCACAAGATGCCGAGGCACAATATCAAGCGCAACAATTGCGAGATGCTCAAGCACTTGAGGCGCAACAAGCCCTCCAAGATTCAAGTCGAGCCGTAGCCAACCGAGGCCGACAAGCTCGTGAACATGAAGAAGCACTTCTTGAAGAAGCTCACAAACGGAGATTTCAAGCTCGCGTGCAATGTCAAGCTCGACAAGTTCCTCCACAAGCTCGCCAAGAACATCAAGTTCACCAAGAGCATGAAGACAATGAAGGTCCTCCACGACAAGAGCAACATGAGGTCGACAACCCTCCTCGCCAAGAGCACAACGAGTTTGACAATCATCAACTACATGGGCATCATCATCCTCGACCCCAACACAATGAAGAGCAACGCTATGGCAAGCTCAAGTTCACCATGCCCAAGTTCAATGGAAGCAATGATCCCGAAGAGTACCTTTCATGGGCATTGAAGGTCGACAAAATCTTTCGCTTGCACAATTATGACAACACTATCTTCGCCCTCATGAATTCATCATTCATACCGATCATGAAACGCTCAAGTACCTTAAGGGCCAAACCAAGTTGAACAAGCGTCATGCTAAATGGAGTGAATTTATTGAGTCTTTTCCTTATGTCATCAAGTACAACAAAGGTAAGGAAAACGTTGTGGCGGACACTCTTTCCCGCATATGCATGCTTGTTACTCAACTTGAATTGGATGTCATTGGCTTTGAGCACATAAAAGACTTGTATGAGCATGATCCTACTTTTGCTATCCCTTATGCCAAGTGTTTGACGCATACCTCTTGGGAACGCTATTACATCAAAGATGGATATCTCATGAGAGCTAACAAACTTTGCATCCCCGAGTCTTCTATTCATTTGTTGCTTTTGCAGGAATCTCATGGAGGTGGACTAATGGGACATTTTGGACGCGACAAGACTTTTGCTACGCTCTCCAAGAACTATTATTGGCCCAAGATGTTTCGCGACGTCAACCGCTTCACCAACTGATGCTCTACATGTCGCAAAGCTAAGTCTAAAGCTCAATCCCATGGCCTTTACATGCCTCTCCCAATTCCATATCAACCATGGGAAGATATTAGCATGGATTTTGTACTTGGATTGCCTAGGAGTAGAAATGGAAAGCATTTGGTATTTGTTGTTGTGGACCGATTCTCTAAGATGGCACATTTTTTTCCTTGCAACAATATAGACGATGCTTCACATGTTGCCAATCTCTTTTGTAGGGAAATATTGCGTCTACATGGAGTACCAAAGACGACCGTCTCGGACCGTGACGTCAAGTTCCTAAGCTACTTTTGGAAGACCCTATGCGCCAAGCTCGGAATCAAGCTACTCTTCTCCATGGCGTACCACCCACAAACCGACGGCCAAACGGAAGTGACCAACCGCACACTCTCCGCTCTACTTCGAGTGCTCATCAAGAAGAACATCAAGGAGTGGGAGGAGTGTCTACCTATCGCCGAGTTCGCCTACAACCGCGCAAGACACTCAACAACCGGCAAGTCCCCCTTCGAGGTCGTCTACGGATTCAACCCATTGTCACCATTGGACATTCTTCCTCTACCACTCCAAGAGCGCATCAATATGGACGCAAGTGCACGTGTGAACCATCTCAAGAAGGTGCATGAAGATACAAGGCACACCATCGAGCGCCAACTACAACGTCTTGCGACCAAGCTCAACATCAACAAGCACCCCATGGTATTTAACATTGGTGATCTTGTGTCGCTACACCTTCGCAAAGACCGCTTCCCAACCGAACGCAAGTCCAAGCTTCTACCTCAAGCGGATGGACCCTTCAAGGTGCTTGCACGCTACAACAACAACGCCTACAAGATCGACCTCCTGCGAGACAAGTACAACGTGAGCGACATCTTCAATGTCAAGGACCTCTCACCCTACCATGGTGATGAAGAATTTGATCCGAGGTTGGATCTTCCCCAAGGGAGGGGAGATGATGCGGAGCATCCCAAGATCATCCCCATGGACCTCTCATCGTCCCACCAAGTGTCTAGTGGACCCATGACACGAGCACGTACAAGAGCTCTCGAAACTGAGGTGACATCACTCCTCTCACAATTCCACTTCAATGCATATGAGACTTGGCTACTACCTCAAACAGAGACATTATGCATACTCAGGTACCAAGGAGCTAGCCACGGAGAAGCTAAGGAGCAAGAAGGATTGGGAGCAGAAGACATGCGTGAAGACGGAGAAGAAATCAGCCAAGTCCCAGGCTGGCCGGATGATCCGGATAAGGTCCCGGACGACCCAGACACAGCCCGGATGATCCGGACCCCAGCCCGGACGATCCGGACAATTGGAGACCCAAGAGCACCACAAGCTGCCCTGAAGCCGGATCATCCGTACCCAGTCACGGATCATCCGGACATACCCGGACGTCCGGACCAGGACCCGGATATCCGGACCTCCCGCAGCCCCCACGACACAGCCGGACGATCCGGACGCCAACCCGAATCATCTGGACCCCCGAAGCCCGGATCATCTGGACAATGCCTGCGTGCATGATGTTGGGCTGAGGCCTAATGTCTACTACACAACCTTCTTCTTGTAGACGTTGTTGGCCCTCCAAGTGTAGAGGTTTGTAGGACAGTAGCAAATTTCCCTCAAGTGGATGACCTAAGGTTTATCAATCCGTGGGAGGCGTAGGATGAAGATGGTCTCTCTCAAACAACCCTGCAACCAAATAACAAAGAGTCTCTTGTGTCCCCAACACACCCAATACAATGGTAAATTGTATAGGTGCACTAGTTCGGCGAAGAGATGGTGATACAAGTGGTATATGGATGGTAGATAAAGGTTTTTGTAATCTGAAAATATAAAAACAGCAAGGTAACTGGTGATAAAAGTGAGCACAAACGGTATTGCAATGCTAGGAAACAAGGCCTAGGTTTCATACTTTCACTAGTGCAAGTTCTCTCAACAATAATAACATAATTGGATCACATAACTATCCCTCAACATGCAATGAACAGTCACTCCAATGTCACTAATAGCGGAGAACGAACGAAGAGATTATGGTAGGGTACAAAACCACCTCAAAGTTATTCTTTCCAATCAATCCGTTGGGCTATTCCTATAAGTGTCACAAACAGCCCTAGAGTTCGTACTAGAATAACACCTTAAGACACGAATCAACCAAAACCCTAATGTCACCTAGATACTCCAATGTCACCTCAAGTATCCGTGGGTATGATTATACGATATGCATCACACAATCTCAGATTCATCTATTCAACCAACACATAGAACCTCAAAGAGTGCCCCAAAGTTTCTACCGGAGAGTCAAGGCGAAAACGTGTGCCAACCCCTATGCATAGATTCCCAAGGTCATGGAACCCGCAAGTTGATCACCAAAACATACATCAAGTGGATCATAGAATACCCCATTGTCACCATAGGTATCCCACACAAGACATACATCAAGTGTTCTCAAATCCTTAAAGACTCAATCTGATAAGCTAACTTCAAAGGGAAAACTCAATCCATTACAAGAGAGTATAGGGGGAGAAACACCATAAGATCCAACTATAATAGCAAAGCTTGCGATACATCAAGATCGTATCACCTCAAGAACACGAGAGAGAGAGAGATCAAACACATAGCTCTTGGTACATACCCTCAGCCCCGGGGGAGAACTACTCCCTCCTCGTCATGGAGAGCACCGGGATGATGAAGATGGCCACCGGAGAGGGATTGCCCCCTCCGGCAGGGTGCCGGAACGGGTCTAGATTGGTTTTCGGTGGCTACGGAGGCTTCTGGCGGCGGAACTCCCGATCTATTCTGCTCCTCGAAGTTTTTAGGGTATATGGGTATATATAGGAGGAAGAAGTACGTGGGTGGATCTCCGGGCTGTCCACGAGGCAGGGGGCGCACCCAGGGGGGTGGGCGCGCCCCCCACCCTCGTGGGCAGCCCGGGACTCTCCTAGTCCATCTACGATACTCCGTGGGCTTCTTTTGGTCCAAAAATAAGTTCCGTGAAGTTTCAGGTCAATTGGACTCCGTTTGATTTTCCTTTTCTGCAATACTCTAAAACAAGGGAAAAAAAGAAACTGGCACCGGGCTCTAGGTTAATAGGTTAGTCCCAAAATCATATAAAATAGCATATAAATGCATATAAAACATCCAAGGTTGATAATATAATAGCATGGAACAATCAAAAATTATAGATACGTTGGAGACGTATCAAGGCCCATGTACCCCTTCGCCCCCTTACCTATATAAACGAATCCTCCACCACTTTTCTAGGATTAGCATTGGTTTAGCTCATATTTAGAGATAGAGAATTGCTCATCCACATCGGATCTACTCCACGAGAGAGACCGTGGCCCCTCTTCGGAGAAGATCCCTTTGGATTCAAGACCCCTCTAAGGGAAGATCCCCTTGTGGATTCAAGACCTCCTCACGGAGAAGACCGGCTACCTTTGTATCGTCCTTAGTTGTTCGTGGATCGTGTGATCTCTTATGTACTCGAGGATCTAGCACATGTGTGACTATTTCGTGTTGGTTTAGTGATTCTCTCGTGTTTTCCCTTGTGTTTCCCCTTGTTTTCCCCCTCGTGTTCTTCGTGTTCTTTGTGGGATCCGCTCCTTTCATGAAAGATTGGCCGATTAGGGTTCTACCCTACATCAGGAACCCTAGCTGCCGCCAAGAGAGTCCAATCTTTCAACATCGTTCTCCGGTGACTCTCCTTCGCCGGCGACCTCGGTTGTCGGTGATGAGGGGGTCGTCGTATCTACGTGTGTGGATTGTTTTTACTCTCTCATAGTCTAAGTTTTTAGGTTGTTCATCGTCTTGCCATCGGCGACGGTGATGACATCGTTGAATAAAGATTCTTCGGATCCTTCCCTGAAAAGGCCATCGGTCCTATGGTTGAGGATGGATTTGGAAACCATTCTATTCAAGTAAGAATGACGTGGCGGCGGCAACATCCTCGTGGTGGATCTGTGTCCTCGGGCTCCGTCGTTGCGACGACGTTTGCTCTAGCATCGGCGTGGAGTTTGGGAGGTAGTCCAAGAGTGGATGTAGATTGTGGTCTGCATCGACGATATCTGGAAGACGGAACGTGTGCTGGGCTGGTGGTTCGTGGATGGCTGGTATGGTTTCCTCCTTCGGCGTCTTAGTCATAGTGGAGTGACAGATCTGGAGTTCGATGGCGTGTCTGGGGTGTTGCCCCGGTCTGATTCATTCAATGACAAGGGCTTCACTTTTGGTGAGCCACCTTGAAGGTCCGCAAAGCTGCATATCAGCGATGGAGCCGTGTCGAGCTCGGGTGAGGAGGTGATCCGTCATTCTTTTCTTCAGTTGCTACTATGGTGGTGCCGGAGGCAGGTGACGGGCGTTGGTGTCAAGCTCAGAGATGTTCTGCTATCTTTTCAGTTTTGTCATGTCGGTCCTTACGTGACTTGTACTTTGATCTTTACTAGTAAGCTTGCAAGTGCAACTCATGTCTCGACCAATACTCTTTTCAAATATACACCTACTATGAATCACACTTGTATAAATAAAAGGAATATAGCCACAAATAAAGAGCATATAATGGTGGAGAAAATGGAACATAATGTATTCGATAACAATGCCCAACCATGTCATTAATTTTATGGAGTAGCTTCAAGAAAATTGCGAGGAATAGTAACTTAGAATTTGATTGTGAGATATCATCTATTCCAAGTTGATAACGCGTAAAAATACATCGGGGTGGGAATAGAGAAATGAATCAATAAAATTGGCTATTGCTCTAGTCCAATAAATTTACTTGTACAACATTGTCCCATCTCCTTTGAAATGTCTTCACTAAGATTATATTATTTGCACCTCTTTATGCAGATTCGTTACTGAAAAGCCATTTAGGTTGCTCATTCGTCAAAACACAACATGGGAGATCAATAATACATTTGCAGTAAATAAAATACAAAAAAGAAAAGACACTTCACAAGCATGTCTCATATTGCAATATAATTATGGTACTTACTGTTAGTGCAAGCAAATAACAACAAAAAACTGCCAAGATTATGGTCAAACATGACATGGTACCATACTTTGCGACTTAGTTTTGTTAGCTAACAATTTGAAACTATGGATACCAATTGACATAAGGTGTGTCTTGTACAAGCAATCTAAGTATGTATTCAGCCATCTTGACACACTGTCAGGGTCAGCTGGCACCAAAATCCATTAGCGAGGCTCTTGCCAGCGAAGCCATTGTTATCGACAGCAGAGTGTTGTGCCAAAGTATCGTAGGTTTAGCACTCTGAATCCTCCGTGCTGCGTAGGCATGCAGACACGGGACCCTGGAAGTACACCAAATAAAACCTCTGCATTATTGGTTGACGATGTTAATAGCCCAGGAAAACATTGGCAACACTGCCATAAAATGAAGGGGAAGCGCCATCAGAACGGATTTGACCAAGGTTAGGCAGCTCACCATGAGAGGGAGGCCCAGGTATTTGATTGGGAAGGATTGGAGCTTGCAGCGCATGAACCCAACAATGTCCTGAGCCTTCTCCTCCCTTCAACCAATGCTCGTGATGGTGCTCTTTTGCAGATTAATATGGAGCCCTGAGGCGCAACCAAAAATGTCTAGGATGCAAAGAATCATCTCTTGGTCTTTGTTGCCTAGCTTGAAAAAGATGATTTGCATCGTCGGCAAAATAGAAGCATTGGGACCTGACAGATGACAACTCATCTTATTTCCTTGCATCCTCTATTTTATACCCCTACAAGCTAAATGAAAAGAAAAATAAAACAAACCAATCTCCTAGATATGATCACTAACGCAAATAAATAAAACCGGAGTAGATCAAACAAGGGACAAGGGTAAATCTGCACCATGATCATGTCGTAACACCGCTAAAAAATTACTAATTGACAGAGGAGAAAAAGAAACAATACCATATGGTGCATACCAAATTATCCCGAGAAAGCAAATGCATGTCCATCTACAGTTAAATTAAAACTTTACATGGTCAAAATGTAAAATGTTGATGGCTGATTTCAGAGTTGACTACCTTAGCTTTTAAGTTCAGACTTACCGTGTCTACACTTTAGATAGCATGGCCTTACATCCTAAACTAATCATAGCAAAAGTATAATCGCATTCATGGTAGCAAAAGGCTCAAGTAAAGGAAAAAATTAGCATACTATGTTTCTAAAAAGGCAAAATTTGCAAGCTATAATAAAGGAAAAAGGAAAAAATAGTGATAGGGTTATCATATTTCTCCAAATTTGAGAGGAAGGTGGTGCACTGGGATCCATACATCTTCAGAGCCAAGGGCATTTTCAAATGAAACTGACAACGTTGGAAGTGTATTTTAACTAATCAAAATTCAAGTCCAGTAGACAAGTTCATATATGCATATGTAATGTTGACTACCTCAAACTTAACTTTCAGGAAAACTGCATACACTTCCATCTTGAGTGATTTACAAAGTGTGTGTTTTATTTCCTAGAAACCATGAAACCAATGAGAAGTTGAGAACTAAAGTGGATGTTTTATTTTGGAGAAACCATGAAACCAATGAGAATTTGACAAGGTATGCTTGAAACAGAATTGAGATTTTAGTGGAGTAAGATTTTAGTACAAGTATGAAACTGGATAAGGGATAATCATGCATCACACTCATAAAGGAATCTATAATCTTGCACATTTCAAGGCATATATTCAAATATTGAAGAAGAAAATAAAAAACAAACTCTGGGCAGCATGCCACCATAGAAATCATGCACCATACTCTCAAAAATGCCCAACCTTTCTAGTATTTTCATAGGAAGACATTGGAGAAAACATCAAAAGCTTGGAATCTCACGAAGTGATACGAGTTAGATTTAGAGGAAGAAAACACTAATGACCATGAATCTAAGTGAGCAAGCCAAGAGCAACCAGAGATGACAGAGAGTCACATCATTCCTTCCAAAGCACAACTCTTGCTCAACAGTAATAACCTGAACATGAACAACTTGATTCTAAAACAATGTAGGGCGGGGGGGGGGGTGGTGGAGGGGGCGAAGAGAGCTTACAACGGGAGAAAAGATATGATATGCTCCTAGACACTAAGCATGTATCAACACCTCCTTCCACACACATGTCCACACCCTTAGTTTTAACAGTGCCCCACCTTTGTTGCCGCTTATCCTTCATACCATCGTAGGCCCTACTTGTCCTCCTTCCCGCCGTAAGTCGGTGGTGGCCGCTGTGTCCACCTGATCACAATGACCTATGCCTAGTCAATTCCAAAGCGATGAGCTCGGCGTGAGGCAAGCAACGACCAAACATATGATTAAGTGACATATGGTATATATGGGTATATGATATTTTCATTCATGGCTTCTACAAGTTTAATTGATTCCCCTCTTGATTAGTATAGCAGGTCATGATGTAATAGATGTTTTTCGCTCCTACTATTGTATGGGATTTTGCTCTCTTTTATACATGATCAAATAAATATACCATATGGTTATACATACCAATATCACAATTTGCATGTATATGCAGGTACGGATCAGTAATCATCTCTTCGCTTAGTCCCCTCCAAATAATCATATGATCCTCATGATCTTCAAAGTGACCTGAGCACATCATCCATGCATCATACAAAAAGTAGTAAATTAGATATAAGAATTCGTTCTAATAAACAAACTTGTGGTTTCAGTACATATCTTTATGAAAAAAAATCGAAGTGCATATGAAGCCAATGGTGTTCCCCATACTCAATTGCTTCTCATGGGTTAAGACTCCATGGGATATAGATATAGAGACTTAAATGGAAAGATGAAAAGGCATAAAGTTTTTTCATTCAGGAATTGATGCAAAACAGTTGTTGGTCAATCTCCTTGGAAAAAGAAAGGACGAACCTTCAGCCTGAGAATAAATTCAGAAGAAGTAGGAGCATACATAAGAGAGATTGCATCGCATCCCCATTCAGTGTCTAGCAACAGTAGTAAGATCATATCCCTGTTTTGAACTGCGAGAAGATCTAGCTGAAGGAAAACTGCAGGAACACTCATGTCCTCTGCAGGCTCCCCAACCACTCCATCGCTTGGGGCAGCAACCGGCGGCCGGAAAAGCCAAATCCGGTGGCCCATGATGAAGTGCCGCAGATCTGCAAATCCGGTGGCCCGCCAACGCAGGGGGGAAGGGATGGGAGGCCTCATGCGCGTGGCGGCCTTCCGACGTGCTCCTGCCGGCTGCTTTCGCCGGAATCTTGGGTGGCGGCCAGCGGCGGCGCGAGGGGGGGGAGAGGAGAGGTGGTTGGTGGGAGAAAGCGCGGGATGAAATGTCCCCCACCAACCGCTTCTGCTTATATGCAGGGCACTGCAGCCACGAGGGGGAAACCCGCGTTTTCCCGGGTTGGGCTCGGGATTTTTCCGCGCCCCCTAAATTTTTTTCCGGGCCGGGGCGGGATGTGGGATCTGATCGGGCTGGTTTTTCCGCCCCGACCCGCATTTTGGCGGTTATTTTATGGGTCGGGGCAGGATGCGTGGTCTGCTAGAGTTGCTCTAAGGATCGCACTAGTCTGGGTTTAATGCCACTCATTATCAGGCCATTAGCCCATTCAACTTGACCGTTTGTTTGAGGATGATAGACGGAGGCGTAATCGAGCTTGATGCCCAGATTAGCGCACCAGGTTTTTACTTCGTCGGTTGTGAAGTTAGAGCCGTTATCAGTGATGATGCTGTGTGGGACACCATAACGGTGTACGACACCGGATATGAAATCTATCTCTGGTCCGGCTACGGCCGTTTTAACCGGCTTGACCTCTATCCATTTAGTGAATTTATCCACCATGACCAACATAATTTTTTCTTGTGGCTTCCCCCTTTAAGGGGTCCGACCATGTCAAGCCCCCAGACCGCAAAGGGCCAAGTAATGGGGATTGTTTGTAGGGTGGTAGGCGGCATATGGATTTGGTTGGCGAAAAGCTGGCATCCTACACAACGCTGCACAAGGTCTTGCACATCTGCTCGGGCCGTAGGCCAGAAAAATCCTGTTCGGAAGGCCTTACTTACAAGGGCCCGAGCTACGGCATGATGACCGCCGAGACCGGCATGGATTTCGGCCAAGAGCTGCCGCCCCTCTTCTTCGAAGATACACCTTTGAAGGACTCCGGTAGTACTTTTCTTGTAGAGCTCTCCTTCATGAACCTTATAGGCTTTCAAGCGTCGGACGATGCATCAAGCCTCATTCTGGTTCTCGGGGAGCTCTCGCTTATTGAGGTAGGCCAGGAAGGGTTTGGTCCATGGAGAGATTATTGCCATGATTGCATGGGCCAATGGTGTTGGTTCGGTGGCCGAGTCCCCGATGATATCGGGATTATGTTCGGCATCTGGGGGTATGATCGGATCTGGACTGACATTGCTGCTCTCGTCCTGCCATACCACGGATGGCTTGAAGAGCTTTTCCACGAATGTGTTCAGTTGGACGGGGTCACGCTTAGCCCCCATGCGAGCAAGGATGTCTGCTGCCTGATTGCTCTCTTGGGCCACGTGATGAAACTCAAGCCCCTCAAATCGAGCTGATATTTTGAGTATAGCGTTGCGGTAAGCCGCCATCTTCGGATCTTTAGCATCAAAATCTCCATTTATTTGGGATATTGCAAGGTTTGAATCCCTGCGCACCTCAAGGTGTTGTATGCCCATAGAGACAGCCATCCGAAGACCATGCAATAAGGCCTCGTATTCGGCTGCGTTATTAGAGTCCGTATATAGTATTTGGAGCACGTAATGGACTGTATCTCCTATGGGGGATGTCAGGACGACGCCAGCCCCAAGTCCGGCTAGAATTCTAGAGCCATCGAAGTGCATCACCCAGTTGGAATACATGCCGTACTCTTTAGGGAGTTCGGCCTCTGTCCATTCGGCGACGAAGTCAGCCAACACCTAAGATTTAATTGCTCGGCGTGGCTTGTACGTTATTTAAGAGCTCAATAGCCCATTTGGCAATCCGGACGGTGGCGTCCCGGTTGTTTATAATATCATTGAGTGGTACTTCTGAAGCTACCTTGATCGAGCACTCTTGAAAGTAGTGCCGCAGCTTGCGGGATGTGATACGTCTCCAACGTATCTATAATTTTTGATTGCTCCATGCTATATTACCTACTGTTTTGGACTATATTGGGCTTTATTTCCCACTTTTATATTATTTTTGGGACTAACCTATTAACCGGAGGCCCAGCCTAGAATTGCTGTTTTTGCCAATTTCAGTGTTTCGGAGAAACAGAATATCAAACGGAGTCCAAACGGAATGAAACCTTCGGGAACGCGATTTTCTCATCAGATAAGACCCAGGAGACTTGGACCCTCCGTCAAGAAAGCCACGAGGCGGTAACGAGGGTGGAGGGCGCGCCCCCCTAGGGCGTGCCCCCTGCCTCGTGGGCCCCTCGAAGCTCCACTGACGTACTCCTTCCTCCTATATATACCTACGTACCCCCAAACGATCAGGTACGGAGCCAAAAACCTAATTCCACCGCCGCAACTTTCTGTATCCACGAGATCCAATCTCGGGGCCTGTTCCGGAGCTCCGTCGGAGGGGGCATCGATCACGGAGGGCTTCTACATCATCATCCAAGCCCCTCTGATGAAGTGTGAGTAGTTCATACCTACGGGTCCATAGTTAGTAGCTAGATGACTTCTTCTCTCTTTTTAGATCTCAATACAATGTTCTCCCCCTCTCTTGTGGAGACCTATTCGATGTAATCTTCTTTTTGCGGTGTGTTTGTTGAGACCGATGAATTGTGAGTTTATGATCCAGTCTATCTATGAATAATATTTGAATCTTCTCTGAATTCTTTTATGTATGATTGGTTATCTTTGCAAGTCTCTTCGAATTATCAGTTTGGTTTGGCCTACTAGATTGGTTGTTCTTGCCATGGGAGAAGTGCTTAGCTTTGGGTTCGATCTTGCGGTGTCCTTTCCCAGTGACAGAAGGGGCAGCAAGGCACATATTGTATTGTTGCCATCAAGGATAACAAGATGGGTTTTTTTATCATAGTGCATGAAACTATCCCTCTACATCATGTCATCTTGCTTAAGGCGTTACTCTGTTTTTAACTTAATACTCTAGATGCATGCTGGATAGCGGTCGATGAGTGGAGTAATAGTAGTAGATGCAGGCAGGAGTCGGTCTACTTGTCTCGGACGTGATGCCTATATACATGATCATACCTAGATATTCTCATAACTATGCTCAATTCTGTCAATTGCTCAACAGTAATTTGTTCACCCACCGTAGAATACTTATGCTCTTGAGAGAAGCCACTAGTGAAACCTATGGCCCCCGGGTCTCTTTCTCATTATATCAATCTCCATCACTTTATTCTTGCTTTGCTTTTACTTTGCCTTTAATTTTTACTTTGCATATCTATACCAAAATGTGATGCCCCGAGACCGTTGTGCCAGGTGTCCTCCAGTTATTCGCTGCTGTTGCCTTGTCATTTGCTTGCGTGTGTATCTTATCATGTCATCATGCGCATTGCATCATCATGTTTTAAAACTTGCATTCGTCCGGGTTCTCCTCGTTTCGTCCGTTGCCCGTTCTGAGCCCACACACACTTGCACGCGCCCGCGGCATGTCCGAAATATTATTTTATAAGTGGCCGGAAAATGTTCTCAGATTGGGTTGAAAGTTGGCGTGTGGTCTTATTATAGTGTAGATAGACCGCCTGTCAATTTTCGTCGCATTCGGAGTTCGTTTGATAGCCCAACCGTTAAACTATAGCGGCAATATAGTCGGTCAAATCGTCGGACGTTTTCGGTCTCCGGAAATAGTCGCCGGGCCTCTCTCTCTTCTCTTCTCTCAGCTGAGCCCTTCTGCACAACCCACAAGTTCCAATAAACCTCTCGCGCGCGTCCGAAAATTGTCCCGAACCCGACCCAGACAGTCGTTACCGCTGGGTCCGGAACATCCCCAAACATCTACAAAATATCATCGTTTTATTTATTGGACTCCCTAGACTATTTATTCTCGTCCATGTGTTTTCGATCAGAAGGTCCAAACTCTCTCCTTTCCCTATATAAATAGTCCACCCACATGTCTATTTGGACAAACCCTAGACCAACTCCCTAAAATCCCTCCACCCCGCCGCCAGACCAGATCCACCTCGGGATTCCCCTCCTTGTTTTTCCTCCACCCACCAACCAGCCACTCCCTCCTCCCGATCTGCCTCCGTGCCTCCTCTCCCTCCTTGGCACGATCCCGAATGGAACACGAGCACCTTCGCGCGCACCCCCTGCATCGTCCTCGCCACCAAGCTCCGTGCATCGGCTTCCCCGTGCGCCGTAGGAGACCAGCGCCACCGCCAGGCCGTTGCCCTCTCCCTGCTCCCCGTGCTCCCTCCTTTCTCTTCTTCCCCGTCCTCACTCCTCACCATCTACTCCCTCTCACCTCTCTCTACAGGAAGCCACCAGGACGCCGCCGCCATGGATGGGTGAGCCCCGCGCCGAGCCGCAAGCCCCTGCACCGCCCGGATCACCTGCGACCTCGGGACTCCCCTGCTTCATCCTCGCCGCCGTTGGTGCTCCGGTCGCCGCCGCCATGGCCTCCAGCTCCGCCCGTGCACCTGCCTCGCGAACTGCAGCGCCGCCACGCCTCGACTACCCGGATCCTCCGCCGCACCATCCTGGAGCCCCGCCAAGTCCCAGGAACCGCCGCGCCGAGCCACCTAGCACCTCCACAGCTAGACCCCGCCGGATCCACCTCGGGTGCCTGCTGCCGGGCCTCCTTGCGCCAAGTCCCTACGTCGCTCCCGCCTGCTTCGTTCACGCGAGGGAGACGAGCGCCTCGCCGCACCCGTTGATCGCATCGCTCCCCTGCTTCCTCTTCGCGTTCGAGGCCCAGCGCCCTCCTCTGTTTTGCCGTCGTCGTGGGCCACCAGATCTGCCGGCCTGTTCCACTGACCGGGCTGAGCCCATGGTGAGGCCACCCCGCCGAAGCCCCTCTGTTTTTTTCCTGTTGTTGGGCCAACAGATTCGGCCCGAGGTGTCTTTTTTTTCCCGCTGTGAATTTGTCTAATTTCCAGAGATGACTGTTTTACACAAAAGTCCCTGTTCTTCATGTATTTAATAACTTCACAAATGTGCATCGGATTAAAATGTTTTATATATGAAACTTGGTTAGAATTTTGTGTAGATTCATAATATCCAACTTTCATCCATGTTTAAAATGGTTAAAATGATGTTTGCACATATTTTGCCTATTACCTTGTTAAAATGATTTAATTCATAACTAATCGGCCGTAGCTCGAAATCTAATAAACTTTATATGTAAATGGGGTAGAATTTTGCCTACTTTAACATGGTGCACTCATCTTGCATGTTTAACAACTCTAAAATAATGTTTAGGGCAGAACAGTACCAAACCTTAAATTATGCATATGAGGATTTTCCGGAATTGTTGTTCGTTGCTTCCGGCCTCATTTAAACTTGACTAGATAGGTAGTTTTACTTTGCTTCACCCTCTTGCCATGTTTAACAACATTTAATATTGTTGTGTACTTGAACGAGAGAGAACTAAATAATTGATGTGGTGTTCCGTCAATATGCAACTCGTTGCATATTGAGATCCACTTAACTTGTAGTTTTGTTTGTGCCCCTTGCCATGCCGTGCATATTTAAACCGAACATACATCATACTTGGTTGTGCATAATGCCATGTTTATGTGGTGGTTGTTTACTATGTTGTTTGCTTCTTTCCGGTGTTGCTTCTTCGGGTTGGTTCCGGTAACGTCGTGATTGTGAGGACCCGTTCGACTACGTCCGTTTGTCTTCTTCATGGACTCGTTCTTCTTCCTTGCGGGATTTCAGGCAAGATGATCATACCCTCTAAATCACTTCTATCTTTGCTTGCTAGTTGCTCGCTCTTTTGCTATGCCTATGCTGCGATACCTACCACTTGCTTATCATGCCTCCCATATTGTTGAGCAAAGCCTCTAACCCACCTTGTCCTAGCAAACCGTTGTTTGGCTATGTTACCGCTTTGCTCAGCCCCTCTTATAGCGTTGTTAGTTGCAGGTGAAGATTGAAGTTTGTTCCTTGTTGGAACATGGAGATGTTGTCCCTTGTTGGAACATGTTTACTTGTTGGGATATCACAATATATCTTATTTAATTAATGCATCTATATACTTGGTAAATGGTGGAAGGCTCGGCCTTTTGCCTAGTGTTTTGTTCCACTCTTGCCGCCCTAGTTTCTGTCATATCGGTGTTATGTTCCCGGATTTTGCGTTCCTTACGCGGTTGGGTAATAATGGGAACCCCTTGACAAATCGCCTTGAATAAAACTCCTCCAGCAATGCCCAACATTGGTTTTACCATTCGCCACCTAGCCTTTTCTTTCCCTTGGGTTCCGCAGACTCAAGGGTCATCTTTATTTAAAACCCCCCTGGGCCAGTGCTCCTCTGAGTGTTGGTCCAAACTAGAGCCCTGTGTAGCGCCCCCTCGGGGAAACTCGAGGTTTGGTTTTAGTTATACGGATTGCTCATATGAGTGTGCCATGAGAACGAGATATGTGCAGCTCCTATCGGGATTTGTCGGCACATTCGGGCGGTGTTGCTGGATTTGTTTTAACTTGTCGAAGTTGTCTTGTAGAACCGGGATGCCGAGTCTGATCGGAATGTCTTGGGAGAAGGTATATCCTTCGTTGACCGTGAGAGCTTGTGATGGGCTAAGTTGGGACACCCCTGCAGGGATTTGAACTTTCGAAAGCCGTGCCCGCGGTTATGGGCAGATGGGAATTTGTTAATGTCCGGTTGTAGAAAACTTGAAGTTGACCTTATTTAAAATACATCAACCGCGTGTGTAACCGTGATGGTCTCTTTTCGGCGGAGTCCGGGAAGTGAACACGGTGTTGGAGTTATGCTTGACGTAGGTTGTTCTAGGATCACTTCTTGATCATAGTTTCTCGATCGTGCTTTGTCTTCTCTTCTCGCTCTCATTTGCGTATGTTAGCCACCATATATGCTAGTCGTTTGCTGCAGCTCCACCTCATACCTTTGCCTTACCCATAAGCTTAAATAGTCTTGATCGCGAGGGTGTGAGATTGCTGAGTCCCCGTGACTCACAGATACTTCCAAAACCAGCTTGCAGGTGCCGAGGAGTCCGTGCGGATGACGCAACCAAGCTCAAGGAGGAGCTCGATGAAGATCTTGTCCTTGTGTTATTTCGTTCTAGTTGATCAGTAGTGGAGCCTAGTCGGGACGATCGGGGATCTGTGTAGCATTTGAGGTAGTCTTCTTTTATTTTGGTTCCGTAGTCGGACCTTGATTGTTTTGGATGTTGTAATGCTTTATTCATGTAATTGTGTGAAGTGGCGATTGTAAGCCAACTATGTATCTTTTCCCCTATTGTATTACATGGGTTGTTTGCGAAGATTACCTCACTTGCGACATTGCTTTCAATGCGGTTATGCCTCTAAGTCGTGCTTCGACACATGGGAGCTATAGCCGCATCGAGGGCGTTACAAGTTGGTATCAGAGCCTTCCCCGACCTTAGGAGCCCCACTGCTTGATCGAATTAGCGGACGAGTTGAGTCTAGAAAAATGTTTTGAGTCATTTAGGAATTATATATCGGAGAGTTTAGGAATTCTTTTTACTCCCCAGTCCCCTCATCGCTCTGGTAAGGCATCCTGAAGTAGAGTTTTGACTCTTCTCTTCTCAAATTTCACTAATTTTTTTTTAGGATCACGCGGGTATCTTGGAATCGTTCCGATCGATTTGTGACTAGAACATTGTTCTTGGTGCCTCCTGTCATTTAGGGGTTGTGGCAGTGTCCCGGGGAGTTGAGCTCCGAGGTGTTGTTGTCACAATTTTATCGTTGCAGTTCTGGAATACCTGAGTTTAGTTCGCCGACATCGAAAATCTCTTTTATGCAGTTGTTGGTGAGATAACCTCGATGCCACCCAGTACTGGGGCGGGAGTTCGGGAGTATTGCCATAACTCGTATAACGGATGCTTTTCGAAGGTTGAGGTAGATGATTTCCGAAGGTTTCTTGGTTATGTGTTGAAGGATGGATACAGCTGGATGTAGGAATTGTTAGTTTTGGGTGAGATATTATGCTTCCCCTGTATCCCCAACACCTGATTGCATAACTGGGAAAGTTTCGGGATTTTATAAGTGGGAATTCAAGTAGCTCTTAGGATATCTTTCCGACAGATGTATGATATGAAATTGGGGTTCGACGTCTAGTGGTCCGCCTATTCACGGTCGGTTTTACAGTGGTCTCGTTGTGTCTTAAAGAGTCCTTGGCTATGCCGACTCGGGGACGCTTCGTATGTCATGTGCACTGCCTTGTACATGATGGTGCTGTACGATCGAGCCCGTGTAGGCCCCACCATGAAAACTTCGGACGAAATCTCTATCATATGTTTGTTTCGGCTTATTCTGCAAGCCAATCCTTTGTTTTGTTTTTGAGTTGTGGTATTCGAGTTGCTTCAATGTCAAGTGTTGATTCCATACCTTCCCCAAATGGTGTTCTCATACTCCGATGTGGATACCAATCCTTCTTGAACATCAAGATTGTCTTGTCAATCCTTTTCACCGGCGTGTTTATCTTCAAGTGGATCCGGTCATTTCAACATCCGCAAGATCAATTATCAGTTCTTCTCAATGGTGTTTGTTTCATCTTTCCCAAGGTGCCTTTGTTTTCCCACCCTCCCACCCTTGGTTCTTTAATGACTCGGATTTCTTTATCGAGTATCCATCTTATTGATGTGAAGTCTCTCCATTCTTTTCTGTCAATGTCCTTATCCGGTAATTCTCATGAAGATCCTAACGGAACCTCAAGTTCGTCATTCTTCATTCTTTTCTTCTCCGGTGGAACCAATTCAAACTTTTTTGATCATATTCTTTCCTCGTTTCAAATACTTTCTCTTGCCGGTGCTCCTCATATTCATCCACTTCTCGCTATTCAATTATTCCGGAGTGCTCAAGATATCTCGAAGATTCGTGTTTTCCACTCTGCATTCGTTGAAGATCTTTCGAGGTCCTATTGTATTCAAGCCATTTAATTCAACAGGTGCAATCTCTCCTTCCAATCGTTAAACGGTGTATCTTTTGAGTGGGCCCTAACCCACAGGTCTTTTCCCAGGATCTTACCTGACTCTTCTCTTTTCCCGGCGTTACTCTCAAATTCTTTTCCAAGTTTGACGTAAGAATGAATTTTTCATCAGTCAAATGCTTTTCTCCAAGATCTTTCAAATTCTTTTCATCGTTGGCTCAACTTTTCCATTCTTCATTCCGGTGTGCCTCAATAATTCTTGGTGGTGTTTCTCGTCGTCATTTGAAGACCGAAGAAGAGTTTTACCTCCATATCTTATCCGTTCTCTCAGAGAATCGTGGTTCTAATTCGAGGTCATCCTCTCATAATTGTTTGATTGTGAGAATTATTTTTATCCATCCGAAGCAATTCAGGAGCCTTTTCAGTTTGTTCATCCAGAGCCCATCATCTAAGATTTATTCATTCTCAGCTTTCAGCTATCATTCTCCAAATTTTACCGGTGCTTCGTTCAAGTGATCTTTAATCGGCTCGTGATCTCTTCGTTCTCATGTACCTAAATCCTCTCAAGCATCTTCGTGTATTTGCTAATTCTTCCCGGTGTTTCTTTATGTTTTATTCGTTCTTTTTTCAATTCTTACGGTGGTTCGTTCAGGACTTCTCGTCATTCGTTTATCATATCAACTCTTTCGTTCTTTTCAATCCTACCGGTGGATCATTGAAGACCTTCTCAATTTTGAGCTATATCTCTATTGATCCTTTTTCAAAGAGAATAAGTTGTATGCAATCCGTTTGCTCGCCAGCAATTTAATTGGTGAAGGAGGAGCTTAACATAATTCTTATTCTTGATTCATCCAAGTGATCTAATTCCTTATTCCGGAGGTTCATCATATCACATTCTCGGTTCGAGAGGCTTTATCTTTTCTCCAAGAGTTCCAAGCTCTCGTAATTATATCATCACGGAGATCCATCTAAATCAATCGCAAGGTTTCACCTTGTGTTTTCAACTTCTCTTTCCTTTCGTGTGTTCATCCTTTTGTTACCGGAGTTCTTCACGAAGGCGCTACATGTTGTTTCATCAAGAAATTATTCCTTCTCGAAGTGTTCATCGAGATTCTTTTCAAAGGAGCTCAAGCATTCTTCATCTCGCATTCCGGAGTGCAAATTCTTTCTTTCGTATCAGTGGAGGTGGTATTATGTCATTCTTGATGATTTGAGTTTATGTTTCATAACTCACATGTTGTTAAGAGTGAAATAGTTAAATCCATCAATCTCATCATTGGAGTTATCTTGGGTTATATTTCACCTAAAGCCTTCCCTAAGGATTGTTGCTATTATGGTGCTCTTAAATAATCCAACTTCTTATTTTATCCTCCCGGTGAATTAGTCTCTCGTCTCCTTCTTGATATCAAGCCAATCTATTGTTTCGTTAGTGGCAGAATTTCACCTCATAATTTTGGGATGTCTTCCATAAGCCCACATCAAGCTTATTCTTTTCGTTGTTGGTGTTCCAACAACTCCGTTTGACCCTTCTCCTAAAGATGCCTTTTCAAGCTCTTTTGTGGCAGAAGTTGGCATTTCCTTCTCCATTCTCCTATTTCAATTATCAATCTTCTATTCTTTTGTTCCGGAAGCATTGTGATGTTGCTCTTTTCAATCATCATCTCGAAGTGTGAAGATCATGTTCTTGTCGTGCTTATCCATTTAACCGGAGTGTTGTGCCCCTTTGCTCAAATCCATTTCATCCTATCAAGTCTTGTATCTCTTTTCAACCGGAGTGCTATAAGAAATTGTTCTTCCTTGTTCCTCTTTTCTAACGGGGTGTTTTCAACTTCGTTCATCTCCGTTGTATTCTTTCTTTCAATTTGTTCAACTTTTCAAGGTTTCTTGGTTTCACTCGTTTGTCAAAGGAGCAACTTAGTTTTACCTCTTCTCTTTATCTTTTGTTGTCCCTCCGGTGCCATTCTAGATCTCGGGACGAGATCCTCTCGTAGTGGTGGAGTGTTGTGACGCCCCGAGACCGTTGTGCCAGGTGTCCTCCAATTATTCGCTGCTGTTGCCTTGTCATTTGCTTGCGTGTGCATCTTATCATGTCATCATGTGCATTGCATCATCATGTTTTAAAACTTGCATTCGTCCGGGTTCTCCTCGTTTCGTCCGTTGCCCGTTCTGAGCCCACACACACTTGCACGTGCCCGCGGCATGTCCGAAATATTATTTTATAAGTGGCCAGAAAATGTTCTCGGATCGGGTTGAAAGTTGGCGTGTGGTCTTATTATAGCGTAGATAGACCGCCTATCAATTTTCGTCGCATTCGGAGTTCGTTTGATACCCCAACCGTTAAACTATAGCGGCAATATAGTCGGTCAAATCGTCGGACGTTTTCGGTCTCCGAAAACAGTCGCCGGGCCTCTCTCTCTTCTCTTCTCTCAGCTCGAGCCCTTCTGCACAACCCACAAGTTCCAATAAACCTCTCGCGCGCGTCCGAAAATTGTCCCGAACCCGACCCGGACAGTCGTTACCGTTGGGTCCGGAACATCCCCAAACATCTACAAAATATCATCGTTTTATTTATTGGACTCCCTAGACTATTTATTCTTGTCCGTGTGTTTTCGATCAGAAGGTCCAAACTCTCTCCTTTCCCTATATAAATAGTCCACCCACATGTCTATTTGGACAAACCCTAGACCAACTCCCTAACATCCCTCCACCCCGCCGCCAGACCAGATCCACCTCGGGATCCCCCTCCTTGTTTTTCCTCCACCCACCAACCAGCCACTCCCTCCTCCCGATCTGCCTCCGTGCCTCCTCTCCCTCCTCGGCACGATCCCGAATGGAACACGAGCACCTTCGCGCGCACCCCCTGCATCGTCCTCGCCACCAAGCTCCGTGCATCGGCTTCCCCATGCGCCGCAGGAGACCAGCGCCACCGCTAGGCCGTTGCCCTCTCCCTGCTCCCCGTGCTCCCTCCTTTCTCTTCTTCCTCGTCCTCACTCCTCACAATCTACTCCCTCTCGCCTCTCTCTACAGGAAGCCACCAGGACGCCGCCGCCATGGATGGGTGAGCCCCGCGCCGAGCCGCAAGCCCCTGCACCGCCCGGATCACCTGCGACCTCGGGACTCCCCTGCTTCGTCCTCGCCGCCGTTGGTGCTCCGGTCGCCGCCGCCATGGCCTCCAGCTCCGCCCGTGCGCCTGCCTCGCGAACTGCAGCGCTGCCACGCCTCGACTGCCCAGATCCGCCGCCGCACCATCCTGGATCGCCGCCAAATCCCTAGAACCGCCGCGCCGAGCCACATAGCACCTCCACAGCTAGACCCCGTCGGATCCACCTCGGGTGCCCGCTGTCGGGCCTCCTTGCGCCAAGTCCCTGCGTCGCTCCCGCCTGCTTCGTTCACGCGAGGGAGACGAGCGCCTCGCCGCACCCGTTGACCGCATCGCTCCCGTGCTTCCTCTTCGCGTTCGAGGCCCAGCGCCCTCCTCTGTTTTGCCGTCGTCGTGGGCCACCAGATCTGCCGGCCTGTTCCACTGACCGGGCTGAGCCCATGGTGAGGCCACCCCGCCGAAGCCCCTCTGTTTTTTTCCTGTTGTTGGGCCAACAGATTCGGCCCGAGGTGTCTTTTTTTTCCCGCTGTGAATTTGTCTAATTTCCAGAGATGACTGTTTTACACAAAAGTCCCTGTTCTTCATGTATTTAATAACTTCACAAATGTGCATCGGATTAAAATGTTTTATATATGAAACTTGGTTAGAATTTTGTGTAGATTCATAATATCCAACTTTCATCCATGTTTAAAATGGTTAAAATGATGTTTGCACATATTTTGCCTATTACCTTGTTAAAATGATTTAATTCATAACTAATCGGCCGTAGCTCGAAATCTAATAAACTTTATATGTAAATGGGGTAGAATTTTGCCTACTTTAACATGGTGCACTCATCTTGCATGTTTAACAACTCTAAAATAATGTTTAGGGCAGAACAGTACCAAACCTTAAATTATGCATATGAGGATTTTCCGGAATTGTTGTTCGTTGCTTCCGGCCTCATTTAAACTTGACTAGATAGGTAGTTTTACTTTGCTTCACCCTCTTGCCATGTTTAACAACATTTAATATTGTTGTGTACTTGAACGAGAGAGAACTAAATAATTGATGTGGTGTTCCGTCAATATGCAACTCGTTGCATATTGAGCTCCACTTAACTTGTAGTTTTGTTTGTGCCCCTTGCCATGCCTTGCATATTTAAACTGGACATGCATCATACTTGGTTGTGCATAATGCCATGTTTATGTGGTGGTTGTTTACTATGTTGTTTGCTTCTTTCCGGTGTTGCTTCTTCGGGTTGGTTCCGGTAATGTCGTGATTGTGAGGACCCGCTCGACTACGTCCATTTGTCTTCTTCATGGACTCGTTCTTCTTCCTTGCGGGATTTCAGGCAAGATGATCATACACTCGAAATCACTTCTATCTTTGCTTGCTAGTTGCTCGCTCTTTTGCTATGACGATGCTGCGATACCTACCACTTGCTTATCATGCCTCCCATATTGTTGAGCCAAGCCTCTAACCCACCTTGTACTAGCAAACCGTTGTTTGGCTATGTTACCGCTTTGCTCAGCCCCTCTTATAGCGTTGTTAGTTGCAGGTGAAGATTGAAGTTTGTTCCTTGTTGGAACATGGATATGTTGTCCCTTGTTGGAACATGTTTACTTGTTGGGATATCACAATATATCTTATTTAATTAATGCCCATCTATATACTTGGTAACGGGTGGAAGGCTCGGCCTTTTGCCTAGTGTTTTGTTCCACTCTTTCCGCCCTAGTTTCCGTCATATCGGTGTTATGTTCCCAGGTTTTGCGTTCCTTACGCGGTTGGGTAATAATGGGAACCCCTTGACAAATCGCCTTGAATAAAACTCCTCCAGCAATGCCCAACATTGGTTTTACCATTCGCCACCTAGCCTTTTCTTTCCCTTGGGTTCCGCGGACTCAAGGGTCATCTTTATTTAAACCCCCCTGGCCAGTGCTCCTCTGAGTGTTGGTCCAAACTAGAGCCCTGTGCAGCGCCCCCTCGGGGAAACTCGAGGTTTGGTTTTAGTTGTACGGATTGCTCATATGAGTGTGCCCTGAGAACGAGATATGTGTAGCTCCTATCGGGATTTGTCGGCACATTCGGGCGGTGTTGCTGGATTTGTTTTGACTTGTCGAAGTTGTCTTGTAGAACCGGGATGCCGAGTCTGATCGGAATGTCTTGGGAGAAGGTATATCCTTCGTTGACCGTGAGAGCTTGTGATGGGCTAAGTTGGGACACCCCTGCAGGGATTTGAACTTTCGAAAGCCGTGCCGGCGGTTATGGTCAGATGGGAATTTGTTAATGTCCGGTTGTAGAAAACCTGAAGTTGACCTTATTTAAAATACATCAACCGCGTGTGTAACCGTGATGGTCTCTTTCCGGCGGAGTCCGGGAAGTGAACACGGTGTTTGAGTTATGCTTGACGTAGGTTGTTCTAGGATCACTTCTTGATCATAGTTTCTCGATCGTGCTTTGCCTTCTCTTCTCGCTCTCATTTGCGTATGTTAGCCACCATATATGCTAGTCGTTTGCTGCAGCTCCACCTCATACCTTTGCCTTACCCATAAGCTTAAATAGTCTTGATCGCGAGGGTGTGAGATTGCTGAGTCCCCATGACTCACAGATACTTCCAAAACCAGCTTGCTGGTGCCGAGGAGTCCGTGCGGATGACGCACCCAAGCTCAAGGAGGAGCTCGATGAAGATCTTGTCCTTGTGTTATTTCGTTCTAGTTGATCAGTAGTGGAGCCCAGTCGGGACGATTGGGGATCTGTGTAGCATTTGAGGTAGTCTTCTTTTATTTTGGTTCCGTAGTCGGACCTTGATTGTTTTGGATGTTGTAATGCTTTATTCATGTAATTGTGTGAAGTGGCGATTGTAAGCCAACTATGTATCTTTTCCCCTATTGTATTACATGGGTTGTTTGCGAAGATTAGCTCACATGCGGCATTGCTTTCAATGCGGTTATGCCTCTAAGTCGTGCTTCGACACGTGGGAGCTATAGCCGCATCGAGGGCGTTACACAAAAATACCAAAAATATTATTTATCATCTTTATCAGATCTCACTTTCGTAAGTGACCGTGAAGGGATTGACAACCCCTAAGCGCGTTGGTTGCGTTGAGCTATTGTTTTTGTGTAGGTACGAGGGACTCGTATGTAGCCTCCTACTGGATTGATACCTTGATTCTCAAAAACTGAGGGAAATACTTACGCTACTTTGCTGCATCATCCTCTCCTCTTCGGGGAAATCCAACGCAGTGCTCAAGAGGTAGCAAGAAGAATTTCTGGCGCCGTTGCCGGGGAGTCTGCGCAAAAGTCAACATACCAAGACCCATCACAATCCCTATCTCCCGCATTACATTATTTGCCATTTGCCTCTCGTTTTCCTCTCCCCCCAATTCATGCTTGCTGTTTTATTCGCCCTCTCTCTCTCTTTCTCTATTTGCCTCTTTTGCCCGTCTGCTTTTTGTTTGCTCGTGTGTTGGATTGCTTGCTTGTCGCAATGGCTCAAGATAATACTAAATTGTGTGACTTCACCAATACCAACAATAATGATTTCCTTAGCACTCTGATTGCTCCTCTTACCGATGCTGAATCTTGTGAAATTAATACTGCTTTGCTGAATCTTGTCTTGAAAGATCCGTTCTCCGGCCTTCCGAGTGAAGATGCCGCTACCCATCTTAATAGCTTCGTTGATTTGTGTGACATGCAAAAGAAGAAAGATGTTGATAATGATATTGTTAAATTGAAGCTATTTCCTTCTTCACTTAGAGATCGTGCTAAAGCTTGGTTTTCATCTTTGCCTAAATATAGTATTGATTCATGGAACAAGTGCAAAGATGCTTTTATCTCTAAGTATTTTCCTCCCGCTAAGATCATCTCTCTTAGAAACGATATTATGAATTTTAAGCAACTTGATCATGAACATGTTGCACAAGCTTGGGAGAGAATGAAATTAATGATACGTAATTGCCCTACTCATGGTTTAAATTTGTGGATGATTATACAATTTTTTTATGCCGGATTGAATTTTGCTTCTAGAAATCTTTTAGATTCGGCCGCGGGAGGCACTTTTATGGAAATCACTTTAGGAGAAGCTACTAAACTCCTAGATAATATTATGGTTAATTATTCTCAATGGCATACTGAAAGATCTACTAATAAAAAGGTGCATGCGATAGAAGAAATTAATGTTTTGAGTGGAAAGATGGATGAACTTATAAAATTATTTGCTAATAAGAGTGTTTCTTCTGATCCTAATGATGTGCCCTTGTCTACTTTGATTGAGAATAATAATGAATCTATGGATGTGAATTTTGTTGGTAGGAACAATTTTGGTAACAACGCGTATAGAGGAAATTTCAATCCTAGGCCTTATCCTAGTAATCCCTCTAAAATTATGGTAATTCCTACAACAATTCTTATGGAAATTATAATAAGATGCCCTCTAATTTTGAATCTAATATTAAAGAATTTATTACTTCGCAAAAGAATTTTAATGCTTTGATTGAAGAAAAATTGCTTAAGATTGATGATTTGGCTAGGAACGTTGATAGAATTGCTCTTGATGTTGATTCTTTGAAACTTAGATCTATTCTACCTAAGCATGATATCAATGAGTCTCTCAAAGCCATGAGAATTTCCATTGACGAGTGCAAAGAAAGAACCGCTAGGATGCATGCTAAGAAAGATGCCTTTATAAAAGCATGTTCTTCTAGTTCCTTTGAAAATAATGATGAAGATCTAAAAGTTATTGATGTGTCCCCTATTAAATCTTTGTTTTGCAATATGAATCTTGATAATGATGGGACTGAATATGATCCACCTTCACCTAGAAGGCGTTCTAAGAATTTGGAATTTGTTGATCTTGATGCTAAATTTGATAAAAGTGGGATTGAAGAAATTAAAACCTTAGATGTTGCTAAACCCACTATATTGGATTTCAAGGAATTTAATTATGAAAATTGCTCTTTAATTGATTGTATTTCCTTGTTGCAATCCGTGCTAAATTCTCCTCACGCTTATAGTCAAAATAAAGCGTTTACTAAACATATCATTGATGCCTTGATGCAATCTTATGAGGAAAAACTTGAATTGGAAGTTTCTATCCCTAAAAAACTTTATGATGAGTGGGAACCTACTATTAAAATTAAAATTAAAGGTTATGAGTTTTATGCTTTGTGTGATTTGGGTGCTAGTGTCTCTACTATTCCCAAAACTTTGTGTGATTTGTTAGATTTCCGTAATTTTGATGATTGCTCTCTAAACTTGCATCTTGCGGATTCCACTATTAAGAAACCTATGGGAAGAATTAATGATGTTCTTATTGTTGCAAATAGGAATTATGTGCCCGTAGATTTTACCGTTCTTGATATAGATTGCAATCCTTCTTGCCCCATTATTCTTGGTAGACCTTTCCTTAGAACGGTTGGTGCAATTATTGATATGAAGGAAGGGAATATTAGATTCCAATTTCCATTAAAAAAGGGCATGGAACACTTCCCTAGAAATAAAATAAAATTACCATATGAATCTATCATGAGATCCACTTATGGATTGCCTACCAAAGATGGCAATACCTAGATCTATTCTTGCTTGTTATGCCTAGCTAGGGGCGTTAAACGATAGCGCTTGTTGGGAGGCAACCCAATTTTATTTTTATTCCTTGCTTTTTGCTCCTGTTTAATACTCCCTCCGTCCGGGAATAGTTGTCCACTGCTTAGTTCATTTACAATTTTGCAGAAAACCCCTTCTAGCTTCAAATCTCTTGCTAATCAGACCCCGCTGCTTCTTCCTCCTTTCTTCATCGCCGACGCACACCATGGTCGCCCGCGCCACCGTCGGCACCCACCATAAGGCCGAGCATGTGACGACGGCCAGGGCCTGCGCCGCCGCTGTGAACCACCGCCGCCCCTGCCCAGCTGCGCCGCCCGAGGCGAGCTGTGTCGCCCGCACGGAGGCGAGCTGCACCGCGCCGTCCACCTGCTCCTCCGCGGTGACCACCTCGACGGGCGGCGGCTCCACTACTGAAGGGCGCTGCTCCGCCGCCATCCTCTCCAGCCGTGATCCCTCCCGCCTCCTAGGGCTGCGTCGCGATCCCCTCCCGCCGCCCAGGGCTGCGCTGCTATCCCTCCCGCCGCCCAGGGCCTGCGCCGGCGCCGCACAGGACCTGCGCGCGCCTGGGTCTCGAGTGCCTGGACCTGGAGCTCCAGGCGGGCCTGGGACTCAAGCTCCTCCTCAACCTCGAGCTTCTTCTGCTGCTCGTCTGCAAGTTGCTGCTCTTCCCCGACGGGCCTGCTCGTGCTGCCGCCCGGAGCTCCCCTGCTCGTTCTTCTGCCGGTGAGAAGAAGAACCTGAGCTCCAATTTCTGTACATTGCGCTTGTTCATTAATTTGAAACACAATTGATCATCTACTCTGCAGAAATGTTGCAAAAAAGTTAACTGAATGTGTTCAACTCCAATGTCAAAGAAGTTAACTAAATGTTGTTAGTCTGGATAAACATGTTCTTCAGTTAACTGGACAAGACTAAATCAAACTGAATGTTATAGACTGAGTAGAAAAAATTGGACAAGATTTAGTGAATTGGAGGTGAACAATAAGGGCATGCCTGTGCCTTCACCTGTACTTTGCGGCCGGCAACAGCCGGAGGATGAACCGGGTGTGACGGCTCGTATGGCAGTTCGTCGACGCAGCTCTGAAAGTGAGCTTCGAGCAGCCGGGAGGAAAACATAGGGCTGAACCTTGGCTTCATGGAGGACACATATTTCTCAGATGACAGCGAACTAATGACACCGGCGGCATGACAGCAACTTGCAACACAGAGCAGATTATCTTATTTCTTCAGATCAGAGGTCCATCGTTTTACACCTGAATGATGAGAAAGCTAACTCGTGAAATACTTCAGACAACAGTCAGCTCAAACTAGTCCTTTAGTCACTACATCTCAAACAAAAAAAGAAAAGGAAAGCAGCACCGGGCAGGCCAGAAAAAAATTGAGTGAATACTCCACTGTGTAGAATAATACTCCACTGTTTGTCAAATTCAGTGTCTAGTTTACTCCAAAATCAGCACTGTAATTTGTCAAGATGGAGTACTGGAGTAGATCAGTTTGCAGTGAATAGGAGATGCTAAATTTGAGTGAATACTCCACTGTTTTCAGTGAGCAGTACTCCACCAAATTTGAGAAAACTACTGAATTATTGTTGTTTAGTTAATGTCAGGTTCATTGTCAGGTTCAAAATAAACACCAAATGTTAATGTCAGGTTCATCTTACTCTAAATTGATGCATTCAGTGTGTAGATCATCCAATAGGGAAAAATCTTCTTGTTATTCAACACAAGCAAAGAGTACCAACAAATTCTCTGAATGAACATATCTAAACAATTCTCTGAATGAACATATCTCTGAATTATTCAGATTAAGTTAACTGAATTTCTTGCCTTAAGTTAACTAAATTTCTTGCCTTGACTCAAGCATCCACTGGCTGTAATTTTTTTCGCATCATATGAACAGTGGAAATAACCAATAGTTCAACATTTGCTTAAGGTTATTTCCATCAAATGAATAGTGGAAATGCCCTTATGTAGCCATGCCAGGTTCTAGTTTTCTAGGACCTGTAGTTGCTTATGAACAAGGAGTACTTTTAATATCTACTTTTCCCTTTCTTGGTTTATTTGCTTTTTGTCTAGGATTCTTCATGGTTTTCTTGTTATGATTATATGCTCACCATTCATCTTTTGTATACTCTTGTTATGAGATCAGACAGGAGCACACAACTATGGATTTGAATTTGATGCCGGAAGAGGAGGACGAAGCTCAAGAAGAAGAACAAGCTCAGCAGGGTGACGCTATTGATTTGAACTTGATGCCGGAAGAGGAGAACGAAGCTCAAGAAGAAGAACAAGCTCAACAAGGTGACGCTATTGATTTGAACTTGATGCCGGAAGATGAGGATGGAGACATTGAATTGAATTGGTTTCCTGAAGAGGAAGAAGCTCAAGAGGCACAAGAAGATGCAGAATTGGAAGAAGCTTAAGAGGCACAAGAAGATGCAGAATTGGAAGAAGCTCAAGATGCACAAGAAGATGCAAAAGTGAAAGAAGCTGATGCACATGGCAATCAAAGAGGGAAGGACTTGACAGACAAGGAGAGACATGTTGTTTACTTTGCTCTGCGAGTAATCGAGCTTAGAGATGGACAGGTTCACGTGTATGACAAGGTGCTCATTTCGACTATGCTGAATGTTCACCTGCGAACAGTTACAAGAATATGGAATCTAGCCAAATGACAACTTGCAGCAGGCCAAGAAGTTGATGTTTCAAGCAAGAACAAAAGTGGTAGGAAGAGAAAAGAACTAGATCTGTCGAGAACAGCCACAATCCCCTTGAACAAAATAAGAACAATCCGGTCTCTAGCAAGGTGTTTAGGTGTGCCCCGATCAACCCTACATGATAGATTTCAATTGCAAGAGCTGAAACGCATCACAAGCACCATCAAACCCACCCTCAAGCCACAGAACAAGATAGCAAGACTAAAGTTCTGCCTATCCATGATGGATGAAAGATGGATATCAAGTCCTTGGCCCAGTTTCAAGCCAATGACAAATATGGTCCACATCGACGAGAAATGGTATGACATGACCCGAGTGAAGAGTAGCTACTACGTACCGCCTGGAGAAGAAGAACCAAACCGAACTGTGCACAATACTCATAGCATTGGGAAGGTAATGTTTCTAACAGCTGTAGCCAAACCTCGCTACAATGATGATGGGGAGATGATATTTGATGGGAAACTTGGCATTTGGCCATTCGTGGTACAGACCGAGGCACAACGAACAAGCCAGAACAGAGATAGGGGGACAATAGAGTTGAAGCCGGTCAAAGTTACTAGACCTGTGTGCAGAGATTACTTGATCAATAAAGTAATCCCTGCCATTCAAGACAAATGGTCGGACGGTGACAAGGACACAATGATCTTTATTCAACAAGATAATGCAACACCGCATGTCCTCCCTAATGATGCTGGTTTTCTAGAAGCCGTGGCACAGACAGATCTGGATATTCGATTATTGCAACAACCACCAAACAGCCCTGAGCTCAATGTTCTGGATCTTTGTTTCCACTGCTCCCTCCAATCCCTAACCGACTGCAGAGCGCCTATGAATATACAGGAACTGGTACATGGTGTAGAGGAGGAGTTTGAGAACTATGATCCCCATAAGCTGTTCAAAAGCTTTATGACGTTGCAAGCAGTCATGGTGGAAGTGATGAAAGATCAAGGAGGAAACAACTATAAGCTGCCACATCTACACAAGGACCGTCTACAAAATGGGGGAGAAGAAATAACCGGTGTATACTACAGTCCTGAGCTAATTACTGATACGATGGCCATTATAAAACAAGGAAATGAGTAGATAGAGAAAGCTCAAAAAGAAAGGGAAAGGGAAAAAGAAAAGAAAGGATAGGAGTATTTGATGTGTCATGTGTATGGCTTGTGTCATGTGTATGTATTGTGTCATGTGTTCAATGAGAAAGGATAGGGAAAGAAAGGATAGACGTATTTGGATTATTTGAATTTATTTGATTTATTTGGATTTATACACCATTTGTCCAATTGCAAACATACCTAAAGTTTCCAAGAGGATTTATACACCATTTATACACCATTTGATTTATTTAATTTACAAGAGTGTCTTGAACTTTAAAAGTGTAGATCAAAAAAAACCAAGCTTCCTCTTGTGAAAAGTGTTCAGAACAGTTTTACTGTAAGATCAAGAGCTTCATCTTGTGAAAAGTGTTCAGAACAGTTTTACTATAAGATCAAGAGCTTCATCTTGTGAAAAGTGTTCAGAACTATAAAAGTGTTTGTATAGTCCTAATTTACTGTAAAAGTGTTAGTGTTCAGTTCACAATATAAATTATAATGACAAATTAAGTGTATTCAGTAATCTTGCTAAAGAAGCTCACAAGCTCAAGCTCCAGATAGACTAAGTTTTACAACTACTGTACTCAAAAGAAGCATTTTGGATTACCACAGCAAAAGAAGCATATTCATTTTAAACTTGTGTTTAACAATGACAAACTACTCCTAAGTGGGTCTTTGATCAAGAATCCTGACATGATGGATTTATTTGAATTTATTCTCATTGAATTTAATCTCCACAGTAGTTGTTCTCATTGAACATGTCTGAACTTCAGCAACCACATCACTCACTCAATCACCTGATCTTGGACTCACTTATTCTTCTTACAAGTTGATGTCAGACTTGACACATAAATAAAATTTGACATCAATGAAATATATGCAGTCAATGTACAGTCATTGGAGTAATTTTTGGTGTTGTACATTCAGTGAATATACAGTCAACTGGAGTACATTCAGAGTAATTTTCAGTGTTGTATAATCCGTTCTCTAGGGAGTAATAATGCCAAATTAGTTAATTGATCGTGTACTAACAGCAATTCATTTTGAAGATTTACACTGAATCTTGTGTACTGTAGAATTGACAGTAACTGAATTTTCAACAGTGTCAAATCACTCAAGCAGTAACTGAATTTTCACTAGTGTCAAATCACTAGTTTCAGAAATATTGGTGCTGACCTTCCATCTTGGCAGTACAAGAAAAACTGAGCAGCCAACTGTTGCCGCTTTGCATGCATTGCTGGCAACCCGAGTAGCTTTACCAAAAAATTGAGCATGGCATCTACAGGTGACAAAGAAATGAGCAAGATTCAGTTAGATAACCACTGATAGAAGCATGTGAGTGCAAAAAAAAATTGACAACTGAAATTCAGTTAGATAACAACAGTCTGAATGGAGTACAACATTGATGTTATTTCAGGATTAATAAAGATGGAGCAGCAGCAATGTGAATGGAGTACTTGATGGACAACTGAAATTGACACAAAGCAAGATTCTCATATTTCATCTCACACAATCTATCCATCCATCCATCTCAGCCTTGTTTTGTTCAGTACAGGTTCAACCTCGAACGCCACCATGCAACTCTGTTATGTTTTCAGTAAAGATTGCTTTGTTTACCTCTGTTCTTTTTCCAGTAGACCAATCGAAGAAGATGAAGAAGAAAATTGCAAGAGATCAAAGGGAGCATAAGGGGAAAAAGGATACCTTTGAACTCTGGCGGGTTCCATGGGCTAGCGAGGCCGCTGCCTTAATCCGCCGACCGCCGGAAGCAACACGGCGGAGGCGTGGGGCGGGGGAGCTCCGGCGATGAGGGAGGGGCGGCGTCTGGTGGTGTGGACGAGGCGGCGTCCGGCGTGGAGGAGTCGGGCTCGAGCAACAAGGGAAATGGGGGATTTTTAGGGGTTGTGCAGGGGAGCGCGGAACGATGGTGCGGCGGCGCGACGCGGTTGAGCTGCGGGGGAGCTGCGCGGTGGCGCAGTGTGGTGGAGCGACACGGCAGCACGGCGCGGTTGCGCAGGGGAGCTGCACGGCGCGGTGGCGCGGAGGAGCTGGGCGGCGTTGGAGTCGGCGGTGTCGGAGGAAGATGGAGAGGGAGTGCGGGTTTGGTCGGGCAAACGTGAGGGTTTTTTTTGTAAAAATCCCGCGGGGACAACTATTCCCGGACGGAGGGAGTAATAAATAAATTATTTAGCCTCTGTTTTGGTTGTGTTTTTTGTGTTTAATTAGTGTTTGTGCCAAGTAGAACTGTTGGGAAGACTTGGGGAAAGTCTTGTTGAACTTGCTGTAAAAACAGAAACTTTAGCGCTCATGAGAACTGCTGTCATTTTTATTTGGAGAGTGATATTTAGTTAATTATTTTTACAGATGATTAATAGATAAATTCCTCACGTCCAACAATTTATTTTAGAATTTTTGGGGTTCCAGATCTTGCGCTAGCTACAGATTACTACAGACTGTTCTGTTTTTGACAGATTCTGTTTTTTGTGTGTTGTTTGCTTATTTTGATGAATCTATGGCTAGTAGAATAGTTTATAAACCATAAAGAAGTTGGAATACAGTAGGTATAACACCCATATAAATAAAGAATGAGTTCATTACAGTACCTTGAAGCGGTCTTTTGTTTTCTTTCGCTAACGGAGCTCACAAGATTTTCTACTTTAAGTTTTGTGTTGTGAAGTTTTCAAGTTTTGGGTAAAGATTTGATGGATTATGGAACAAGGAGTGGCAAGAGCCTAAGCTTGGGGATGCCCATGGCACCCCCAAGATAATCTAAGGACACCTAAAAGCCAAAGCTTGGGGATGCCCCGGAAGGCATCCCCTCTTTCGTCTACTTCTATCGGTAACTTTACTTGGAGCTATATTTTTATTCACCACATGATATGTGTTTTGCTTGGAGCATCTTTTATGATTTGAGTCTTTGCTTGTTAGTCTACCACAATCATCCTTGCTGTACACACCTTTCAAGAAAGCCATACATAATTTTGAATTTGATAGAATACTCTATGTGCTTCACTTATATCTTTTGAGCTCTATAGTTTTACTCTAGTGCTTCACTTATATCTTTTGAGTTTTATAGCTTTGCTCTAATTCTTCACTTATATCTTTTAGAGCACGGTGGTGGATTTGTTTTATAGAAACTATTGATCTCTCATGCTTCACTTAGATTATTTTGAGAGTCTTAATAGCATGGTAAATTGCTTAATAATAATATGCTTAGTATTCAAGATTTGTAAAACTTTCTTTTGAGTGTGTTGAATACTAAGAAAAAAATTGATGCTTGATAATTGTTTTGAGATATGAGGATGGTGATATTAGAGTCATGCTAGTTGAGTAGTTGTGAATTTGAGAAAGGCTTGTGTTAAAGTTTGTAATTCCCGTAGCATGCACGTATGGTGAACCATTATGTGATGAAGTTGGAGCATGATTTATTTATTGACTGTCTTCCTTATGAGTGGCGGTCGGGGACGAGCGATGTTCTTTTCCTACCAATCTATCCCCCTAGGAGCATGCGCATAATACTTTGCTTTGATAACTTCTAGATTTTTGCAATAAGTATATGAGTTCTTTATGACTAATGTTGAGTCCATGGATTATACGCACTTTCCTTCCTTCCACCATTGCTAGCCTATCTAATACCGTGCACTTTTCGCCGGTATCATACACCCACCAAATACCTTCCTCAAAACAGCCACCATACCTACCTATCATGGCATTTCCATAGCCATTCCGAGATATATTGCCATGCAACTTTCCACCGTTCCGTTCATTATGACACGCTCCATCATAGTCATATTGCTAGCATGATCATGTATTTGACATCGTATTTGTGGCAAAGCTACCGTTCATAATTCTGTCTTACATGTCACTCTTGACTCATTGCATATCCCGGTACACCGCCGGAGGCATTCATATAGAGTCATATTTTGTTCTAAGTATTGAGTTGTAATTGTTGAGTTGTAAGAAAAATAAAAAGTGTGATGATCATCATTTTTAGAGCATTGTCCCAAGTGAGGAAAGGATGATGGAGACTATGATTCCCCCACAAGTCGGGATGAGACTCCGGACGAAAAAAAGAGGCCATAAAAAAAGAGAAGGCCCAAAAAAATGAGAGAAAAAGAGAGAAGGGACAATGTTACTATCCTTTTACCACACTTGTGCTTCAAAGTAGCACCATGATCTTCATGATAGAGAGTCTCTCATTATATCACTTTCATATACTAGTGGGAATTTTCATTATAGAACTTGGCTTGTATATTCCAATGATGGGCTTCCTCAAAATGCCCTAGGTCTTCGTGAGCAAGTGAGTTGGATGCACACCCACTTAGTTTCTTTTGTTGAGCTTTCATATACTTATAGCTCTAGTGCATCCGTTGCATGGCAATCCCTACTCACTCACATTGATATCTATTGATGGGCATCTCCATAGCTCGTTGATACGCCTAGTTGATGTGAGACTATCTTCCCCTCTTTTTGTCTTCTCCACAACCACCATTCTATCCCACATATAGTGCTATATCCATGGCTCACGCTCATGTATTGCGTGAAGATCGAAAAAGTCTTGAAAATGTCAAAAGTATGAAACAATTGCTTGGCTTGTCATCGGGGTTGCGCATGATTTAAATACTTTGTGTGGTGAAGATAGAGCATAGCCAAACTATATGATTTTGTAGGGATAACTTTCTTTGGCCATGTTATTTTGAGAAGACATAATTGCTTTGTTAGTATGCTTGAAGTATTATTATTTTTATGTCAACATGAACTTTTGTCTTGAATCTTTTGAATCTGAATATTCATACCACAATTAAGAAGATTTACATTGAAATTATGCCAAGTAGCACTTCGCATCAAAAATTCTGTTTTTATCATTTACCTACTCGAGGACGAGCAGGAATTAAGCTTGGGGATGCTTGATACGTCTCCAACGTATCTATAATTTTTTATTGCTCCATGCTATATTACCCACTGTTTTTGGACTATATTGGGTTTTATTTTCCACTTTTATATTATTTTTGGGACTAACCTATTAACCGGAGGCCCAACCCAGATTTGTTGTTTTTTTTGCCTATTTTAGTGTTTCGGAGAAACAGAATATCAAACGGAGTCCAAACGGAATGAAACCTTCGGGAACGCGATTTTCTCATCAGATAAGACCCAGGAGACTTGGACCCTCCGTCAAGAAAGCCATGAAGCGGTCACGAGGGTGGAGGGCGCCCCCCTAGGGCGCGCCCCCTACCTCGTGGGCCCCTCGAAGCTCCACCGACGTACTCCTTCCTCCTATATATACCTTCGTACCCCCAAACGATCAGATACGGAGCCAAAAACCTAATTCCACCGCCGCAACTTTCTGTATCCACGAGATCCCATCTTGGGGCCTGTTCCGGAGCTCCGCTGGAGGGGGCATCGATCACGGAGGGCTTCTACATCATCATCCAAGCCCCTCTGATGAAGTGTGAGTAGTTTACTTCAGACCTACGGGTCCATAGTTAGTAGCTAGATGGCTTCTTCTCTCTTTTTGGATCTCAATACAATGTTCTCCCCCTCTCTTGTGGAGATCTATTCGATGTAATCTTCTTTTTGTGGTGTGTTTGTTGAGACCGATGAATTGTGGGTTTATGATCTAGTCTATCTATGAATAATATTTGAATCTTCTCTGAATTCTTTTATGTATGATTGGTTATCTTTGCAAGTCTCTTCGAATTATCAGTTTGGTTTGGCCTACTAGATTGGTTGTTGTTGCCATGGGAGAAGTGCTTAGCTTTGGGTTCGATCTTGCGGTGTCCTTTCCCAGTGACAGAAGGGGAAACAAGGCACGTATTGTATTGTTGCCATCGAGGATAGCAAGATGGTTTTTTTATCATATTGCATGAAACTATCCCACTAAATCATGTCATCTTGCTTAAGGCGTTACTCTGTTTTTAACTTAATACCCTAGATGCATGCTGGATAGCGGTCGATGAGTGGAGTAATAGTAGTAGATGCAGGCAGGAGTTGGTCTACTTGTCTCGGACGGGATGCCTATATACATGATCATACCTAGATATTCTCATAACTATGCTCAATTCTGTCAATTGCTCAACAGTAATTTGTTCACCCACCGTAGAATACTTATGCTCTTGAGAGAAGCCACTAGTGAAACCTATGGCCCCCGGGTCTCTTTCTCATCATATCAATCTCCATCACTTTATTATTGCTTTGCTTTTACTTTGCCTTTTACTTTTTACTTTGCATATCTATACCAAAAATACCAAAAATATTATTTATCATCTTTATCAGATCTCACTTTCGTAAGTGACCGTGACGTGATTGACAACCCCTAAGCGCGTTGGTTGCGTTGAGCTATTGTTTTTGTGTAGGTACGAGGGACTCGTGCGTAGCCTCCTACTGGATTGATACCTTGGTTCTCAAAAACTAAGGGAAATACTTACACTACTTTGCTCCATCATCCTCTCCTCTTCGGGGAAATCCAACGCAGTGCTCAAGAGGTAGGAGGATGCCATAAAGACCGCATATGCTATCTTCTGATAATGCGGGTATCAGGATTTGCATGGTGTAAGGACCGTTGATACGTTGTATACTGGTTTTTGGGTTGGGAATTTATGGCCCTCCTCTTTTTGTTCGACGACGAGCACCGCACTCACCACCTGGCGAGTTGCCGATATGTAGAGCAACATTGGTTCGCCGATGTTTGGTGCGGCCAGGATGGGGTTGCTTGCTAGCAAAGTTTTTATTTCCTCCAGTCTGGCTCTTGCAGCGTCCGTCCACACAAAGTGGTCGGTGCGTCGGAGCAGGCGATACAATGGCAATGCCTTTTCTCCTAGCCTGGAGATAAAACAGCTCAAGGCAGCCACGCACCAGGCTAGTTTTTGGACCTGCTTGAGGTCAGTTGGTGTTGCCAATTCTGTCAGGGCCCAGATTTTGGCTGGGTTTGCTTCAGTTTCTCTTTTGGAGACAATAAACCCGAGCAGTTTGCCGGCGGGAACGCCGAAAACACACTTTTCCGGATTGAGCCTTATATCATATGTTTGGAGGTTGTTGAATGTGAGGCATAAGTCGTCCACCAATGATTCAACATGCTTTGTTTTGATGACTACGTCATCTACATATGCCTCCATAGTCTTGCCGATTTGCTTTTCCAGGCATGTTTGAATCATGCGTTGGTAAGTGGCGCCGGTGTTCTTGAGCCCCAAAGGCATAGTGTTGAAGTAGAAAGGCCCATACGGGGTGATGAATGTCGTTGCGGCTTGGTCGGATTCCTTCATCTTAATTTGATGGTATCTGGAGTATGCGTTGAGGAAACACAGTGAATCGTGTCTCGCGGTTGCATCAATAATCTGGTCAATGTGAGGTAGTGGGAAGGGGTCCTTAGGGCAGGCCTTGTTAAGGTCTTTCAAATTGACACACAGGTGCCAGGATTTGTCCTTCTTTGGTACCATGACTAGGTTTGCTAGCCAATCCGGATGTTTGATCTCTCTGATAAACCCGACTTCGAGTAGCTTGGCTAGCTCCTCCCCCATAGCCTGTCGCTTGGGTTCGGAAAATCGCCGGAGCATTTGCTTCACCGGCTTGTATCCCTTCAGTATATTGAGGCTATGTTCAGCCAGCGCGCGTGGGATTCCTGGCATATCCGAGGGGTGCCAGGCGAAGATGTCCCTGTTCTCGTGCAAGAACGCGCGCAATGCGGCGTCAACCTTCGGGTTCAGCTGTGCTCCAATAGAAGTTGTTTTCTTGGGATCCGTTGGGTGGACTTGAAATTTGACTATTTCGTCAGCTAGCTTGAAAGAGGTGGATTTAGGCCTTTTATCAAAAATTACGTCGTCCCTATCCACTGTGGAACGCAGAGCGGTGAGTTCCTTGGTCGCTAGGGCTTCGGACAGTGCCTCAAGGGCCAGGGATGCGGTTTTATTTTCGGCCGGAGTGCTATGCCCGGATCACTGGAAATAGTGATAACACCATTGGGCCCGGCATTTTGAGCTTCATATACCCGTAGTGAGGTATAGCTTGAAAGCGTGTGAATGCATCTCGCCCTAACGGGGCATGATATCCGCTGTTGAAAGGAGCTACCTGGAAGATTATCTCTTCGGACCTACAGTTTTCTGGTGTGCCGAATACCACATCTAGTTTAATATTCCCTGAGCATCTTGCTTGCCTGCTGGGGATGATTCCCCTAAAGGATGTATTGCTTTGCTCAATGCGACCCCTGTCCGTTTGCACTTTATTGAGCGTGTCCTCATAGATGAGGTTCAGCCCGCTACCACCGTCCATTAGCACTTTAGTGAGCCGAAAGCCGTCCATGATTGGGTTTAGGACCAAAGAGGCTGGTGCCCGGACTGAGCGGGACCTTGGTTCTTCCTCGGCATTGAAAGTGATCGCCATATCGTTCGAAGGGTTTATTGCTCCTATTTGGCAAACTTCGGCGAGGTCGCGGAGCGCCCTTTTGCACCGTTTATTTGATGAGAAGGTCTCAAAGACCGTGAATACTTTGAGATCGGTGTCCTCCGAAGAGTACTTCTCTGGGGTATTGTTGGTGAGGATACCCTCGCCGCTCTTGGCCACCTGCCGGAGTATCCGACATGCCCGTAGGCTGTGTGTTGGTTCAGTATTCGGTGTCATGTGTATTTGACAAGGCCTATCGAGCCATTCCTCGAAGACAATTCTATGTCCCATAAAGGGCTTGGTTTTCTTGTCCACGGGATGATGATCAGGTGCCCCGCAAGGGTGCATCCTTTTTGCCTGCCCGGGAGATGGCTTAAAGGCCTGCGGTTCCCAGTGGGTTGCCTAATTTTTCCAGGCGCTTTCCGTTGCGCAGTACTTCTGTACTATGTGTGCCAAATCTGCAAAGTGTAGTACGCGACGGCGATTGAGGGCATTAAGGATTCCCTCATCCATGCAGTTGTTGCAAAATACTGAAATTGCGTTGCCGTCGCAGTAGTATTTTATCTTGTTTTTGGCAAGAAGGAATCTGGCCCAAAAGTGATGGACTGTCTCCTGAGGCTGCCGCCGCACAGACGTTAGGTCGCATATGTCCGGAGGGCCGGAATTGCTTGGAGAATATTGCTTGTGGTGGGTGGGCGGGCTTAAATTCATACCCTGACCCACTATGGAATCCGGAGTTTGAAGAATTTCCGAGGTTACCAGCCCAGTTCCGGAGTGTCCGGCGAATTCTCAGGCTTAATGTTTGATTTTGTGTTCGGAGGACAGGGAGTGTCCTCCCGAGGATGGGTATCTAGTTCTCTGGGTTCGGAAATCCGAACGTAGTTTGTTCTCAACGTAGGAGAAGCGTTATTGTCAACTTGTTCATCCAAAACCGCTACCCGATGGGTGATCGGTGGAGTTTTAATTTCTCTCTGGTCGGGTTTAAGCCCGATCTGATCATAGTCAGTTGAGACCCCTAGGGCGGCGATGCGATCTAGCAGCTCGTTCAAAGACGATAGATCTGCCGGGTCCATCTTGTCGGAGTATTCGGGGCTGATACAGAGAGGATTTTCAGCGACTTGGGGGTCGCTCTCGGCTTAACGGCCAAACGGGCACCCATGGTGAAGCCGCCAAGCCGGAGGGTTTGCCCTGAAACTAGGGTTCCTCCGGAAGTGATACTGTCCTCGATGACAAGGCGAGCATCGAGCATTTCGACAACAACACAGTGGAACTCTCAATGAAAGCACCAATGTCGGTTTCAAAACCGACAGATCTTGGGTAGGGGGTCCCGAGCTATGCGTCTAAGGATCGAAGGTAACAGGAGACAGGGACGCGGTGTTTACCCATGTTAGGGCCCTCTTGATGGAGGTAATACCCTATGTCCTGCTTGATTGACTTTGATGAGTATAGGGGTTACAAGAGTTGATCTACCACGAGATCGTAATGGCTAAACCCTAGATGTCTGGCCAATATGATTATGATTGCCTCTATGGACTAAACCCTCCGATTTATATAGACAATGGAGGGGGCTAGGATTGTACAAAGTCGGTTTATAGAGAAAGGAATCTTCATATTCTCACACGAAGCTTGCCATCCACGCAAATGAGAGTCCCATCCGGACACGGGGAAAAGTCCTCTGTCTTGTATCTTCATGGCCCATCAGTCTGACCCACGTCACATAGCCTGGACGCCCGAGGACCCCGTAATCTAGGACTCGCTCAGCAGCGGTGAAGGGCGCGACTTCCCGTGGCTCGGTGCGAGGCTGCGGGAGGCGAACGGCGCGAGAGGAAGAGGAGGTCGTGCAGGAGGAAATGAGGAGGTCGTGCGGGCGGTTTTCTTTCTTGGAGTTTGCCATGGCATTGTTAAATGATTCACAAAGGTTGTTGTCAACTGACTCACATTTTGCACCTATTAGAAAGAAAGCCCTAGCCCAATGCTTTGGGTTTGTCTTCATGATATCTTTCGCACCTTCTGGAGTTAGTTGAGCAAGCTTGGCCTTGTTGTAGTTTAAATAATCCCTGTTTCCAGACTTAGCAATTGCCCAGAACCTTTTCTGCAATTGATGATCTTTGTGCTTCTTTCTCCAATTGGCATAAATGTGCCTAGCACATATCCTATGCTCTGCCCTTGGCAGATAGTCCCTCATGCTGTTAATTAGGCCCTGTAATAGAGATCAAGGTTTGCAATAAGTAAAAGAAATTATGAGTACTTGTTGCTCTGTCGATAAAACTGAACCTTTACGACACCTAGCACATGAGTACTTGTCGCTCCGTAGACGCAACTGAACCTTTACGACAATCACCTAGCACATAAGGCAGCAAATAAAATTTACCTTTTGCTTGTCAGAAATGAAAACCCATCCAACTCCTTGGTCATTAATGTCCAAGTCTTTGATTAAAAGCCCAATGAAGCAGGCCCAGCTCTCATTTGTCTCCTTCTCCACAACAGCCCAAGCTACTAGATACATTTGGTTGTTTGCATCCCTAGCTATTGCATCCAACAGCTCACCTTGGCAGCCCCCCTTAAAGAAACAACCATCCAGCCCAATCACTTTCCTGCATCCAGCTTTAAAACCTTACTTCGTTGCATTCATTGAATTGTTGAAATATGTTCACTTCCTTTTCTCTTGGATCCAAGCAAATAGCAACAGTACTACCAGGGTTACTCCTAAGCAGTTCCAACTGATAATCAAAGACCTTGCTATACTCACTTTTCATTCCACTCATCAGATTGTCAAGTACAAGTTTTTTTGGTGCCTTGCACTTTGAAATGGACACATGAGCAAACATGTCTTGCATCACCGTGGATTTCATACTATCAATTTTCAATAAAGGATTTGCCAAGATGAAGTGCTCATACCTTTTGACAATAACTTTAGCAGTGACCAGCTTGTTCTCTCTGTTTTGTGCACATTGGTGTTCATCTCCAAATGTTATCATCTGAAACCTAGAACACCTGCTGGTCTTTCCTACATACAACAACCAGGGACACCCAGGCCAATCACATTTTGCTCTCACTCTGGCCTCCTCTGACTTTTTAAATGAGATGCTCCTTTTGGTAGCAAGGCCATATCTCTTTGTAGCTCTAGTTAACTACTTCTTGCTCTTAAAAACCATTCCCAGACTAAAATGAGGAATTTCGGAGCCTGGGTTAAACCTCACAAACTGGCTCTTCCTCCTAACCATGTTGCCATCTTCATCCTCATCATAGGAGTAGTCTTCATCTGATGACTCATACTCCATGTCCTCTACAAATTCCTCCACATTTGCCACCAAATCAATGGGCACTGCCCCTGTTGCATCTGTATCAGCCCACATCTTGGAACCTTTCATTTTTTCCTGTTTTTTCTTGCATGTTTTCTCAACTCTACAACCTCCGATTCTTCCCCACTATCATCAGTATGTGGCACATACTCACAGTCCTCTAAGTCATCTGAATCTGAAGCATTTTCTGCAACTTCTGGAGCATTTGGTGCCACCTCTAGCAGTGAACAAGATATGTCTTGTGTTGCTTAACATGGATCAAAAACTTGAGAACTCTGACTAGGATAATCAACTCTCACATTCTGCTTTAGTGGCTACTTATCACTTGATTGATCACACCACCTACATCAGGAACAAGGATATGCTCAAGAATTTCTCCTTCAACATCACTCTCTTCAATGACATTGAGATCACCATTAACTGTTGCAACATTATGATTAACTGCAGTAGACTCTTCTGTTGTGATAACTACATCAGGTTCTTCTTCACTGTCCATGTTCATCAATTCATCAAGCTCATCTTCAAAATCTGACCCACTATCTATTTATTCCTTTTCATCTTGTTCACCATTATACTCCACATATATGTCAGCAAATCCTCCATCTGTAATATAGTCAGACATCTTCATGCAACCAGCATCATCATGTAAAAAGAGGAATCCATTTGACAAATCTCTGCCAGGCAACAAGAAATAATACTTCATGCTCTCCTTCACTGCCATATGATCTCCTAAAAACCCTTTCACCTCCTGTAAAGAGAGCTTGTCACGCTCAATCTCTGACATTCCAAAATCTCCTCCAACATAATCAAGCCTTGGACCAATCGTAATGAATTGCCCCCCGAAGTGGAATCTGACATTCAAGATCTTTGTTGGGTTCATGATTTGAATGAAAAAGCCCTACATTAGAATCAGTGATAATCAAAATCCCAACTAATCTCCCCACTCCCCAAAACCCCAACTTGACCTCACTGTTGAACCCTAAACCTAGCGCCGAGAGAGGGAAAAATACACCAAATTCTCAGAACAGAAGCACATCGCGTACCTGATTCTGCTCTACCGTAGTGCTCATCGAAGATCGGTGCGATCATCCGTCATTCGCCATGGCCGCTGTGAGAAGTTGATGCGCCAAGCCATGAGGAAGGGAAGGTAGACGAGGGGGAGAACAGATCGAGGGGAGGCGATTTGGTCTGGCTCGACCAATTTTGCGATGTTGTCCAGTGCCACAACCTATGAGGCCCACACAACTGGCTGATTCGGCGATCCTGGTGCCATGTCCGCAATCCCTGTTTGGGAATGAGCTTAGGGTCTCTGACGAACGGGAATTGACAGTTCAGGGTGTGGATTTCAGGGATTAGAAGGTCGAGGTTCGATACCGACAGGTCGTATGAAGACAGGGTTTGATTCAGACTTCACTCCCTTTTTTACTACGGGGATGCAGGCAGATTAGCGATCCATCGATTGTGGCTTAATGTGTGATTTGTAGCATTATATAAACACAAAAAGATTAAGGGTCATTAGATTTTGATGATGGATGGATGTGATTGTTTGGATCTGCCTCCTCTCTTTCTTTTATAGTGGTAGTAGATTATATAAATGAGACATATATTACCATGCAAAAAATTCTACAATCGGAGTTGGCTCCTGTACATCCATCCGACTCCAACAAAGGACCCGAAATGGTCCGACTGCGTGTATTCATGGCTAAACAAACATAAAACGTGGCACAACACTGGAAATAAATGGATAAACATCTGTTTTTTGTCCGCTTTCAATCCATTTTCAGCCCAACTTTGGGCCGCATTTGCGTAGAAATAGACATGCCACGGATGGGGTGCACACGTGCCCGTGTACTCGCCTGACCCACCCGCCAGGGACACAGACACCCCTTTTCCTTCTCCCTCCCCCTGGCCACTCCCAAACCCCTAGAACCCTACCCTGCCATCATCGTTGCTACCATTTTCTCGACCACCTCCCTATCCAGCCCGACACGCCCCTACCCCCTGGGCCTTTGTCTCGGTCGCGTTGTTGTCCAGCTGGGCCGCTGAATTTGAGCGCATCTGGCTTTCTGATTTGTGTGTCCGGTCGCAGGCGGTTGTGCATAGCCATGGATTGGCCGCACCGGACCGCACAACCCCAGCAACACCTCTGCATCATATGCAGGCATTAACTTTGCCTCTAGCCGCTCGGATCTACCCCGCCGGAATGGCGCCGACAAAAATACGCTCGCCCGTCGTCCAGGCTCGGCACTGACCCAACAGCTAGTCGGCTCACCATTGTTGCTCATAAAGTACGACGGCTGAACGCAGCAAGTCCGTTTGCCGCGTTTCTACCACTCCGAAACATCCGGGGTGGGTGTTCATCAAGGGACAAAAAGATAAGGTATATGCTTGTTTTGCTTTGGCTGTGCTTCCGGATTCGGCGTAATTTCAATAGCTCTTGGCTCATATGCAAATTTGTGTGTGGGATGGATGCAAGTTTTGGTATTGCGAAGAACATAGATGCTCGTGCACTCTTTGGTAGAATAGAGGCTAGAGATGAGACTAGAGATTCGATGCGAAGCAACGTCTACTTCTTTAGAATCGAAGAAGAAAGAAGTGTACAAGATCAAGAATCTGCAGATCAATAATGAAGGCATTGAGAAGATATTAATCTAACTTGTGGGAGCAATTATGGAAGTTGGATTTATGTTAACTTTGGTCTTACTACTCTAGTTAAGAATTGGTGAATGTACTATCATGTATCAAAATGTCGTTGATGAAATAGAAAAATATGTTGGCAAAGGTAGTGTCAGGCATCAGGCGAACTAGATGCGGCCGTGCGTTGGGCGCACAACCGTGCATCACAAAAAACACCTAGGCTCCATCTCATTGCCACCCCCAAACAGACGAAATCTAGATAAAATAGACGTCCGTTTGGGGTTGTGCGTTAGAGTTGCCTTTATACATCCGGACGTGGGCGCGTCCGCGGTCACCCCTCATTTTTCCATCGCTGCATTCACTTACTTTATATTAGATACCTTAGATCCATACTATATTAGGTACCTCAAATCCATACCAAGTATATGAAGTAAAATCTATGTTTTTCTCCGAAAAGAAGGATAACCCCGTCCTCTATAAAAATGTATTATTAAGAATGCAAGATTCAGCGGCCGAACAACATCGAATCAGAAATAAGGCAAAAAGAAAATCCGAGGCAGCATGCCTTGCGACAGTAACTACACCAGATAGCCATTAACTCTATCTTACAAGAAGACATTAAAACAAAAAATAAACAACTCCAGGCCATGCCTTCAAGAAGAAATCATCGCACATGCGCCGATGATGGTGAGTCCAACATAAGGTTGAACTCCGGGTTCTCATCCCCAAAGTCAAACTTCAATCCACCACCTTCAACAAGGTCATCACACATGCGTACATAGACATAGCCTGATCAGAGATCTTGTGTTTCCACCGAAGCACATAAACTCGTCGTTGAAGCCATTTGTACCATCATCCCTTATCCGACTATCGATACCTCGTTAAACAGATACCTCTGGAGAAGACATCGAAAGACAAAGACGTCACATATCGCTTGCCTCCTGTCACTGTCATACCACCTTAGATCCAGCAGCAATACACTCTGCTAGAGCCACCGTGGATCACCTGTTGGTATTACTTGACGCCTCTGCATGAGACGTTGTGCGTAGCATCCACCCACGGCTTCACATGCCGGCGACACTCATTGCTCGACGTCTCCAGAAGAGACGCATGTGTCAAGTGTTGAGCCGCGTCGAACTCGGTCTGTGATGGAGGGGACGTCCCATACATCGCCGGCCTTAAAAAGGCCGTCACCACCCCGAGATCCAGCCTCCGAGTCGCCCACACGACCGCGGAGTCCATCACCGCCGAAGAAGAGGGGGCGCCAACTGATGTATACTATGCAACATTTTTCTTGTAGACTCGTGTTGGGCCTCCAAGCGCAGAGTTTTGCAGGACAGTAGCAAATTTCCCTCAAGTGGATGACCTAAGGTTTATCAATCCGTGGGAGGCATAGGATGAAGATGGCCTCTCTCAAACAACCCTGCAACCAAATAACAAAGAGTCTCTTGTGTCCCCAACACTCCCAATACAATGGTAAATTGTATAGGTGCACTAGTTCAGTGAAGAGATGGTGATACAAGCGTAATATGGATAGTAGATATAGGTTTTCATAATCTGAAAATATAAAAAACAGCAAGGTAGTAAGTGGTAAAAGTGAGCGAAAACGGTATTGCAATGCTTGGAAACAAGGCCTAGGGTTCATACTTTCACTAGTGCATGTTCTCTCAACAATGATAAGATAATTAGATCATATGGCAATCCCTCAACGTGCTGCAAAAGTCACTCCAAAGTTCCTATCGTAGAGAACATAAGATGAAATTACTTCTAGGGTATGAAACCACCTCAAAGTTATTCTTTCCTATCAATCCATTGAGCTATTCCTATAACACTACTGTAGGATGCTACTAACGCGACACTACAATCACAGACCCTTCGAGAAACTATGTGCGATGCAATAATCGCAAATGGTGGTGTATGAAAACCGTCAAAAAGGTGCAAAACGTTTGCGATGGAGGATGCATCAAACACGGTTCAGGTTTTAGTTGCATGTGCGATGCAGGGCATATAGTTCAGCTCAATTAACTGTTTGCAATGAGGAGGAACAAAATAAACGGGCAGCCAGATGAAGGCGTGTGCGATATACAGCATACGGTTCATTGGGATGAACTGTGTGTGATTAGGCAGCACAAAAGAAACGGTCAGCCCAATCAAGGTGTGTGTGATGTACAGGATACGGTTCACTCGGATGAACTGTTTGTGATTAGGCAAGAGAACAGAAATGGTTCAATATAACAAGATGTGTATGATATGCGACAAACAGGTCTGTAATCAGAAATGTGTGCGAAGACCGATAATTATGCAGACGATTGCTTCTAATAAGACGTATGTGATATTCTCTGCCTACACAATATCTATTGGCCATTATGGGACGGGCGGTCATCCGGATACGCCATAAGGATATGAAGAGGCATTCCTATCAGCAAGGACTAGCTGTTCCACCAGTAGCTCATGTAAGAAAACTATCAAGTTAAGTGTGCTTAGTCTAGAGCAGCCATCGGATGGGTGGCTGGATGGGATGTTGTGTCGATGACCGAAATGCCCCATTCCCTCAGCTAATTTAACATCGAGGTCCTTGTTTTTTAACACATGTTAAAGAAGGTCTACCGCATTACTTTTTGACAATGTGCGATACGTGGCATACAGTTGATCCATCTGACCTATTTGTGATGGAATAGGCCGTGTGTATTGTGGGCAAATGCTTGCTAGTATTCAACCATTTGGGACTGATGAATTCATCACCGACGGGTTCCCTAGTGTGGTCCGTGTTCATCTAATTATCATCCACTTCTTGTGCTAGCTCGATGCTAAGTTTCCATTAATTGATGGCGTTTTATGAACACGCCACCGTTTCCCGCCATTTCCTCACCTGTTTCCTGCCACCTTGCTATATTGCGCATAGGGGGCGCGCGATGCACGGAGGCGACAAGTGCAGCATGTAGCACACCCACCTTTTCCAAGCATGCCAACCCACCGAAGCGCCGCCTCTGCCATCAACCTCGTTGACGAGGAAAACAAGCAGGCGCCACGGCCCGTCGAGGCCGAGGTGCTCCCAGGCAACGCGATGGACAATGCCGTGATGCACGTCATCGCCAGGGTTGAGCAGACCTTTGGCGCATGTCGCTTGAGCGCTGCGGATCAAGATAGGCATGTCAGCACCGACAGGCTGGAGCTTGCTGCACAACATGATCGATGGCACGCCACAGAGCAAGCTAGGTGCGTCCACGCCGATAGGCTGCGGCTCGCTGCATGGCGAGACCGTTGGAGCGCCGCAAGAGCGAGAGGCGCGGTGCGCCGCACAACAAGAGCGGATCAAGCAGTGCTTGCCTGCTGTCGACACAGCGTCGCACCTGGGTACACGTCCCGTCAGTACCCCCATTCCTTGCCAGGAGTGGGCAGAGGCCGTTAGCGTCGTACTTGCATGAGAGGTCGGCCGCGCCGTACTTGCATCGGACGCCCGCCGTGCCGTTCTCATGGGTGCCGCCGTTCGCCTTGTCCGCGGCTCACTGGATGCCAACGCACTAGTCCGTAGGCTCGACCGCCTCCTTGGCCCAGGTGTCCACCTGGGCGCAGTAGAGGAACATGGCCATCGCATCCTCGAGCTGGTGATATCCGATGAAATAGCCAACTTGGAGCTCGAGATCACGCTCTAGATGTACCGCGAGCGTGTTGACCGCTTGGACGAACGCCTGCACGAGTTCAGGCAGAGCCAAGAGCTACCCTAGGCAAGGGCTGCTGGTCATGGTCTCATGGACGTGTTTTATTTTGAAAAGTCGTTTCGATGTGGATAGCTATGTATTCACATCAATCATAGTATTACTCTGTTTATTGCTTTGTTTCAATGTGTGTACTCTGTTTTCCATTCTTATATGTTCTGTTTCAATGTGTGTATATACGCTTTCCATTCTGTATATGTGGATGATAACAGCTAGATTCAAATTAGTATACAAAAACAGATAGAAAATGGAATTCATAATATATATATAATATCATCACATATACGTGATGATACTTAACTACTAGGTATACAATGCATAAAATTGAAAACGATCAATACTAAAACTAATAATCCCTCCTGGGGCGAGTATTCCGGCAGCCCCTCGCCAGCACCTCCCTGGTGCATGGCGTCTTCCCAGTGCGGAGGCAGTACTCCGACTCCTCCGCCTCGCAGCGCTTGACGTACCGATCTGCCTCTTGCTGGCGGACGCGTGCGGCCGATCTTGCCATTTCGTTGGGCGCCCACCGGAGCTCCTCGTCGGTGGCACGCTGGAGTTTATCGGCCCACCTCCACGCAGCGACGAGGCGCCCAGCGCCTATGACCTTCCACGCGAAGTACCCGTCTTCGTACACCTCCTCAGCACGACGACGCGCCCGCCCCCAAAGCTCCGCCGCCTTCTTTTTCCAGGCGGCATCACGGGCTTCACATGCCACCTGATACCTGGCTTCCTCCTCTGCCATCTCCTTCTTGAACGCCACTTGCCTGGCTTTCTTAGCCGGCGGCAGTGACTTCTAGAGACAAAGATTGTACTGGTGTAACATCCCAATTTTCAATTTGGATTTTATACATAGGTCATCATATGCATATCATATTTTATTTTGCATTTTGTTTGTGATCCTAGAAATCCTAAACAACTCAAGGACCCATGGAGAGGGGGTGGGATTTCATAATTCCCATATTTGAATTTTCTCAAATTTGAAGAGAGGATCATTTTGATATTAATAATTTTTCTCTCCGAATATTTCTAATATCAACATAAAAGAGAGAAGATAATATGACTTCTTCAAATATGAGAGGAATATCAGAGGAAAAAATTTAGAATCAAATAAATATTTTATTTGGATTTTATTTAAGATTTTATTTGAATTAGAAAAATATGCATTTTCAAAATTACATTTTAGGTCAGAAAAATGTTCACTTTGTTCTAAATATTTTATTTAGAGGGTGAAAATTGTTTTGGCATTTTTAATTTTTTTATATTTTATTTGGATTTTTGTTTTCGGTGGAATTTATTAAAAAAAGTTCAGACCAACTGGGCCAAAGCCCAGCCGGCCCAGCAGCCCAGCAGGCCGCGTCGCCAACCGCTTCCCGTCGCCGTAGCCAGCATGGACTCCTAGGAGTCCAGTGCGCCGCCGCTGCCGCCCGGCTTCGCCTCCAAGTCGGAGCCCTCCCCCGAGGCTTTATAAGCCGGGCCCCGGCCTCCCTCTCTCCTCACCCCACTGCCTCGAGCAGCAGCAGCAGGCCCGCGCCGCCGCCGCCGCTTGCCGCGCCTCGCTGGAGTCGCCGCAGCGCCTGCCGCCGCCGTCCGCGCTTGCCGCCGCCGCACGCCGCCCCGCTCGCCGGACTCCTCCGCCTCGCCGTTGCTCGCCGCCTCGTCGGAGCCGCTGACCCGCCGGTTTTCCCCGGTGAACCGGTATAAACCATCCCGGTTTTTTCGGTTTTGTTTCTAGATCGGTTTAATTTTTAGGGTTAGGTTTTCTCGGTTTTCTTCGGTTTAGCTAATTAGCGGACGTTCGCCCAAACGCCTCTGTTCGTGAACGCATTCGTTCGTTCGTCTCTGTTAACGAACGTACGTTTGTTAGCCTTTTTGTTTTATTTTAATTTTGGCTAGGGACCTATCCGCGATTATTTTTATCGTAGATTAACCCCTGATCTTCAATCCCTCGTAATTTTTTAACCGTTCGTCCAAATCCTGTGAAACCAACGCCAAATTCTTCATCTCGAATCCCTCTTTCAAGTTAATCAACTTGAACATGGTTTTGACAATTTAAAATTTGGTTGCAAGCAGATTTGAATTCAAAATTCTTTTGACCGCAGTTTGAGTTTCGTAGCTCCGATTAGATTGATTCTTTTTGCATATCGAAGCTCTTCACTTGTACTTTCAATTTGGATCTTTTCATTTGAGTTTTATCCTTGCATCTATGTGCTACCTCTTGAGCACTACGTTGGATTTCCCTGAAGAGGAAAGGATGATGCAACAAAGTAGCGTAAGTATTTCCCTCAGTTTTTGACAAGCAAGGTATCAATCCAGTAGGAGGCTACGCACGAGTCCCTCGTACCTACACAAAAACAATAGCTCAACGCAACCAACGCGCTTAGGGGTTGTCAATCCCTTCACGGTCACTTACGAAAGTGAGATCTGATAAAGATGATAAATAATATTTTTGGTATTTTTGGTATAGATATGCAAAGTAAAAAGTAAAAGGCAAAGTAAAAGCAAAGCAATAATAAAGTGATGGAGATTGATATGATGAGAAAGAGACCCGGGGGCCATAGGTTTCACTAGTGGCTTCTCTCAAGAGCATAAATATTCTACGGTGGGTGAACAAATTACTGTTGAGCAATTGACAGACTTGAGCATAGTTATGAGAATATCTAGGTATGATCATGTATATAGGCATCACGTCCGAGACAAGTAGACCGACTTCTGCCTGCATTTACTACTATTACTCCACTCATCGACCGCTATCCAACATGCATCTAGAGAATTAAGTTAAAAACAGAGTAACGCCTTAAGCAAGATGACATGATGTAGAGGGATAGTTTCATGCAATATGATAAAACCCCATCTTGTTATCCTCGATGGCAACAATACAATACGTGCCTTGCTGCCCTTTCTGTCACTGGGAAAGGACACCGCAAGATCGAACCCAAAGCTAAGCACTTCTCCCATGGCAAGAACAACCAATCTAGTAGGCCAAACCAAACTGACAATTCGAAGAGACTTGCAAAGATAATCAATCATACATAAAAGAATTCAGAGAAGATTCAAATATTATTCATAGATAGACTGGATCATAAACCCACAATTCATCGGTCTCAACAAACACACCGCAAAAAGAAGATTACATCAAATAGATCTCCACAAGAGAGGGGGAGAACATTGTATTGAGATCCAAAAAGAGAGAAGAAGCCATCTACTCCCTCCGTCCGGGAAAAGTTGTCTCCATGACATTTTTGCAAAAAAGCCCTCCACTTTTATCCGACCAAACCCGCAGTCCTCGTCTTGCCGCTACGTCACTCCCCTCCCCGCAGCTTCCCGATGTTGCGCTGCTCCCCTCCCCGCCGCGCCGGTGAGCTCCCCCGCGCCGTTGAGCTCCCTCGCCCCGCTGAGATCCCCCGCGCCTCCTCTCCCTCCTCCACGCCGCCGCGCCGATCCAGTTCGCTGCGTAGCTCCTCCTCTCCCCTAAGAATCCCTTCTTCCGGTGAGGTTCTCTTCGACGAGGCGCCGCTCGATCTGGAGGATGACGACAAGTTGGCGCTCGATCTGGAGCATGGCGACGGCATGGGGCGGGCGCTCTCGTCCTCGAGCTCCCAATCCACCAGCTCCTCTTCCTCCTCTAGGCCCTCCTCAACATCACCGGCGACGACGGCATGGGGAAGACGACGGCGGTTGCTGCGGAAGTCGACCCCAACGAAGGCGGATCCTCCTCAACATCCCAGGCTCCTCCTCCTTCAGGTCCTCCTCGTGCTCATCTATCTCATGCCAAGTCTGAATTTGTACTGCCAAGTCTGAAAATTTCATCTTTATTGTTAAGTCTGAAGTTAGCTGACATGCTTCTCTGACTTGACATGCTTGCAATTTTGATCACTAAGAGTACTGCAGCTAGAGTATATCTCAATTTATAACAGCACATGTTGACCTTGCAGCAAGTTTACAAGGACATCATTTCTGTCAAACTAAAGCAAGCAAACACTTAACTGAATTTGACTGTACCAATTGAACAAAGCTGCAGGGTACATTATGTTAAAGATTTCCTACTTTAGTGATTTTTAGGGAGAGCACTTAAAAAATTTAGTCAGCATTGATTTATGAGGGAGTAGAATTTTTGACAAAAATGCTAGTGCTGTCTGTCTGTGCCTTCCAAGCCTACAAAGAGGTAGTACTGCATTTGTGTCAAATTTGATTTAGTCTTAATTTAGAGCTGCGTGTAGTGCAAACTGGATGATGTAGTGCTCTGAATTTGAAGCTTTAACAGTATGTAGATATAGTCTTGTTCAGATCTTACTGAAGAAGAGAGGGGTTAGTAGGCAGGTTACTTCAGAGGCTTTGTTCAGATCTAACTGAATGAATAATTCAGTTAACTTTACAGGGGATCTAACTGACTGAATAAGTTTTAGGGACATGCTTTTATCATCTCTTAGTTAAGAGATTGTGGCAGTTTTCTGCAGTCTATCAGTTTGAAATTGACTTCCCTTGTTCGTATTTTACACTCATCTCTACCTGGAGAACAAATTCCTTAGTGCATAATCTGTAGCTCACCATGACAATACTGTCACATGAACAATTCAAAACAGTTAACTGAAAGTGTCTAAAAGTAGTTAAGTGTTTCCAGGATTTCTTTTTTCTTCGGCAAGGCATGATTTCTTTTTTCTTCTTCTTTTTTCTCTAGTGTGCCATGATTTCTTCAGCAAAGCATCAATATCTATTCCTACCAGTGGTTATCTAATTGAATTTTCACATGCTTCTATCAGTGGTTATCTAACTGAATTTTCACATGCTTCTATCAGTGGAAAACTTATATTGTTTGCTAACATTTTATAAACAAAACACATGGAAGCAACTCTATATTTGATCCATTTTGAGTAATTAATTTGGTACTCTGTTTGCTGTTGAATTCTGCAAGTCCTTCAGTCTAAGCCTATGAGTAACACTGCTTGTTCACTAATTCAGTTTACTGTACAATTTTGTGCAGACTGAATATTGTGTGTGTAGCACACGCTCATCAAATTACAGACTGGATGATCCGCTGCTACTCTAATTCACCTCAATTTGACATCAATTTGATCTACACAACAAATTAACATCAATTTGACACTGATTTCAGGGCGCTGGCTACCTTTCAGCAGCAACAGAGGCGGCGAGGAGGAGCTGGGTCGCCTGGACGAAGAAGAAGAAGAAATCAGCGAGGAGGAGCAGGTGGGCGGCGGTGGTCGCCTCTGTAGCAGGTGGGCGGCGGCGCTGGGCCCTACGGTGGATGCACTGGTCACCTCGGTGCACGGCGGTGGAGCAACGGCGGCCGGGGTCTTGCCCAACTCCCGCAGCAGAGTGGCTGGCCTTGGCGAGCCGGGGTTGCGGCCGGGGATGCGAGAAGGACGACGAGTAGAGCCGACTGTGAGCCGTGGAATCGCTGCCTGTCGAGGTGTCACCGCGGAGGAGCAGCTGGGCGGCGGCGAAGCTCGCCTCCGCAGCGCAGCTAAGCAGGGGCGACGCAAGATGGCAGCTGCGGGACAGATGGGCGGCGGCGCAAGTGGGACTTCGTCCTGGCTGATCCTACGGCGGCTGGGGCACGCGGTGCCCGTGGGCAACAAGGGGAGGCGGAGGCTGGGGCGCGCGCCGTGCCGGCGGGCGTCGGGGGAGGAAGAAGGACCGATTAGCACAAGATTTAAAATGAAAAAGGGGTTTTCTGCAAAATTACAATTGAACTACGCTGGTGACAACTTTTTCCGGACGGAGGGAGTAGCTACTAACTATGGACCCGTATGTCTGAACTAAACTACTCACACTTCATCGGAGGGGCTTGGATGATGATGTAGAAGCCCTCCGTGATCGATGCCCCCACCAGCGGAGCTCCGGAACAGGCCCCAAGATGGGATCTCGTGGATACAGAAAGTTGCGGCGGTGGAATTAGGTTTTTGGCTCCGTATCTGATCGTGTGGGGGTACGTAGGTATATATAGGAGGAAGGAGTACATCGGTAGAGCTTTGAGGGGCCCACGATGCAGGGGGCGCACCTGGGGGGGGGGGCGCCCTCCACCCTCGTGACCGCCTCGCGGCTTTCTTGACGGAGGGTCCAAGTCTCCTGGGTCTTATCTGATGAGAAAATCGCGTTCCCGAAGGTTTCATTCCGTTTAGACTCCGTTTGATATTCTGTTTCTCCGAAACACTCAAATAGGCAAAAAACAACAATTCTAGGCTGGGCCTCCGGTTAATAGGTTAGTCCCAAAAATAATGTAAAAGTGGAAAATAAAGCCCAATATAGTCCAAAATAGTAGGCAATATAGCATGGAGCAATCAAAAATTATAGATACGTTGGAGACGTATCAAGCATCCCCAAGCTTAATTCCTGCTCGTCCTCGAGTAGGTAAATGATAAAAACAGAATTTTTGATGCGAAGTGCTACTTGGCATAATTTCAATGTAATTCTTCTTAATTGTGGTATGAATATTCAGATTCAAAAGATTCAAGACAAAAGTTAATGTTGACATAAAAATAATAATACTTCAAGCATACTAACAAAGCAATTATGTCTTCTCGAAATAACATGGCCAAAGAAAGTTATCCCTACAAAATCATATAGTCTGGCTATGCTCTACCTTCACCACACAAAGTATTTAAATCATGCACAACCCCGATGACAAGCCAAGCAATTGTTTCATACTTTTGAGATTTTCAAAACTTTTTCGATCTTCATGCAATACATGAGCGTGAGCCATGGATATAGCACCATATGTGGAATAGAATGGTGGTTGTGGAGAAGACAAAAAGAGGGGAAGATAGTCTCACATCAACCAGGCGTATCAACGAGCTATGGAGATGCCCATCAATAGATATCAATGTGAGTGAGTAGGGATTGCCATGCAATAGATGCACTAGAGCTATAAGTATATGAAAGCTCAACAAAATAAACTAAGTGGGTGTGCATCCAACTCGCTTGCTCACGAAGACCTAGGGCATTTTGAGGAAGCCCATCATTGGAATATACAAGCCAAGTTCTATAATGAAAAATTCCCACTAGTATATGAAAGTGACATAATGAGAGACTCTCTATCATGAAGATCATGGTGCTACTTTGAAGCACAAGTGTGGTCAAAGGATAGTAACATTGTCCCTTCTCTCTTTTTTCTCATTTTTTGGGCCTTTTCTTTTTTATGGCCTCTTTTTTTGTCCGGAGTCTCATCCCGATTTGTGGGGGAATCATAGTCTCCATCATCCTTTCCTCACTTTGGACAATGCTCTAAAAATGATGATCATCACTCTTTTTATTTTTCTTACAACTCAACAATTACAACTCAATACTTAGAACAAAATATGATTCTATATGAATGCCTCCGGCGGTGTACCGTGATATGCAATGAATCAAGAGTGACATGTAAGAAAGAATTATGAATGGTGGCTTTGCCACAAATACGATGTCAACTACATGATCATGCTAGCAATATGACAATGATGGAGCGTGTCATAATGAACGGAACGGTGGAAAGTTGCATGGCAATATATCTCGGAATGGCTATGGAAATGCCATGATAGGTAGGTATGGTGGCTGTTTTGAGGAAGGTATTTTGTGGGTGTATGATACCGGCGAAAAGTGCGTGGTATTAGAGAGGCTAGCAATGGTGGAAGGAAGGAAAGTGCGTATAATCCATGGACTCAACATTTGTCATAAAGAACTCATATACTTATTGAAAAAATCTAGAAGTTATCAAAGCAAAGTATTACGCGCATGCTCCTAGGGGGATAGATTGGTAGGAAAAGACCATCGCTCATCCCCGACCGCCACTCATAAGGAAGACAATCAATAAATAAATCATGCTCCGACTTCATCACATAACGGTTCACCATACGTGCATGCTACGGGAATTACAAACTTTAACACAAGCCTTTCTCAAATTCACAACTACTCAACTAGCATGACTCTAATATCACCATCCTCATATCTCAAAACAATTATCAAGCATCAATTTTTTTCTTAGTATTCAACGCACTGAAAAGAAAGTTTTACAAATCTTGAATACCAAGCATATTATTATTAAGAAATTTACCATGCTATTAAGACTCTCAAAATAATCTAAGTGAAAGATGAGAGATCAATAGTATCTATAAAACAAATCCACCACCGTGCTCTAAAAGATATTAGTGAAGCACTAGAGCAAAGCTATAAAACTCAAAAGATATAAGTGAAGCACTAGAGTAAAACTATAGAGCTCAAAAGATATAAGTGAAGCACATAGAGTATTCTATCAAATTCAAAATTATGTATGGCTTTCTCAAAAGGTGTGTACAGCAAGGATGATTGTGGTAGACTAACAAGCAAAGACTCAAATAATAAAATACGCTCCAAGCAAAACACATATGATGTGGTGAATAAAAATATAGCTCCAAGTAAAGTTACCGATAGAAGTAGACGAAAGAGGGGATGCCTTCCGGGGCATCCCCAAGCTTTGGCTTTTAGGTGTCATTAAATTATCTTGGGGGTGCCATGGGCATCCCCAAGCTTAGGTTCTTGCCACTCCTTGTTCCATAATCCATCAAATCTTTACCCAAAACTTGAAAACTTCACAACACAAAACTTAAAGTAGAAAACTCGTGAGCTCCGTTAGCGAAAGAAAACAAAAGACCACTTCAAGGTACTGTAATGAACTCATTCTTTATTTATATTGATGTTAAACCTACTGTATTCCAACTTCTCTATGGTTTATAAACTATTTTACTAGCCATAGATTCATCAAAATAAGCAAACAACACACGAAAAACAGAATCTGTCAAAAACAAAACAGTCTGTAGTAATCTGTAACTAGCGCAAGATATGGAGTCCCAAAAATTCTAAAATAAATTGATGGACGTCAGGAATTTATCTATTAATCATCTGCAAAAATAATTAACTAAATAGCACTTTCTAAATAAAAATGACAGCAGTTCTTGTGAGCGCTAAAGTTTCTGTTTTTTACAGAAAGTTCAACAAGACTTTCCCCAAGTCTTCCCAACTACTTGGCACAAACACTAATTAAACACAAAAAACACAACCAAAACATAGGCTAAATAATTTATTTATTACTAAACAGGAGCAAAAAGCAAGGAATAAAATAAAATTGGGTTGCCTCCCAACAAGCGCTATCGTTTAACGCCCCTAGCTAGGCATAACAAGTAAGAATAGATCTAGGTATTGCCATAATAGTAAGATGGATTATTAAAACTCATTTCATATTCTCTACACTCGGCAGCAAGTTTTCTTTGAGGCAATAAAAAGTAATCAAAAGGGCTAAATTTAATGGGACAAAAGTCCCCAAGATCAACCTTGGGAGGTATAGGTCCTCCTTTGGTCCTTCATAATGCACAACCAATTCATCATTATAAGCATTATTTTGACAGAACTTTGTGAGCCTATATTCATGAGAATATCCTAGTTCATTATTTTGAATAGCCAAATCATCATTAAGTTCAGGAATTCTATCAACTAAAACATTGGTAGGAACCCTTTTTCTAAGATTTTCATTGAAAGCAACATAGTCTAGAGATTGAAAACGCATTATTTCTTCTTGATCAAAGAGGATAGCCTCTATGGGAGGACGACAAGCGTCCACCCTATAATGCGCAAAGATTTCTTTGGCTTCTTTTATTATGAATCTAAACTCATGAGCCAAAAAGATAGTAGCGGCACGCTTAACAGAAGAATGCTCAATATTAGAAAATTCCAGAAAAATCCTTTGTATGGAAGGATGTATGTGCATGAATTGTCTTTCAAGTTCAACTACAAGCATGGCAATAGCGTCCGCAAGACTACTAGTTCTATGAAGGATAGAACTTCCCATAGAAGGTAAAGCACCGGCACAAGTAAAGAAATCTTGAATAACTCCTTTTCCAATAATATTACCACTACCAACACGGAAATTTTTTGTATGAAAGATGGTAGGTTCTTTAGCAGGAGCATCAGAATTTTTCATGATATTATTATTGTCCATATCGACAATAATTTCCCCAATTTCAGACATAGAGGCAGAAGGTAAAGGACTTGACATAACGACAAGCTAGCAAACTGACACACGAGCAAACAAAAGGCAGACAAGCAAAAAGAGGCAAATAGAGAAAGAGAGGGAGGATAGAGAGAGAGAGGGTGAATAAAACGGCAAGGGTGAATTGAGGGGAGAGGAAAACGAGAGGCAAATGGCAAATAATGTATGCGGGAGATAGGGATTGTGATGGGTACTTGGTATGTTGACTTTTGCGCAGACTCCCCGACAACGGCGCCAGAAATTCTTCTTGCTACCTCTTGAGCACTGCGTTGGATTTCCCCGAAGAGGAGAGGATGATGCAGCAAAGTAGCGTAAGTATTTCCCTCAGTTTTTGAGAACCAAGGTATCAATCCAGTAGGAGGCTACGCACGAGTCCCTCGTACCTACACAAAAACAATAGCTCAACGCAACCAACGCACTTAGGGGTTGTCAATCCCTTCACGGTCACTTACGAAAGTGAGATCTGATAAAGATGATAAATAATATTTTTGGTATTTTTGGTATAGATATGCAAAGTAAAAAGTAAAGCAAAGCAATAATAAAGTGATGGAGATTGATATGATGAGAAAGAGACCCGGGGGCCATAGGTTTCACTAGTGGCTTCTCTCAAGAGCATAATTATTCTACGGTGGGTGAACAAATTACTGTTGAGCAATTGATAGAATTGAGCATAGTTATGAGAATATCTAGGTATGATCATGTATATAGGCATCACGTCCGAGACAAGTAGACCGACTCCTGCCTGCATCTACTACTATTACTCCACTCATTGACCGCTATCCAGCATGCATCTAGAGTATTAAGTTAAAAACAGAGTAACGCCTTAAGCAAGATGACATGATGTAGAGGGATAATTTCATGCAATATGATAAAAACCCCATCTTGTTATCCTCGATGGCAACAATACAATACGTGCCTTGCTGCCCCTTCTGTCACTGGGAAAGGACACCGCAAGATCGAACCCAAAGCTAAGCATTTCTCCCATGGAAAGAATAACCAATCTAGTAGGCCAAACCAAACTGATAATTCGAAGAGACTTGCAAAGATAACCAATTATACATAAAAGAATTCAGAGAAGATTCAAATATTATTCATAGATAGACTGGATCATAAACCCACAATTCATCGGTCTCAATAAACACACCGCAAAAAGTAGATTACATCGAATAGATCTCCACAAGAGAGGGGGAGAACATTGTATTGAGATCCAAAAAGAGAGAAGAAGCCATCTAGCTACTAACTATGGACCCGTAGGTCTGAAGTAAACTACTCACACTTCATCGGAGGGGCTTGGATGATGATGTAGAAGCCCTCCGTGATCGATGCCCCCTCCGGCGGAGCGCCGGAACAGGTCCCAAGATGGGATCTCGTGGATACAGAAAGTTGCGGCGGTGGAATTAGGTTTTTGGCTCCGTATCTGATCATTTGGGGGTACGTAGGTATATATAGGAGGAAGGAGTACGTCGATGGAGCTTCGAGGGGCCCACGAGGCAGGGGGCGCGCCCTAGGAGGGGGCGCGCCCTCCACCCTCGTGACCACCTCGTGGCTTTCTTGACGGAGGGTCCAAGTCTCCTGGGTCTTATCCGATGAGAAAATCGCGTTCCCGAAGGTTTCATTCCGTTTGGACTCCGTTTGATATTCTGTTTCTCTGAAACACTAAAATAGGCAAAAAACAACAATTCTGGGCTGTGCCGCCGGTTAATAGGTTAGTCCCAAAAATAATATAAAAGTGGAAAATAAAGCCCAATATAGTCCAAAACAGTAGGTAATATAGCATGGAGCAATCAAAAATTATAGATATGTTGGAGACGTATCACTATGCTTGAGTGCTTATGTATGCTATTGTTTGCTTGCGATAGAGTTTCCGGAGTGCGAAGCGTGCTACTACGAGTCACTAGGGTTTTCAGATCGTCAGCAAGGCAAGTAACAGTTTGATCATACTTTTTGCTACCTCTTGAGCACTGCGTTGGTTTTCCTCGAAGAGGAAGGGATGATGCAGCAAAGTAGCGTAAGTATTTCCCTCAGTTTTTCAGAACCAAGGTATCAATCCAGTAGGAGGCTACGCGCAAGTCCCTCGTACCTGCACAAAACAAATAAATCCTCGCAACCAACATAAATAAATCATAAGGAAGGCAATAAAAAAATAAATCATGCTCCGACTTCATCACATAACGGTTCACCATACGTGCATGCTACGGGAGTCACAAACTTCAACACAAGTATTTCTCAAATTCACAACTACTCAACTAGCACAAATTTAAAATCACCATCTCTATATCTCAAAACAATTATCAAGTATCAAACTTATCATAGTATTCAACACACTCAAGAGAAAGTTTTATTATTAATCTTGTATACCAAGCATATTAAGATTTAAGCAAATTACCATGCTATTTAAGACTCTCAAAATAATCTAAGTGAAGCATGAGAGATCAATAGTTTCTAGAAAACAAATCCACCACCGTGCTCTAAAAGATATAAGTGAAGTACTAGAGCAAAATTATATAACTCAAAAGATACAAGCGAAGCACATAGAGTATTCTAACAAATTCTAAATCATGTATGGATCTCTCAAAAGGTGTGTACAGCAAGGATGATTGTGGTAAACTATCAAGCAAAGACTCAAATAATACAAGACGCTCCAAGCAAAACACATATCATGTTGCGAATAAAAATATAGCTCCAAGTAAAGTTACCGATAGAAGTAGACGTAAGAGGGGATGCCTTCCGGGGCATCCCCAAGCTTTGGCTTTTAGGTGTCCTTATATTATCTTGGGGGTGCCATGGGCATCCCCAAGCTTATGCTCTTGCCACTCCTTGTTCCATAATCCATCAAATCTTTACCCAAAACTTGAAAACTTCACAACACAAAACTTAAAGTAGAAAATCTCGTGAGCTCCGTTAGCGAAAGAAAATAAAAGACCACTTGAAGGTACTGTAATTAACTCATTATTTATTTATATTGGTGTTATACCTACTGTATTACAACTTCTCTATGGTTTATAAACTATTTTACTAGCCATAGATTCATCAAAATAAGCAAACAACACAAGAAAAACAGAATCTGTCAAAAACAGAACAGTCTGTAGTAATCTGTAGCTAGCGCAAGATCTGGAACCCCAAAAATTATAAAATAAATTCCTGGACGTGAGGAATTTATCTATTAATCATCTGCAAAAATAATTAACTAAATAGCACTTTCCAAATAAAAATGGCAGTAGTTCTCGTGAGCGCTAAAGTTTCTGTTTTTTACAGCAAGTTCAACAAGACTTTCCCCAAGTCTTCCCAACGGTTCTACTTGGCACAAACACTAATTAAACACAAAAAACACACAACCAAAACAGGGGATAGATAAATTATTTATTACTAAACAGGAGAAAAAAGCAAGGAATAAAAATAAAATTGGGTTGCCTCCCAACAAGCGCTATCGTTTAACGCCCCTAGCTAGGCATGACAATCAAGAATAGATCTAGGTATTGCCATCTTTGGTAGGCAATCCATAAGTGGCTCTCATAATAGATTCATAAGGTAATTTAATTTTCTTTCTAGGAAAGTGTTCCATGCTTTTCCTTAATGGAAATTGGAATCTAATATTTCCTTCCTTCATATCAATAATTGCACCAATCGTTCTAAGGAAAGGTCTACCAAGAATAATAGGACATGAAGGATTGCAATCTATGTCAAGCACAATAAAATCTATGGGCACATAATTCCTATTTTAAACAATAAGAACATCATTAATTCTTACCATAGGTTTCTTAATAGTGGAATCCGCAAGGTGCAAGTTTAGAGAGCAATCATCAAAATCACGGAAACCTAACAAATCACACAAAGTCTTTGGAATCGTGGAAACACTAGCACCCAAATCACATAAAGCATAGCATTCATGATCTTTAATTTTAATTTTAATAGTTGGTTCCCACTCATCATAAAGTTTTCTAGGGATAGAAACTTCCAATTCAAGTTTTTCTTCATAAGATTGCATCAAGCATCAACGATATATTTAGTAAACGCTTTATTTTGACTATAATCATGAGGAGAATTTAGCACGGATTGCAACAAGGAAATACAATCAATCAAAGAGCAATTTTCATAGTTAAATTCTTTGAAATCCATAATAGTGGGTTTTGCAACATCTAGGGTTTTAATTTCTTCAATCCCACTTTTATCAAATTTAGCATCAAGATCAAATTCCAAATTCTTAGAACGCCTTCTAGGTAAAGGTGGATCATATTCAGTCCCATCATTATCTAGATTCATATTGCAAAACAAAGATTTAATTGGGGACACATCAATAACTTTTAGATCTTCATCTGTATTTTCATAGCAACTAGAAGAACACGCTCTTATAAAGGCATCTTTCTTAGCACGCATCCTAGCGGTTCTTTCTTTGCACTCATCAATGGAAATTCTCATGGATTTGAGAGACTCATTGATATCATGCTTAGGTGGAATAGATCTTAGTTTCAAAGAATCAACATCAAGAGCAATTCTATCAATGTTCCTAGCCAAATCAACAATCTTAAGCAATTTTTCTTCAATCATAGCATTAAAATTCTTTTGCGAAGTAATAAATTCTTTAATATTAGATTCAAAATCAGAGGGCATCTTATTATAATTTCCATAAGAATTGTTTTAGGAATTACCATAATTATTAGAGGGATTACTAGGATAAGGCCTAGAGTTGAAATTTCCTCTATACGCATTGTTACCAAAATTGTTCCTACCAACAAAATTCACATCCATAGATTCATTATTATTCTCAATCAAAGTAGACAAGGGCATATCATTAGGATCAGAGGAAACACTCTTATTAGCAAATAATTTCATAAGTTCATCCATCTTCCCACTCAAAACATTAATTTCTTCTATCGCATGCACCTTTTTATTAGTAGATCTTTCAGTATGCCATTGAGAATAATTAACCATAATATTATCTAGGGGTTTAGTAGCTTCTCCCAAAGTAATTTCCATAAAAGTTCCTCCCACGGCCGAATCTAAAAGATTTCTAGAAGCAAAATTCAATCTGGCATAAAAAATTTGTATAATCATCCACAAATTTAAACCATGAGTAGGGCAATTACGTATCATCAATTTCATCCTCTCCCAAGCTTGTGCAACATGTTCATGATCAAGTTGCTTAAAATTCATAATATCGTTTCTAAGAGAGATGATCTTAGCGGGAGGAAAATACTTAGAGATAAAATCATCTCTGCACTTGTTCCATGAATCAATACTATTTTTAGGCAAAGATGAAAACCAAGCTTTAGCACGATCTCTGAGCGAAAAAGGAAATAGCTTCAATTTAAAAATATCATTATCCACATCTTTCTTCTTTTGCATGTCACACAAATCAACAAAGCCATTTAGATGGGTAGTGGCATCTTCACTAGGAAGGCCGGAGAATGGGTCTTTCATGACAAGATTCAGCAAAGCAGTATTAATTTCACAAGATTTAGCATCGGTAAGAGGAGCAATCAGAGTGCTAATAAAATCATTATTGTTGGTATTGGTGAAGTCACAAAATTTAGTATTATCTTGAGCCATCGTGACAAGCAAGCAAACTAACACACAAGCAAACAAAAAGCAAGCGAGCAAAAACAGGCAAATAGAGAGGGAGGATAGAGAGAGAGGGCGAATAAAACGGCAAGGGTGAAGTGGGGGGGAGAGGAAAACGAGAGGAAAATGGCAAATAATGTAATGCGGGAGATAAGGGTATGTGATGGGTACTTGGTATGTTGACTTTTGTGTAGACCTCCCCGGCAACGGCGCCAGAAATCCTTCTTGCTACCTCTTGAGCACTGCGTTGGTTTTCCCCGAAGAGGAAGGGATGTTGCAGCAAAGTAGCATAACTATTTCCCTCAGTTTTTGAGAACCAAGGTATCAATCCAGTAGGAGGCTACACAAAAGTCCCTCGTACCTGCACAAAACAAATAAATCTTCGCAACCAACGCAAATAGGGGTTGTCAATCCCTATCAGGCCACTTACGAGAGTGAGATCTGATAGATATGATAAATAATATTTTTGGTATTTTTACGATAAAGATGCAAACTAAAATAAAGGCGAAGTAAATAACAAAGAAAATAACTAAGTAGTAGGAGATCAATATGATAAAGATAGACCCGGGGGCCATAGGTTTCACTAGTGGCTTCTCTTGAGAGCATAAGTATTCTACAGTGTGTGAACAAATTACTGTTGAGCAATTGACAGAATTGAGCATAGTTATGAGAATATCTAGGTATGATCATGTATATAGGCATCACGTCCGAGACAAGTAGACCGACTCCTGCCTGCATCTACTACTATTACTCCAGTCATCGACCTCTATCCAACATGCATCTAGAGTATTAAGTTAAAAATAGAGTAACGCCTTAAGCAAGATGACATGATGTAGAGGGATAGACTCATGCAATATGAAGAAACCCCATCTTGTTATCCTCGATGGCAACAATACAATACATGCCTTGCTGCCCTTACTGTCACTGGGAAAGGACAGCGCAAGATTGAACCCAAAGCTAAGCACTTCTCCCATTGCAAGAAAGATCAATCTAGCAGGCCAAACCAAACTGATAATTCAAAGAGACTTGCAAAGATAACCAATCATACATAAAACAATTCAGAGAAGATTCAAATATTGTTCATAGATAGACCTGATCATAAACCCACAATTCATCGGTCTCAACAAACACGCCGCAAAAAGAAGATTACATCGAATAGTTCTCCACAAGAGAGGGGGAGAGCGTTGTATTGAGATCCGAAAAGAGAGAAGAAGCAATCTAGCTACTAACTATGGACCCGTAGGTCTGAGGTAAACTACTCACACTTCATCGGAGAGGCTATGGTGTTGATGTAGAAGCCCTCTATGATCGATGCCACCTCCGGCGGAGCTCCGGAACAGGCCCCAAGATGGGATCTCGTGGATACAGAAAGTTACGGTGGCGGAATTAGGGTTTTGTCTCCGTATCTGATCGTTTGGGGGTACGTGGATATATATATAGGAGGAAGGAGTACGTCGGTGGAGCAACAGGGGGCCCACGAGGGTGGAGGGCGCGCCTGGTGGGGGTGGGTGCGCCCCCCTACCTCGTGGCCTCCTGTTTTATTTCTTGATGTAGGGTCCAAGTCTCCCGGGTCTTGTTGGTTGAGAAAATCACGTTATCGAAGGTTTCATTCCGTTTGGACTCCGTTTGATATTCCTTTTCTTCGAAACCCTAAAACAGGCAAAAAACAACAATTCTGGGCTGGGCCTCCGGTTAATAGGTTAGTCCCAAAAATAATATAAAAGTGGATAATAAAGCCCAATAATGTCCAAAATAGTAGATAATATAGCATGGAGCAATCAAAAATTATAGATACGTTGGAGATGTATCAAGCATCCCCAAGCTTAATTCCTGCTCGTCCTCGAGTAGGTAAATGATAAAAACAAATTTTTTGATGCGGAGTGCTACTTGGCATAATTTTAATGTAATTCTTCTTAATTGTGGTATGAATATTCAGATCCGAAAGATTCAAGACAAAAGTTTAATATTGACATAAAAATAATAATACTTCAAGCATACTAACAAAGCAATTATGTCTTCTCAAAATAACATGGCTAAAGAAAGTTATCCCTACAAAATCATATAGTCTGGCTATGCTCTATCTTCACCACACAAAATATTTAAATCATGCACAACCCCGATGACAAGCCAAGCAATTGTTTCATCCTTTTGACATTCTCAAAAAAAATTCAATTTTCACGCAATACATGAGCGTGAGCCATGGATATAACACTATAGGTGGAATAGAGTGGTGGTTGTGGAGAAGACAAAAAGGGAGAAGATAGTCTCACATCAACTAGGCGTATCAACGGGCTATGGAAATGCCCATCAATAGATATCAATGTGAGTGAGTAGGGATTGCCATGCAACGGATGCACTAGAGCTATAAGTATATGAAAGCTCAAAAAAGAAACTAAGTGGGTGTGCATACAACTTGCTTGCTCATGAATACCTAGGGAAATTTGAGGAAGCCCATCATTGGAATATACAAGCCAAGTTCTATAATGAAAGATTCCCACTAGTATATGAAAGTGATAACATGAGAGACTCTCTACTATGAAGATCATGGTGCTACTTTGAAGCACAAGTGTGGTAAAAGGATAGTAACATTGTCCCTTCTCTCTTTTTCTCTCATTTTTTTATTTGGGCCTTTTCTCTTTTTTATGGCCTCTTTTCTTTTTCTCTCCTTTATTTTATTTTTCGTCCGGAGTCTCATCCCGACTTGTGGGGGAATCATAGTCTCCGTCATCCTTTCCTCACTGGGACAATGCTCTAATAATGATGATCATCACACTTTTATTTTTCTTACAACTCAACAATTACAACTCAATACTTAGAACAAAACATGACTCTATATGAATGCCTCCCACGGTGTACCGGGATATGCAATGATACATGAGTGACATGTATGAAAGAATTATGAATGGTGGCTTTGCCACAAATACGATGTCAACTACGTGATCATGCTAAGCAATATGATAATGATGGAGTGTGTCATAATAAACAGAATGGTGGAAAGTTGCATGGCAATATATCTCGGAATGGCTATGACAATGCCATAATAGGTAGGTATGGTGGCTGTTTTGAGGAAGGTATATGGTGGGTGTATGATACCGGCGAAAGGTGCGCGGTATTAGAGAGGCTAGCAAAGGTGGAAGGGTGAGAGTGCGTATAATCCATGGACTCAACATTAGTCATAATGAACTCATATACTTATTGCAAAAATCTACAAGTTATCAAAGCAAAGTATTACGCGCATGCTCCTAGGGGGATAGATTGGTAGGAAAAGACCATGGCTCCTCCCCGACCGCCACTCATAAGGAAGGCAATCAAAAAATAAATCATGCTCCGACTTCATCACATAATGGTTCACCATACGTGCATGCTACGGGAATGACAAACTTCAACACAAGTATTTCTCTAATTCGCAACTACTCAACTAGCACAACTTTAATATCACCATCTTTATATCTCAAAACAATTATCAAGTATCAAACTTATCATAGTATTCAACACACTCATAAGAAAGTTTTATTATTAATCTTGTATACCAAGCATATTAAGATTTAAGCAAATTACCATGATATTTAAGACTCTCAAAATAATCTAAGTGAAGCATGAGAGATCAATAGTTTCTATAAAACAAATCCACCATCGTGCTCTAAAACATATAAGTGAAGTACTAGAGCAAAATTATATAACTCAAAAGATATAAGCGAAGCACATAGAGTATTCTAACAAATTTTAAATCATGTATGGCTCTCTAAAAAGGTGTGTACAGCAAGGATGATTGTGGCAAACTATCAAGCGAAGACTCAAATAATACAATACGCTCCAAGCAAAACACATATCATGTGGCGAATAAAAATATAGCTCCAAGTAAAGTTACCGATATAACTAGATGAAAGAGGGGATGCCTTCCGGGGCATCCCCAAGCTTTGGCTTTTAGGTGTCCTTAGATTAGCTTGGGGGTGCCATGGGCATCCCCAAGCTTAGGCTCTTGCCACTCCTTGTTCCATAATCCATCAAATCTTTACCCAAAACTTGAAAACTTCACAACACAAAACTTAAAGTAGAAAATCTCGTGAGCTCCGTTAGCGAAAGAAAATAAAAGACCACTTGAAGGTACTGTAATTAACTCATTATTTATTTATATTGGTGTTATACCTACTGTATTACAACTTCTCTATGGTTTATAAACTATTTTACTAGCCATAGATTCATCAAAATAAGCAAACAACACAAGAAAAACAGAATCTGTCAAAAACAGAACAGTCTGTAGTAATCTGTAGCTAGCGCAAGATCTAGAACCCCAAAAATTCTAAAATAAATTGCTGGACGTGAGGAATTTATCTATTAATCATATGCAAAAATAATTAACTAAATATCACTTTCCAAATAAAAATGGCAGTATTCTCGTGAGCGCTAAAGTTTCTGTTTTTTACAGCAAGTTCAACAAGACTTTCCCCAAGTCTTCCCAACGGTTCTACTTGGCACAAACACTAATTAAACACAAAAAACACACAACCAAAACAGAGGCTAGATAAATTATTTATTACTAAACAGGATAAAAAATCAAGGAATAAAAATAAAATTGGGTTGCCTCCCAACAAGCGCTATCGTTTAACGCCCCTAGCTAGGCATGACAATCAAGAATAGATCTAGGTATTGCCATCTTTGGTAGGCAATCCATAAGTGGCTCTCATAATAGATTCATAAGGCAATTTAATTTTCTTTCTAGGAAAGTGTTCCATGTCTTTCCTTAATGGTTAAACTTAAGGTGGCTATTTTAATTCACATCTGGGTGGATTGGTTGAGGCAACCTGGAGCACCCAGTGGTTGTCTGGGCACCTGGAGCAATCCAGTGTTGTCCTGGGATATCCCGGAGTACCTGTATGATCATCCTACGGTTTGCCATCCAGGCTCAAAGGGATCATAAGATTATTCATGCTAGAAACTTCCGTGTGCAGCCACAAGCCATTATGGGCTCTGGCATAGTTGATTAAGTTGTGTGACCTCTTTTAGTGGTAGGCTAGCAGATGTAGGGGATGTAGGTGGTACTGTCTACCCAGAGTGAAGAGTTAATGCTTCTGAAAGACTATGCCTCGGTCATCCGTTTCTCAAACACCATGTAGTGCGAGAAAATTCAACGGAGGAGATCGAGTCTTGTGGGGAAAAGTGCGCAAACATCCGCAGAGTGTATAAACTAATCATGGTTAGCCGTGTCCCCGGTTATGGACACCTTGAGTTTTTGGTACTTGAATTATTGATTTGATCTCATCACTCTATTAATTAATTTATTGGGTTGATGATTATTAATTTGGGATTGAGTTGGAGGAACCTTCTCAATGTTTTCAACAAACTTTGTAGTTAAATAAAATTTATTCCTTTGTTGTAGGAAAAAATTAGCTTTCTGCAAAAATAACCATAGAGCCTCCACCAGCCAAATATGCTTATAGATATATATGCTTCATGTTCATTGCTCTACAGTGTTATTTGCCAGCATATTCCATGTGCTGACCTGTTTCGGGCTGCAACATATTATGTTGCAAACTTGTCCAACGAAGAGTAAGGTGCGCTAGGTCATTGTCTTGCACTCAGCTATGCCGTTGGAGTTGATGGACTCACTTTATATTCGAAGCCTTCTGCTGTTATATTCAACAGATGGCCTTCAACCATATTATTGTAATAAGTTCTCTTTCGAGACATTCGATGTAATAAGTGTGTGATTGAAACTCTGTAATAATTCCTTCAAGTACTGTGTGTGTCAGCATTACCAATCCAGGGATGACACTTATGCACAGAGATTTGACCGTTTGAGGTCGGATCGCTACAAGATGGTATTAGAGCACACGCTGACTGTAGGATGCGACCACTAAGATGAGCCATAGGTCACTCTTCTCTGCTCATTTCTGACTCTTCTCCACTTTCCACTCTATAGATGGAGGATTCAAGGAACAAGTTTGCTCAACCGGATGAAGAGACCCCTTTTGGACGACACTTGAAGGAAGTCACTAGATACCTGAACATCGGAATACCAAGATTCACCGGGACCTACACTGCCACTCTACCAGAAGAAGAGCGCTGGACAGTTCGAGTACATGTTCCAGGAAGAACATTCATACCAGTTACTGAGCCCATAGAGTTTTCCGTTGATGCACCAACCTGGAGTCTAGGAAAGAGCATGACAGCTCACATCACCATGTGACGCATCAGCGAATTTTACCGCAAGGATCTTAAGGACACCATCTACCAGATATGTGGACGCCGAGATGAGCAATGGGAGATGATCAGCACCCGGAGGGACAAGTCCATTGCCGCCTACATCCAGGAGTTAAACCAACACATTTGTCGACAGGAGAACCAGATGTGCGCTAGCATGATAGACCTGAAGAAGGTGATGACCAGAAACATGGAGCTAGAAGAGGAACTCAAGTCTACACGCGATGGATATGAAGAGGAAATTGCAGTTCTACTAGAGAAGAATGAAGACGTCAAGAAGAAGCTAGGAGTATTCATGGGAGACCCCGCACCAGGAGGAGATGACGATCATCCCGAGGACTACATTATCATCGACGACCCCGACTCCGACCCCGACAGTGATGATGACTATGAAGACGAAGCTGGAGCAGATATCATGGAATCTTCTTCCGATCAAAAATTTTAGTCGACCACCATATTATCTGTATACCCCCATGTAAATAGAATAGTCCGAGTACTATGTAACGGTGGCTAGATCGATTGTATGCCCTTGTTTGAATTGAGTGGTGTGATATGAATGTGTTTGTCTCATGTGCATATGGGTAGTGATTTTCCCCTTGGACCCCACTCTATTCTAATCTCTTCCCTCTAAACCTATTAGATGCTTCCAAGACGTGACCCCGGATTTGTTTTCCCACTGGAGCTCACCCAGCTGATCCAACATCAGAATGCCTTGATGCAGCTGTTAGTCCAGAACCAGGGCAACAACGACAACAACAACAATCCGCCGCCACCACCTCCAGTTTACAACTTAGCTCGTTTTCTGAGGTTGAATCCGCCGGTGTTTTCTAGTAGCACTGAGCCGATAGTTGCTGATGACTGGCTCCGCATGATTGGAAGGGAGTTGACCACCACAGGTTGCACAGATGCTGATAAGGTGCACTTTGCCGCACATCAATTGGATGGACCAGCAGCCTCATGGTGGGAGAATTAGACAACCACTTTTCCCATAGCTAATGTCACTTGGGATCAGTTTCAGCAAGATTTCCGCACAACCCATGTCTCTACAGGATCTATGGGCATGAAGAAGCATGAGTTTCGCAACTTACGCCAGGGAAATCGTACTGTGGGGCAGTACGTGGATGAGTTTAGTAAGTTAGCTCGCTATGCCCCAGATGATGTGGCCACAGATGCCGCGAAGTAGGAGAAGTTTATGGAAGGGCTGAATGATGAGCTGAGCATGCAGTTGATGGTGGAAACATTCAATAACTACTAGGATTTGGTAGATAGGGCCCTTATGATTGAAGGCAAGCAACAACAGATAGAGAGCTGCAAAAGGAAGTATGCACCAGGGAAGTATAATTCTGGAGCCCAGCAGAAGCCTCGTTTTACCCCGAACTTGGGAGGACACACTCATAATCATGGAGACCATACCCGCAATGAAGGGAGTTCACATAATCACAGTGGCCCCAAGAATGGGAATGGGAATGGAGGAAGCAACGGACAGAACCGTTCCAACCCAGCAACACCCGCCAGGAAGGATTTAAGTCACATTACTTGTTTCAAGTGCGGGAAGACTGGATACTATGCCACCGAATGTCCTGAAAAAAAGAATGGAAATGGAAACTCTGGGAAGAAGCCCAATCCCTTCACCACAGGTCAGGTGAACCACATCAACGTGGAGGAGGTTGAAGATCAGCCTGACGCAGTGATCGGTAAGTTTTTGATTAAGTCATTTACCACACTCGTTCTTTTTGATACTAGTGCATCGCATTCATACATATCAAGGGGGTTTGTGGACAAGATTAAATTGCCAACCATAGCCCTTTGGTCACCCATGCTAGTAAGTTCGCCAGGAGCAGAGTATATGGCCAGCCGATGGTGTGATCGGTTACCCTTAACCATTGGTAGTCATGTTTTCCCCTCAGACCTAATAATTTTGGAGTCCCAAGGATTCGATATAATATTAGGCATTGATTGGTTATCGAAGTATGGAAGAAACATCGACTGTGCTAGTAAGTCAATTTTACTCACCACCCCGGAGGGAAAAAGGATCAAGTATGTGTCTAGGCATGCGCCAAGGAGGACCCAAGTAAATTCTCTCTTGGGAGTTGTTCAAGAAGAAGTGCCTGTTGTGAAGGATTACCCGGATGTATTTCCAAAGGAACTACCAAGAATGCCACCAGATCGAGACATAGAGTTTTTGATAGAACTATCGTCAGGCACCGGACCAATATCGAAGAGACCGTATCGGATGCCCGCAAATGATCTGGAGGAAATTAAGAAGCAGATTAAGGAGCTATTGGAGAAAGGTTATATTCAACCAAGTTCATCACCGTGGGGAGCCCCAATGCTCTTGGTTGAGAAGAAGGATGGATCTTTGAGAATAGTTGTTGATTATCGAGCATTGAATGAAGTGACTATCAAGAACAAGTACCCACTATCGATGATCAATGATCTATTTGACTAGTTGCAAGGAGCTAAAGTATTCTCCAAGATCGATCTTCGATCAGGATACCACCAGTTGAAGATCCGAGAACAGGATATACCTAAGACAACTTTTACCACAAGGTATGGGCTGTATGAGTACACGGTCATGTCATTTGGATTGACTAATGCCCCTGCCTATTTTATGAGTATGATGAACAAGGTGTTCATGGAGTTTTTGGATAGGTTTGTTGTGGTGTTCATTGACGAAATATTGGTATACTCGAAGAATGAAGAGGAACACAAGGAACACTTGCGCTTAGTTCTCGAGAAGCTCAGGGAACATCAGTTGTATGCCAAGTTTAGCAAGTGTGAGTTCTGGTTGAAGGAAGTTGGATTTCTTGGATATGTTATATCAGGAGAAGGTATAGCAGTAGACCCCACCAAGGTTCAGTCTGTCACTGAGTGGTTGGCACCCACCTTAGTTGGAGAGATCCACAGTTTTCTGGGACTCGCATGATATTACAGGAGGTTCATTGAGAATTTCCCCAAGATTGCAAAACCCATGATAGAGTTGTTGAAGAAGGACACCAAGTTCAAATGGACCAAGGAGTGTGAAGCCAGTTTTCAGGAGTTGAAGAAACGTTTGGTTACAACCCCAGTGCTGATTCTTCCGGATATACACAAGGACTTCCAAGTGTATTGCGATGCTTCTCGCTTAGGACTTGGAGGTGTACTCATGCAGGATGGAAGAGTAGTTTCATATGCCTCACAACAGCTTTGACCACATGAATTGAATTATGCCACCCATGATTTGGAGTTAGTAGCCGTAGTGCATGCGCTTAAGACCTGGAGACATTTTCTGATTGGAAATAGATGTGATGTGTACACGGATCACAAGAGTTTGAAGTACATTTTCATGCAGAAGGAGCTGAATCTCTGGCAGAGGAGATGGTTGGAGCTCATAAAGGATTATGATATGAATTTGTATTATCACCCAGGAAAGGCCAATGTTGTAGCAGACGCTTTGAGCCGCAAGAGTTATGCCAATACCCTTGTAAGCGGAGGATTACCGCAGGAGTTAGTCGAGAATCTCAAGGAGCTTCATTTGGAAATAGTTCCAAGAGGTTTTGTGGCAACAATGGAGGTTCAGTCTACATTATTGGGAAGGATTCGAGAAGCTCAGAAGTATGATAAGGAAATCGCTGAGATAAAGGAGAAAATGAGCAAAGGAAAAGCCAAGGGTTTCCGTGAGGATGAGCACAGGACCTTATGGTTTGATGATCATATATATGTGCCCAATAATGCTGAGATCACGAAGTTAATACTTCAGGAAGCTCACGATTCGCCATACTTGATTCACCCTGGAAACACCAAGATGTATTTGGATTTGAAGGAGCATTTCTGGTGGACGGGTATGAAGAAGGATATTGACAAGTATGTAGCAGTATGTGATGTATATCAGAGAGTGATGGCAGAACATCAGAAGCCGATAGGACTGCTTCAGCCTATGTCGACACCCGAATGGAAGTGGGACAAGCTTGGCATGGATTTTATCACCGGATTGCCCATGACCCGATCAGGTTATGATTCTATCTGGGTAGTAGTTGATCGCTTGACCGAGGTAGCTCACTTTATCCCAGTGAAAACCACCTATACAAGCGCAAAGTTGGCCAAGATATATATGACCAGGATCGTATGTCTGCATGGAGTTCCGAGGACCATCGTATCGGATAGAGGAACACAGTTTACCTCGAAGTTTTGGAATCAATTGCACCAGACTTTGGGTACCAGGCTAGAGTTCAGTACAACTTTTCATCCACAGACAGATGGATAGACAGAGAGAGTAAATCAGATTCTAGAGGACATGTTGAGAGCTTGTGCGCTAGATTATGGATCTAGTTGGTATGACAATTTACCTTACGCAGAGTTCTCATACAACAATAGTTATCAGGCTAGTTTGAAGATGGCACCTTTCAAAGATTTGTACAGAAGGAGATGCAGGACACCGCTAATGTGGGATGATGTTGGAGACCATCAGTTGTTTGGACCGGATTTGATCAAAGAGTCCGAAGAGAAGGTTAAGTTGATTCGAGATAGACTGAAGGTAGCTCAGTCCAGGCAGAAGAGTTATGCAGATACCAAACGCAAGGAGGTAGTCTATGAGATTGGAGACCGAGCGTATCTTCGTGTGTCACCACTGTGAGGAGTTAAACGTTTTGGAGTTAAGGGAAAGTTAGCCCCGAGATTTGTAGGACCATACCGAGTTTTGGGACATATGGGAGAAGTGGCCTACAAGTTGGAGTTACTCGAAGGACTGTCAGGAGTTCATGATGTGTTTCTCGTTTCCCAGTTGAAGAAGTGCCATGCAGAGATGGACGATATTCCCCTGAGAGATACAGTGCCCCCTGGAAGCAATTCAGTTGGAGAGTGATCTGACCTACGAGGAGAAACCCGTCAAGATTCTCGAGTTTGCCAGCCGAGTTACGCAGTAAGGTTATCAAGTTTTGCAAAGTTCAGTGGAGCCACCATACCGAGGATGAAGCCACCTAGGAACGAGAAGAAGACCAACGGAAAGACCACCCACACCTATTTTCTAGCCAACTTGAATCTCGAGGGCGAGATTCATCTTAAGGGGGTAGGTTTGTAACATCCCAATTTTCAATTTGGATGTTATACATAGGTCATCATATACATATCATATTTTCTTTTGCATTTTGTTTGTGATCCTAGAAATCCTAAGCAACTCAAGGACCCATGGAGAGAGTAGGGGATTTCATAATTTTCATATTTGAATTTCCTCAAATTTGAAGAGAGGATCATTTTGATTTTAATAAATTTTCTCTCCGAATATTTCTAATATCAAAATAAAAGAGAGAAGATAATATGACTTCTTCAAATATGAGAGGAATATCAGAGGAAATTTTTTAAAATCAAATAAATATTTTATTTGGATTTTATTTGAGATTTTATTTTAATTAGAAAAATATGCAATTTTCAATTTGTATCTTTAGGCCAGAAAAATGTTCACTTTGTTCTAAATATTTTATTTAGACGGTGAAAATTGTTTTGGCATTTTTAGAATTTTTTATATTTTATTAGGATTTTTGTTTTCGGCGGATTTTTTTTAAAAAGAGTTCGAACCGACTGGGCCGAAGCCTAGCCGGCCCAGCAGCCCAGCAGGCCGCGTCGCCAACCGCCTCCCATCGCCGTAGCCGGCACGGACTCCTAGGAGTCTGGTGCGCTGCCGCTGTCGGTGTCAAAACCGGCGGATCTCGGTAGGGGGTCCCGAACTGTGCGTCTAAGGTTGATGGTAACAGGAGACACGAGACACGATGTTTACCCAGGTTCCGGCCCTCTCTATGGAGGTAATACCCTACTTCCTGCTTGATTGATCTTGATGAATATGAGTATTACAAGAGTTGATCTACCTCGAGATCGTAATGGCTAGAACCCTAGAAGTCTAGCCTATATGATTATGATTGTCTCCACGGACTAAACCCTCTGGTTTATATAGACACCGGAGGGGACTAGGGTTGTACAAAGTTGGTTACAGAGAAAGGAATCTTCATATCCGAATATCAAACTTGCCATCCACGCCAAGGAGAGTCCCAACCGGACACGGGTGAGAGTCTTCGGTCTTGTATCTTCATAGCCCAATAGTCCGGCCCATGTCCAATAGCCCGGACGCCCGAGGACCCCTTAGTCCAGGACACCCTCAATAGCCCCTGAACCAGGCTTCAATGACGAGGTGTCCGACGCGCAGATCAATGCAAGGCGGGTTCCTCCTCCAAATACTCCAACACAGTCTTCGAACACAAAGAACGTGTCCGGATCTGCAAAACAAGTACCACACACCACTGCAGAGAGTATAATATTTTACGAGTCCAATCCGCTGACAACTTTTTGTAACGTGATATCACATCCCTTCCCGGTTATCGTTTCGAACCGTTTTTCGACCTGCTGCTCCATATTTCGAGATGCATTTTTATTGGCACGTATCGTCAAAGCAAAGATCGTGTCCCCTTATTGCGGGATTCTCATCAATACGGGTATGGGTAATCCAACCGTGCCGCCTGCATGCCCCCTGGGGAATAGGCGAGTTTTATGGCTAGTTGGGAGACGCTTAATATTCACTGCCTTTATAAGGAGATAAGGATTCATCTCTTCCACTCATGCCTTCTCTCTTTCCGCCTACCCACTCTCTAGCTCCAACGCCCAAGTTCTCATCTTTCCTCCCCCAAGAAAGCACTCCAACCATGTCCGGAGCGCAGGGCAAGTGGATGGCCTCCACCGTCAAGGAGAAGGACATCACCCAACTTCGGGGGCTGGATATTTGGCCAAGGAGGTCGCCCATCGGCTTCCGATCGAGGGACAGATCGTCCTTACCTCGGAGCCCCATGAGAGGGTAGTTTTCATCCCCCACTTTATCCATGGGCTAGGATTTCCATTCCACCCCTTCGTCCGCGGACTCGTGTTCTACTATGGGCTAGATTTCCATGATCTAGCCCCAAATTCCTTCCTCACTATCTCGGCGTTCATCGTTGTGTGTGAGGCCTTCCTCCGCATCCCCCCACTTCAGACTGTGGCTGAAGACCTTCAATGTGAAGCCGAAGGTGGTGGGCGGCGAACACGCTGAGTGCGGAGGCGCCATGGTGAGAAAAATGTCCAACGTCCCGCGTCCCAAAGGAACCTTTGTGGAGACCGTCAAGGAGTGGCGGAAGTTGTGGTTCTATGTCACAGAACCCCGCGACACTACCTAGGCCGCGGCTCCCAAATTCAAATCTGGGGCCCCGATGCGGCTTACCTCCTGGCAAGAGAAGGGCTTGGATCGGTCTTCGTCGGATGAGCTGACAGCGCTCCAGTCGCGCATCAGGAGCATGATGAACAAGAACGTCAAGCTTGTTGATGTGATTCAGGTGATGCTAGTTTGCCGGATCCTTCCATGCCAGAGCCGGGCTTGCCACCTATGGGAGTTCGATCCGGCCGAGCACAAGACCCTACAACGGTTCTTTGGGACTACACACGAAGATATCTGGAAGGTGCTCTTCAAGGCCAACGAGACGTGGCCGAAGACAACCGAGGACCGCGGGCACGACCTGGCCCATCCCACCAGTTCGGTAGGTTTTCTGTTGTTTCAAGGTGTGTTCCTTACTTGCTTATTCAAGGAGGGTGTTCAAACTTTCCCAATTTTTTTCAAGGTTGGACGAAGAAGGTGGAGCGGATTCAATGTTCGGCTCCGCTGCCCAAGGATCCAGCCATCCCGCGTCTGACGAAGATGCTGGTTCCGGTGCCCTACAAGGCGCCGGGGAAGAAGGCCAAGGGGACCAGAGGTGGCCTCCGTCCCAAGGGTACTTCAGACGTGGCGTCCGAAGACGCCGAAACTCACTCCACCGCCGAACACGACGAGGAGGAGGAAGAGGAAGAAGAAAGAAACTTCGCCCTCCCCGAGGGACGAAAGAAGAGGGCGGCCTCCACAGATTTGGGAGCGGAGGCGTCCAAGAGGGGAAAGGCTTCCCTCATGGATAGCTTCGTGTGGGACATTGATAGCAGCCCAGAACGACGCCCTCGAGATAAGCCCCAGGGCGAATCGTGAGTATTCAAAGACCCAGACGCATTCATATATCAGCCTCTTTACTTCATTATTTTAACATGTGGAATCATGCACTTGCATTCTGGATCGTTCCGCCCTCGAGCGGTCCTCGTCTTCGGGGAACTCGCTGGACCCGAAGGTGATGGACAACGGGTCCCCTCCGACGGCCTCCTCTCCCAGGGCCATGGATGACACCGAGGTGTTGCCCCGAAGGATCCCAGAACAGAGAGAGACACAGGAGGCCGTCAGGGCGGCGCCGGAGGGCGAGACCTCAACCGCCGGACACATGGGGGAGCAGATCCCCATGGAGACTGGCGATGGGGGCATGTCCAGTTCGGCCCCCAGCCGAATAAGGTCCCGGAGACCTATACGGCTCCAGAATCCGGCAAGCAGCCTCCTTCATCGGAAGGAGGTGTGCCCATTCCGCCGATGACCTCTGTCCAACCAGAGGCGCCGGATACTCTACTGGTGCTTCCATCGTTGAGGAACACCGCACCCATGATTGAGAAGATTCAGTCCGCGAAGAGCGGATTGACTGAAGCCTGCACAAGCCTTTCAACAGGCTTTGAGGTAAGCAATGCAGTTTGTGAAACGAAAGTCACAGTATAGACATTAGCCCCTGAAACTCTGTCCGGGGTTCGGAAAGAAGAGCTGAACAGAGGATCAAATAGTTTTTTGCAGGAGACTAACAATGCATGTCTATGTGAATAAGCAGGCGTCACTGCTAGCCGCGACTTCTCATGCTGCCGAAGTTTTCAGACTGAAGCAGAGGCTGGAGCAGACCGAGGAAGACCTCGGTCGTGCGAAAAAAGCAGCTGGAGGACAATCAAGGTATGCAATCATTTTATGCATGTCTGGAAAGTATGAATGTTTTTGTGCTAACCACAGTGCCGTGATATTTCCGTAGGGGTGGCGACCGAGGTGGAGGCCCTCAAGAAGGCGCTGGCCGAGGCCGAGGAGAGAGCGGTAAAGGAAAAAGCCGCCCAAGAAAAGCATGAGGCCAGGGTTGGTGAGGTCCACTAGGAGCTCCAGGACACCATGAAGAAATGCGAGTCCTTGGAGCGCCGGAATGCGGACCAAGAGTCTGAAGTTGCTAAGGCCCGCCAAAGTGCACAAGAGGCCTGGGCCGAAGCCCAAGGCGCCCTCCGGGAGATCCAAGAGGCCAAGAAGATCGCGGCGGGTAAGGCTTTCAATATGCAAAGCAAGTATGTGAGCAAGAGGTATCTCTTACTGACCCGGATTTGGAGTTCTCTAGGGGCGTTTGCGGATTTGCCGCGTAGTGTTTCTGACACGGTGGAATTCTTCCGGGCCGAAGAGGGGAGCTCAATGGAGAAGCTGTTCTGGTCGCAATACCTTGCGCCAGAACATCTGGTGCCCTTTAGCGACAAGCTAAAATAGTTGGTCGGGCTGCATAGGGTGGCCAAACTAGCCACGAAGGATTTAATAATCTGGCTGTGGCCTGCAGAAGCTATACCCGGCAGCTACTTCGGCCTTGTGAAGCGGTTGGTCAATGCCTGCCCTCGGCTTGACGCCATCAAGCGGTCGGTCTGCATAGAAGGTGTGCGGATGGCCTTCGCCCGTGTCAAGATACAATGGGCGAAGATGGACGCCGTCAAGCTCGCGACCGAAGGACCGCCTGCGGGCAAGGAGCACCGCACGCTCGAGCGGTATTTTGAAGATGGTATGAAGGGATCCCGCATTGTGGCGGAGCAATGTGCTAAGGACATTATTTTTGAATGAATACATTCATGTAATCCCGTCCTGTATGATGAAAACAATGCTGATATGTAATATAATGCTATGTTGTTTATTATTTAAAGTTTTACCTCCTGTGCAGCCCTTTTATCAAGTCCGAGAGTTGGCCAGTCGTCGGCTTCAGCCCCCACGTAGGTAGTACGGGGGCGTTCGGGATGAATCTAAACACTCTTTATCCATGAATTTGGTCCTTAAAGGAGGTGTTTAGCGCAATGAACTAGGAAATCGGACTATGTGGCTTTACCACCCTCACTTAGCCATAGGAGTTTGTGAAAGTGCTAGTGATCGACTAGAGGGGGGGGGGGTGAATAGGAGATTTTTATGAAAGTCTTCAAAACATGGAAGTTTCGAAGACAAACGATAGAAATGAACCTATTACCATGCAGCGGAAGGTAGACTACACTATGCAAGCCATAGTCAAGTATACAATGAAGTGAAAGCACGAAGACTAATAGCAGCTAGGCAGTATGGATCAGGTTGGAAGATAGTATGAAGGCAATCATAACAAACAATCACACAGTGAAGACAAACAGATAATCACTACAAAAAAAGACACATCCGTGACATTTTGGGCCGAACGAAATTTTTTTCTGTCATACATATGACACTTCTATGACGATAATTGTGACAAAACCCGGTATCATCATAGATGTGGTGGGCTCCTACTTCTATGACAAAAAATCATGACAGAAAATGGGCTTTTCCTCCTGGGCGGGCCGGAGATGCAGCTGCATGACATTTTTTGGGTCGTCCATGACGAAAAAAACCGTGGTAGAAGCGAGGGCGAGGAAAATTTCGAGGAGTTCCCGGTTACGGTGGGAGGTCGGGGGCCGAGCGATGCGCGTTTCTCTTGTACACGTACGCGCGTGTGTGCGAGGCGTTGGCTCTAACTGAACCCGAGCAAGGAGTTGGGCTCTAACTGAGCCCGAGCGATTGCACTGCAGGCTACGCGTTACTGAACCCGAGCGATCGATCGATGGCTGTTAACTGAAACCGATCGAGCGATTCCTTCGCTACTGCTGCTAACTGAAGCCGATCAATGCTGCCTCTGGATGAACAGTGAGCGTTGCGGGGGGGGGGGGGGGAGGGGTGGATGAACAGTTCCCGGTGGGGGTGGATGAACAGGACCCCGTGGTGCTGCCTCTGGATGAACATGACCCCGATCAATCGAGCCGGTTGGGGCTGGATGAACAGGACCCCGTGGAGGGCTGGATGAACAGGACCACCCCGTGGAGGGATGGATGAACAGTAGACGGTGGAGGGCAGGATGAATAGTAGCCCGTTGAGGGGTGGTTGAACAGGAGCCTGTGGAGAGGGCTGGTTGAACAGTAGCCGGTGGAGTAGCGCGCGGTGGAGGCTGGATGAACAGGAGCCCGTGGATGAACAGTCACAGGTGGAGGCTGGAGGAGGTCGACGGTGGATGAACAATAGCTCGTGGAGGCTGGAGGGGGTCGACGGTGGAGATGAACAATATCCAGTGGAGTCCCGTTTTGCGGTACGCCACACCCCTCCCAATGCAGGACCCCCGTTTCGACCGTAGCGCTCCAACACAAGTCCGTTTCATCCGTTTTGCGGTACACCACACCCCTCCCGATCAACATGACCCCCGTTTCGACCATAGGAGGTCCGTTTCCTCCGTTTTGTGGTACGCCAGACCCCTCCCGATCAACAGGACCCCGTTCCGAACGTAGGAGGACCGTTTCCTCCGTTGTGCGGTACGCTAGGCCTTGTTTCCATCGCCTATTCCGTCCAAGCCCTCCCGATGAACACGACCACGCATTCCGTTCCGACCCAGCCGGTTGGCTCCCACGCGTTCCGTTGCCTCCCCATGAACACGACGCATTCCGTTGCCTCCCCATGAACACGACGCATTCCGTTGCCTCCTCATGAACACGACGACGATGCTGTTTCTTTGTTCTGACCCAGCCATGTACATGAGCCCTGGCTGTACGTATGCGCGAGTAGGAGTTCGAGACCCCGCCCGTATGTACACATATGTGGCCGTATTTTCTTTCTTGCACCCTAGCCGCTGTACGTACATGTACATGCTACGTCCGCGCCTCTACTACGACACGTGTGCGCCTCTACATCGACCAGTATATACGTACACGTTCGCGACCAGAATGACAACGCTACGTATGCTTCGACCAGGTGGGTCCCGACTGTCAGGCACTTCCTTGCCTGCGAAGATGTAGCTGATGGGTCCCAGCAGTCAGGGGGCGAATCATTTTTTTGCCCGGACGCACTTCCTTGCGTGCGAAGATGTAGCTGGTGGGTCCCAGCAGTCAGGGGGAAACATTTTTTCGCTAAATACAGTGGCCCGTCCGGTGGGTCCCAGCTGTAAGGTGGAGGAATCATTATTTTCTGTGTAATAAGGAGGCACTTCCTTGCCGCGGCTGTGGACCCAGTTGTCAGCCTCTCCACGTACAGTCCATGTCCGATGGAATTCATTCCTTGACCACGTTGACCACGCCGCGCCGAGAGCACCAGGGCGGTGGACGATGGCGAGGCCTAGGAAGGGGACGACACGGAGGCATGGAAGACTCGGCAGTTGTTTCCCACGCGGAGGGGAGTACGACTGTACGAGGGTTTACTGGTTCGTCTGCCATCGCCGGAGAATAACAGCAGGTGTGGGTGAGTAGAGGGATGGCTAGGCCAGCGATGGGAGTATGGTCGGGCGGTGAGGCCTGCGCGGCAGCACAGCCGGCCGCGAGGAGGGGGGAGCAGGGAGTCCCGCCGATGCTTGTTTGAGCGGCTGGAGCAGGAAGAGCAGAGATTGAAGAAGCACGACGGCCGTTGGATGGACATCCAACAGTCAGTGCTTGTGCATCAACCTTTTTTTAGGAAAGCCTCAAATCTGTGGAAAACAGCATACATCCGATCTGCCATTATTTCTAATAATTTATAGCCCATTTGCTAATTCTTAAGGTTTTTTTTGGAGCCCATATTCTTTTTGTTAGCATTACAACCCATATTGTGGCAATGGTTAAAAAATTATACGAAATTTTGCATATTTCGGTGCGGTCAAACTGTTTTTAATCCCGAAATTTCGACTCACATTCAAACTGATTTTAAAAATAAATGTATATCAATATAAAATCCAATAAATTCTCCATGCATAAAAAATAATGTAATTTAAAATCTTGAAATGAAAAAAAGATATTTGAAACTAATTGCCGGTTTGATGTGTTTTAAAAATGTACAACCCATTTCTCATTACTGATGGGCCATTTTCTCGGCCAGCCGAATGAAAGCTCTCCTCGTCTTGAAAGATTTGCAGCCCAACAAGCCTGACAAAGCGACTTACTTGGCAAATCACAAAAAAACTGGGTTGTGGTCGTGGACCCAGCTGTCAGCCTCTCCACGTACAGTACTCTTCCGATGGAAGTCGTTCCTTGACCACGTTGACCACGCCGCGCGGAGAGCACCACGGCGGTGGACGACGGTGAGGCCTAGGAAGGGGACGACGCGGTAGTGGAAGCCCACGCGGAGAGGACTACGAGGGTTCACTAGTTTGGCTACGGTGTGAGGCTGCCGTCGCCGCAGCCAGCGGTGGGAATAGTAGGGGGCGATGAGGCCTCTGTGGCAGCACAGCCGGCCATGGGAGGCAGGAGCATGCGGCACGACCGGCGCTGCTTTGGGCGGCTGGAGCAAAAAGACCAGAGGTTGAAGAAGGACTACGGCCGTTGGATGGACATCGTACGGTCACTGGAGCTAGAATCGTTCATATTGACTAAGTTGACAAAGCCCTTCGTCCCCGTCAACTTAGTAGGCCCACGAGTCAGCCTCCCAGCAAGGTGGGTCCCAGCTAGCCAGGGGAGTATTCATTTTTTTGTGCGTAATAAGGAGGCACTTCCGGTGGGTCCGAGCTGATAGCGGGGGGAATGTTTTTTTCGCGAAATACGATGGCCCGTCTAGTGGGTCCTAGCAGTCAGGGGGAAACGATTTTTTCGCAAAATACTGGTGGCCCGTCTGGTGGGTCCCTGCTGTCAGGTGGAGGAATCATTATTTTCCCTGTAATAAGGAGGCACTTCCTTGCTGCCGTCGTGGACCCAGCTGTCAGCCTCTCCACGTATAGTCCACGTCCGATGGAAGTCGTTCCTTGACCACGTCGACCACGCTGCACCAAGAGCACCAAGGCGGTGGACGACGGCGAGGCCTAGGAAGGGGATGACGCGGAGCCGGTGAAGACGCGGCAGTGGATGCCCACGCGGAGAGGAGTATGAGGGTTCACTCGTTCGGCTGTGGTGTGAGGCTGCCATCGCCGCAGGGCCTGGCCAGCGGTGGGAATAGTAGGGGGCGGTGAGGCCTCCGCGGCAGCACAGCCGGCCACGGGAGGCAGGAGCAGGCGGCACGACCGGTGCTGCTTTGGGCGGCTGGAGCAAGAAGACCAGAGGTTGAAGAAGCACTACGGCCGTTGGATGGACATCGTATGGTCACTTCAGCTAGAATTGTTTATATTGACTAAGTTGACAAAGCCCTTGGTACGTCAACTTAGTAGGCCCACAGGTTAGCTTCCGAAATGGTGCGCCCCAGATGTCAGGGGGAGGAATCATTTTTTGGGCGGGTGAAGCTACAATATCCGAGATTGAAGAAGAACCATGGCATCCGTTGGATGGACATCCAACGGCCACTGCTACTAGAACCGTGTGTTGACTATAAGTTGACAAAGCCTTGCATACGCGTCAACTCTGTTTTTTAGGGGACGCGTCAACTTAGTAATGCCAGAAGTGTGTGGCAGAGAACTTATAGCCCATTTGAGATTTGTAAGAATGTGTAGCCCATTTTTGAATTCTAATGGAATTTACTACAGCCCATTTACAGTTTGTTAAAAGTACAACCCATTTCAACCAACCGTTCAAAACAGAATTCAATAAAATTTCCCACATTTTGATGGGATCCGAAATATTTTTATCCCGAAATTTCTAGTCAGATTAAATACAATTTCAATATAAATTTATATTACGTAAAAATCCAATGAGACATTGCGCTCGCAACAATTAATGAAATTAAAATTTTCAATATCCAAAAATAATATTTTATAAAGTAATCACGTGTTTGGTACATTTTTTTATAGTTACTGCCCAGTTTTTATAATTACATCCCATTTATTATTTCTTAAAGCCCATTTTCTTGTTAAGCCTAATGCATCCCTCCTAGGAAAGATTTGCAGCCCAACTGGGCAGAGAATAACAACCTGACCTTGCCTAGGTATTCCCAAAAAAAAGTATAGCTGGGCTAGCCATTTTCAGCTTGAAAAAAATTAATATCTGGGCTGGATATCTGGCCTGGGCTAGACGGGCCACAGCCCGCCCAGTTAATACCCGCAGCGATGTTTTCGTTGTTGTTCAGAGGAGAAAAATTAATATCTGGGCTAAACATCGAAAAACTCTGCACTGCTCACACCTCAAAAACACAAATACTTCTCGAGCTGCTTGGTCCCAGCTGTCGGCCGCTTCTTGTGCAATTCTCTCATTTATTGACTACTACATAGGTTGACAATGGTGTGGGACCGTGATGTCAGGAAACCAGGGGGAAGCAAAATAAATTACTCCAGTGAGCGCTTCCACCTCTGCCTCGTTGTCTCTCGTGGAAACCCCTTTCCTCCCTTTTTTTGCTTGGGCAAGGACCAATGCATGCAGCACGTCCATGCGGTTATTAGGGAAGAAATAAAAGCGCTTTGCATGCTATGAATTACGATGGCCTGCATGGGTAGCTAATAAGGCATCCGCTTAACTGCTGTGGTTAAATGTTGTGTTTAGAAGAGAGAAATATTCTTCTTTTCCACCAATCTGCTTGCACCTAGGTCGTGATGCACCTTCTAATATGACTTATTCACCTAGACGGAGGGAATATAGTTTTATACATATATATAATAAGGAGGCACTTGCGTACATGAGGCTATGGACCTGGTGGGTCCCCATTGTCATCCTCTCCAAGTAAAGTCATCTCCTCGCCCGCGCGCTTTCCGCCCAAAACAGTCAGCGCCGCCCGCCCCGCTTCCCGGTGCAGGCGATTGCTCCGCCTTCAAACAACACAAGTGCCGTCCGTCCGTCCATCTGCCGCCCACATTAATGATACGCGGTTGCCGAGGCGGCTACTTCAGTGCCACACATCCGTCCCTCCGCCCTCCCACCATTGCTATATAAACTGCTGCGCCGGCCATAGCCGCAGTCATCCGCATCCGTTCCCTTTCTCCTGTCCACACCACTACTGCCCACCATGGCTTCCTCGCGCTCCAGCGCTCTTCGGGACGGGCGGACGACGGACCACAAGGATATGGCAGCCATTGCTGCCGACCGGCTCGCCGGCAGGCAGCCGGAGGACGATGACGTCCCAATGGAGAACATGGTAGTCGACGATCCGGCGCCAACCCCCTCCTCCACGCCATCCTCGCCGGTGCATTGCACCATGACCATCGGCGAGGCCCGTGCCCAATATATGGACAGTGTGAGGCAGATGCGTCAGGAGCAGTTCCGAGAGGCGCAGGCCGCCGCCGCCTACAACCACCATCTCCTCCAGGAGCACCTACAGGCAGAGGAGCAGATCGTCGCAGAGCGGGCGGAGCAGGAGGCGCTGCTCGACTCGTACCGCTCCGCCCGCAAGGGCCGCCTCGAGCGCTGGCGGTACCGCATGCAGGTGGCGGAGGCTGCGGCCGCCTACAAAGAGGCTAGCAAAGAGGGCGATGAAGCGGGCGAGGCGCTGTTTGGTGAGACCGAGGACGAGGCAGAGGACAATGCCGGCTCCGACGAGTCCCCTCTCCGCTGGCGTCGACGAGGCCCTGCTCCGCCAAGGCCCCGCGATGCCAACAACGAGGCAGAGGACACCGCCGGCTCCGCCGAGGCCCCGCCCCGCCAACAATGAGGCAGAGGACATCACCGGCTCAGCCGAGGCCCCACCCTGTCGGCAATGCAGGGGAGGATTTCCACCGCTCTGCTGAGGCGCCGCCCGCTGGCAACGAGACAGAGGAAATTGCCGGCTCCGCCGAGGCCCCGCCCCGCTGCCAACGAGGCCGCGCCACACAGAAAACAAGGAAGCGTAGAACACGGTAGGTCGCCGCCGCTCGGGTCCAAGTAAGGCCACCACTGCTACCCTCCTATTGAAGCCAAGCTAGGCGGGTTGACCATTGACGGCCGGTTAGCTTCTTGGCGGCGACGTGGAGTCAGGGAGTTCTGCTGGAGAATAACGCTGCTTCTACTTAACTGCTGGTGCAGTTGGCTGACTGACACGTGGGCCCAACAGGCCACATGTCAGTTACGCAACTGCACCTGCAGTTAAGTCACTGAAGCTTTTGTTTGGCTCAGCGGGACATAGGTGGGTAGCTTCGGTTAATTAATTATACCTCCAGCGCACCCCTTTTTAGTTGAAGAATGTATGAAATGTAATGAAATATGGCATGTTTATATGAAATCCGACCGTGTATGAATGAATTTATTTCGATTAGTTCAAATTCCTGTATCACTAGCATTGGATGAACATGCAAAACAATACGTACTAGCATTATTCCCAAGGTGATCACCTCGTTTGCAGCAGTTTCACATGTACTCCCTCCGGTCCTTTCTAGTCTGCATACAAGTTTTGTCTGCAGTCAAAGTATCTCTACTTTGACCAATCTTATACAAAAAAGTATGCACTTTCACAACGTGCGAAGTAAAAAGAAACATAAGGAGTACAAAGAGTTCGTGCAGCTTTTTAGCGTTTCTGTACATTGCAATCAAACACACAGGCCTGGCAATTCATAGAGAACACTCAAAACAATCGATGATTATGCATCGCAGCGACTCACATGTCAGAGGCAATATTTACTTCACAACTAAAGAATAAAGAAAAAATTGATCGACGCTGCTGACAGCAAAGGGCGACCCATTCGAAAATATCAAACGCATGTCTTGCTAAAATCAATGAGCAAAATTTGACAAGGTTGTCCCATTCCAAAATATCAAATGCCTATGATTGTGGAATGGGCAGGGTTTGCCATCAGTTCGGACATTGACATGGCACCTCGTGCTAAATAAACCAGCTGTTCTTTTTGTGCAGTTCCACCAAAATCAACCAAATTCACGCGTAGCTTGTATGATTTCGCCCTTATATGTTGCAATGCCTTGAACTTATCGACACCTCCTTTCTTGTGGTGGAAATGAATGATTCGATGTATTCATGAACATTTTGTGTAGTTCCCATTGAAATCAAGCTGGGCACACCTGTTTGCACAAATACAAAAAGTGATTAGTATAGAGCAAACTATACTATGAATTGACAGTTTCAACAGGCACATACATGGTCCATGTAGAGCACACTTTTAGAAAAATGGAACTCACCAGAAAGAATCCTAGAACAACATTGTACTCGCGCATCACAGCAAAAAAAGGAGATTTTGTTGGTTCTTCTGAGCTGAAGTTAGTTTGGTCTTGTGGGGAGTAATGTAACCATCCTTCAACAACTCCTTCTGATGATAAGATAGACAGGGCTTCTTCATCCTAGCATAATCTGAACTAGTCACTTCACGTACTCCATATTCTTCTTCAGAGGAAGATGATCCTGTTGTGCAAAGACAAGAGGACTAGTAAATGCTAGCATCACTGTTTGCTCAAAAAAAGGAAAGGAAATATTTAAAACAACACAGATGAAGCACTTCTCAAGGACAATACCACTTTTTCATGACAGTATCTAAACAGTAGCACAACACCAATAGAGATGACAAAGCTCAATCATATGGATGAAATCAGTGGGCGAGTACCAACCTTTGTCAGGAGGCTTATTGTGTAGAGCATACAGATGAAGCAATTCTCCGGAACCATCTGTTGCTATCTACGGTGGTGGCCATGCTTACTATATACTCCTCGATTAGTTTAATGTTTCCAACATCTTCTTGTGCAGTTCCACTAAAATATATGGTATCTTCAAAGAATATCCCTGTTTGCACAAGTAGAGATAATTACATATTACATTAAGAGTGGCATCAAATCAGTGGCAAAACAATTGCTCGTGCCAGCCATAGCAATAAATTAAGATGCAAAACTATATCATTACTTGTGTCATCACAGTTCTAGTGCTTCATTATAGCACCAGGAGTTGATTTTTGTTTTTCTTCCCCTTGTTCTTCCCCTTCATCACTTGGTTCAATAACAAACAAGCTTCGCCTTCAATGTAAGATTTGGCATGTCAATTAGGGAGCACAAGTATAGTACTAAACTTAATTTTCTGATGAAAGTGGCAAAATACAAGCCAGCAATTGTGAAATATCCTTATCTTACCTCAATGGGATATTACGATGCACATACAGATTGGAAGTCTTGTCTCCATTTGTGAAGTTCACTAAAATCAAGCAACATTATCGTACAAGCAGCACAACATATGAATGCACACTGCAGAATCATGTGAAAGAAGGCTAGTACCGACCTCTCATGATGCGGAATTCAAACAACTCACAAGAAGAAGATCTGAACCAAATTCGCCTTAACGGATAGGAAGTAAGATCTCCTCTTGTGCAGTTCCACTAAGATCAAGCAATCAAGCAACATTGTCGGTGTGACATTTTGGTTGAACTGCACAAAACACTCTTAAAACAAAAGTGTTTTGTGCAGTGCAACAAAAGGTCACAATGGCAACGAGGTGAAGCAGATAACCCTATTTACACAGAGGTGCAAAGGAAACAATTAGTGGTCAATAACTATGGATGACACAGAAGCCAACAAAAAGAAGCATCCACCTTATCTAAATGGGAAAGAAAGCAAGACAGTAGAATTTCTCAAACGGTGGCATTGATTAATATTAACATAGAGATTATATTAACAATAAAATTCATGAAACATGCAATTTGCTTTTAATTGTGGCATTGCATCAATATTCCAGCGGCATTATTAGAGGGTGTTTGTTTACAGGGACATTTTGGTGTAGGGACTAAAAAAACCCTGTGTCAGTCCCATCTAAACCAAAGAGGAGGGACTTTTAGGGACTAAAAGTGGGCATTTGGGACTAAAGAAAGAAGACCCCAAGGGAGTCTTTTTGGGACTTTTTCCAACAGTTGCCCTTGCCATGCATCGCACCTTGTCTCTATTAGTTCATTACTAGGGGTAACATGGTCTTTTAGCATGTCATTTAATAACCTCTAGTCCATGTTTAGTCCCTAGAACCCAGCAGGTAGGGACTAGGGAGTTTTTAACCAAACAGGGCCTTAGATTAACAACAGCTAATGAGTTGCACGGGACAGTGGACGCACCAGCACCATGTGCATCTACTGGTACCAGTTTTGTTATCTTTAGACGCCTTTCCCTATGTGAGTGCAGCAAATCTAGTCCTGCTCAAACTCTACAGCCTTGTCCCTTCCTTTCCTTTTTCAACTAGTGCTTTCGCCCCTTCCTTTCCTCTTTGAACCACGTCCTAGATTTATGCGATACAACTTTCCCCCATTCCTTTCCTCTTTGAACCATGTCCTAGATTAATGCTATAAAACTTTCCCCCTTCATTTCCTCTTTGAACCACGCCCTAGATTCATGCTATATACAACTTTTCCCACTACTTTCCCCCAATCCTTTCCTCTTTGAACCACGTCCTAGATTCATGGTATACATGCATCTAAAGCAATGCATGTGGAGTAAGTAAATTATACCTTAAGGTTCTTGGGGCGTGGTTCGATGGGCGACGGGACGGCGGTGAAGAAGAAGGGGTCGGAGGCCCTCCCGCGCCGCCGCTGGGTGGAAAGTGAACAGCTGCGCCAGGAGTCCCTCACCGACGGCGACATCGTTAAGCCTCCTTCCCTTCCCAGCGGACGGATCCTGCCGGCTCTTTGAGCAGCAGTGAGGGGAGAGAGAGGCCAACGAAGTCTTGTTTAGATCTGGAGAGGGCGAGAGAGTGTGAAGAGAGCAACTACAAGCGCTGAGGCTCCAGCGGGAGAGGGCGAGAGAGTGTGAAGAGAGCAACTACAAGCGCTGAGGCTCCAGCGTGTATATATATATATATATTGGAGAGAGAGAGTGTGAAGCGTGCAAACCCTAGAAAACATTTTGACCAGTCAAAGAATCCTCCTGGCACAAATTTTGCTCAAGTGTAGTTATCGAACCCGAGACCTCAAGTTTGATGAGCGAACAGGCTAACCAGCTACACAACCCTCCCGTTATGTTCAACGAGAGGGAAATAACCTTTTATACATTCCTGCATTCGTGTGACAAGCATGCCGTGTTTTTTGTGTGTGTGGGAGTCATTGGGATTTCAATCGTAATCGTGTCATGTGGCTTTGGTGGTAAGACTATCCATAGTGGTGCAAAAATAATGCAGCCTTAGTCACCTTACCTCTCTCCACGTAGTACATTGGGTCCCACCAGTCAAAGGGTGAAACAAACAAATTAATAAGAAAAATTAAAAGCGCCAGCGGTGTATCTTACCTCACACATCTTGCTACTGCTCGGGAGCACTGTCCAATTGATCCCTCTGTTCGCTCACGTACTATTTTAAGTAAATCCTTATTATAACATGCACACAAATTTTGGGCACTTGTATTCGACTTAAGTCAGTGTGCCACCATATCTCGTATACTTACTACTCCCTCCGTCTAGGTGTAATAAGTCACGTTAGAAGGTGCAACGGGACCAAGGTGCGTGCGTGTGCGTGCGTGTGTGTGTGTGTGTGTGTGTGTGTTTAACACCATGTGTATGTTAGAGCGAGCGACAGATCGACCTACTCCTATAGAGAGATGTCGTGTAGTGTACGATTTTAATCGCGAGAGTCGGTGCATCCTCTCATTTCCGGGCGTGTCCGGCAGGGACATGCGGACAGCTGCCACGCCCGCTCCTGACCAGCCGGGCCCACCCAAAGCCCCTCCATCGCCTGCGCGCGCTTCCCGCCCGAAACGGTCAGCGCCGCTCCAAAGAATCGGTGCCGCATTCATGCCCGGGCAGAGCGGACGCGACCTCTCACTAGCACAAGAGTGATGGTTGCTTCGTCCGTCCAACTTACTGCTGGGTCTATGTGATTTGACGGCTCATTGGTCTTTATTACTGAGGTGGTAGGACTGCTGGATGTCCCACGCTTTCGGCGAAAGGAGGTATACTACTAGTACTAGATTACAATTTTCTCCATTCTTACAGCGGAGGCGTGCAAAAGCAGTGAAAACACGCAGGCTCAGTGATTACATGGCCCACCTCACACTATCACCGTGCGACACCTAACTCTTTACATAGTACCCCCTCTGTTCCTAAATATTACTAGATGAGTCCCCGCGTGTTGGCGCGGAACAGCGGTATATCTCTCTGCGCAAAATTATCAATTTCATAGAACAAAAAAAACTCTATAATCGCATGACAAATGTGGTAGCCAAACTAAATAAACTCCCATCATCATTTAGATCATCCCACGTAAGGAAAAAAGATCAGCCAACTCCTACTGCATAATGGGATTATATTTTCTTTTTGGCATGTTAATGGGACTTAAAAGCTCACTTACATGCATGCTACTGGTGCATGCTTGCATGCAGACATGTTGATGTGATTTAAAGCCCAGTCACATGCATGTGGCATGGTATTTCTGCATGCTTGCATGTGGCTTAGTGCGGAGCCTCTCAACGTCAAGATCAGACGGCTATTATGGACTGATTTACTTCATCTAACGGCTACATCAATTTTGATGACGTGGCTCAAGGAGAGGATAGAGAATTCCTAGTAGTGGGGGCTAGCTATTACTACTAGATATAAGTCTTTGTAGAGATTCCACTACATACGGAACAAAATGAATGAATCTACACTTAAAATGCATCTATATACATCCGCATGTGGTTCATGGTGAAATCTCTACAAAGACTTATATTTAGGAACGGAGGAAGTACTAGTATAGTACGTACTGCAATTTATCAGCGAGATAAATTTGTACAATGCTATGAAGCTTCCAGCTTCTGTTACATGTATCTTGCATCCAAGGTTGCCCGTTGCAACATTTCATCAAATACAAAGGAGACTAACATGCATGCTATTGCATCTCAATGATTGACATATCATAGCAGATATGTACTCCCTCTGTTCCAAAATAAGTTTCTCAACTTTGTGCAAACTTTAGTACAAAGTTGTACTACTACTAAAGTTGGCACTTATTTTGGAATAGAGGCAGCTAAAGAAAAAACGATCCATGCAGTCCCTAGCCCTTGAACCGTGAACCTTGACCAGGATTCAATTTGCTGGCAACATTCGAGCTTCCTAATAAATGAAGTTTGCAACCTTTTGACCATCGGATCATTTTGTGCAGTTTCACCAAAATCGAGATGAGCATCCCTGTGGAAAAGAAATTGAACAAGCATGATTAGAATAAGATTACTAGGACTAGTTGATGAGACATAAACTCATCACAAATACAGTACGTAGAAGCCAGTAGAGGTATGTGTGGGGCAAAGTAGTAGACAAATATCTACAGGGAGTGATGTGGGCAGCTGGAGCAGTGGTGCAAGCCGGCTGTAAAGGGAGTTGTACCTGAGGGACGTAGCTCAACCTTGAGGAGGGCGGCGGGAGGCGGCAACTGCCCACGTCGCGGCAGTGAGCAAGGGACGAAGGCAACCTCACCGGCTTTGTGAGAGGGAACAGCGGGGACCCCTGATCGGGACGTGCCGACAGTGGGTTTTTGCCGTCGGGGACGGCCACCGCATCTACACTAAGCATCCACCCCTTCCCCAAGAGGACGTGATCCACCGAGATGTTAGAGATGTGGCCACAGTCGTTTTGTGCGAGAGAGTGTGAAGAGAGCAACCCCAGCAAGCAACTGTGTAGGCTGGCCCGTCCTGACTATGTATATAGTGGATCGGTTTCCTTTTCTCTCCATATGAACCTATCATATTGCGTACGTGCCACTGAAGAAAAAAAACTTTATTTATAAATGACGCGGCACCTACTACTCGTTCTCCTATAACCTTGCGCTTGGCATCTCGAAAATATTAACCTTGCGATTGGCTCTTCGCCTTTTCGGGAAGTCGAGCAATAATGGTAGTGCAGTATATATCGTTCTGGCTATATGAGACTGAATGAATTGCTGCACGTCCACCACGTGGGCGAGGGTCGAGGGGCGAGGGAGAGTGCTACATACGGAGCAAAATGAGTGAATCTACACTCTAAAATACGTCTATATACATCAGTGTTTGGAGTATGTACTAGTAGTTCATATTGAAATCTACTAAAGGACATATATATTCCAAACAATATGATATAATCTCTATAACCAAGGTAGTAGGGACGAGGAGTAAACGAGGGAGTAGTAAATTTTTCTCCTCGTCCTACGAGCCACCGCGCGCATGGGCGAGGGAGCGGGCGTAAGGCGTAGTAAGCAAGCTTCACCTCATCCTGCGAGCCACCGCGCCCGTGGGCGGGGGAGACGGCGTACTAAGCAAGCTTCTCCTCGTTCTGCGAGTTGACGGGACACATCAAAAGTACTCTAGTGTATAGAGCATTGCCTCTAAGGTAGGCCCCACATGGTTTGCCTCTTTTTTTAACATAACACGTCAAGTCGCAATTTGTTTGTTCACCCGTGGTAGACGATCCTCCCTCCACCAAGTGGACAACCAGTACACGTGCCAAATTACCACGTGGGCTGACTTTTTCGTACAGAAATGAGCTCCACCATGTACCCGCGCGGGTGTGGTTGGGAAAGAGACGGGAGTACATGCGTCGTGCATGCACCTCTTCTCTTCGTGCATGTCCCCCACCTATGTGGGTGTGTGTGAGAGATACAAACCGCATTCATGAGTGTTTTTTGTTTTGGGGTGGGGGGGGTGGGGTGGGGGTTGATTTCGTGAATTATTTGTGGGAATATGTGTCGATGACATCTCAAACAAAATTTTGCATGCAATGTGTGTGAAATGGAGGCCTATCCATATCATACATAGAGGGTCGGGCAACCCACGAGAAGAGAGGGAGGGGTCATAGCTATCGATAGAGTCGAAGAGAGGATCAAGTGGGTGGGTGCGAGATCGATGAAGAGAGCCATCAAAATTGTGTGTGTGTACAAGTCAAAGATATAGGGCGACTGGCCTACCGGAATGTTAGAGGGCACACGTCAAGTTTGTGTGTGGCAGGGATACATGACTAGAGCACTCGATGTATCGGTGTGTGTGGGGGGAGGGGGGGTGGTGGGAGGGGTAGGCAGAGGCCTAACTATAGAGGTAGAATGACTCGTATATGTGTTGAGAAGGAGAGACCCAGCTATGTCTTGAGGGAGATCGGTCGACATCCATACATAACTGAAGGACAGGAAATATGATGGGAGAGAGAGAGAGAGGAGAGAGAGAGGGAGAGGGGTAGAGTGCTGGATGGGTGATGGAGTTGCTTCTCGAAGATGGTGGGAGAGGCCTACTAGACAAACTAAGGGTGGAACTGCAATGTTATCAATAAGAGTGGGGATGTGTTTCTGTGTGTGCCTGTGCGTGATAGATCTGTCGGGACGCATCCATGGATGATGAAGGGGAACCATGTGTTTGGTAAGCAAACCTAACTAGATCGGTAGATCAATTGTTGTTTGTCGGAGGAAGGGAGAGACACAACTAATGAGGTAGAACGATTGACGTGTGGGTAAAAACGAGTTATAAGGACCTAGCTAGCTATATGTATAGCGAGAGATCGGTCGGTGTATGTCCATTTGTTAGAGGCAAATAAGGCCCAGCGAGACGGATAGACAGAGAGAATGGAGCTAGGAGGTGGTGCGAGAGGCCCAACTACTAGCTAGATAGGGGGAGGAGTGTGCGGTTGTGAGAGCGATGAAAAGAGGGGTGAGAGTTTACATGTGTGCCTGACCATATGAGAGACACGAGGCAAGGACACATGAAGGAGGAGATTGAAGGTGTGTTTGTATGTTGTAGGCAGGCATCGCTGGAGAGGTTTATCGATCGATGTGTGTCGGAAAGGAGTTGTGGAGACTGTGGGAGAACGACCTAAAGAAAAAAAATGAATGTGCCCGGTGGATAGAATGCCGAGGGAGGGGGAGGGCGAGGAGGGTGTGTGCATGCACGAGAGAAAGTTAGTGGTGGCTACAAAGGTTAGAGGATTGTGTGGGTGTAAGAGACTAACAAAGATCATAATTTGATATGAAAGCGGATTCATATATTTGAATAGGAGATCATAGTATTTTAAACATTGCATGCATGAATATAGCAGTGATACACGTGCTGTGCACATGTTATACCATAATGTGATAATGCATGGCATTTGCAACTCACAGCTAAATGCCGAACAATCTAAACCATACTATACATCAAACAATCTCACATTTTATTTGAATTTGTGATAATGTGTGGCGTTTGCAGCTTACAACTAAATATCGAACAATCTAAACAATACTATGTATCGAACATTCTCACATTTTATTTGAATTTGTGGTAATGTGTGGTGTTTGCAACTCACATCTAAATACTTGTAGGCGTAGGGGGCGGGGCACCATACATAATGTGATAAACATATTATACATATGAGACATGGTTTGGATTATGAAGATCTAGCTAGAGCTAGAAATGTAATGTGATTTGAAATCAAAATAAAGTGGATTCAAAAAATCTAGTTCGAGTTCCTATAGTACACATAGTTCATATGTAACTCGAGACTAATCATGTGGTGTGCTGTGAAGATAATACACAAACGATGGTTTAACTTGACAATAATGATGATTGTAGATCTTATTGAAACAGAGAAACGAATTCAAATGCTTTGACTTCACAACAATCATTACTGTAGATCTTATTCAAATAGAGAAACGAATTCAAATTTAGTTCATAATGAAGTGGTAGTATATATGTTTGGAATGCACTAAAACATTCATTTGAGTAGTAGGTTGCATGCATTATACACGTAGCGAAATATTTTAATTGAACATAACATGAATTCAAAGTTTTGAATGACATTTGTAGGGCGCATTGATTTGGTACAGTACACGTTAGGCTTGTCCGGAAATTTCAACCCGCGCCTTGTTAGCCCGAAATATTTAAGATATATCTTTGTCTCGTTGTGCTCCGACAACTCCCTCCATCTCAACCCGCACCTTGCTATTCCGAAACTACAACGCGCGCGAAAACTCCCACCTCCTATGAAATCCCGACACGCGAAATGCCTTTGGTACCCCTGAACCGAAAGAACCACCTCAAATCGGTGGGGGTACTTTCGTAACTTACCCCACATTTCAGACAAGCGCGTCTCTAAGCCATGGTTCCCCACTGCCATCCCATCCGCCCACCCATTCGTACACCGAGACCGCGAAAACCTGCAACGAAACCCCACACCCTGCTCCATCCGCCACCCAGCCGGAGCCTCTTCCCCGACGACGTCGTCCACAGCAACACCTCGACGTCCCTCATCCACCGTACCGGATGAGGATCCGTCGTCGATCTCATCGTCCCGCCGGTTCAGCCACCCCGTCCTCCACCTCCAAGAAGCTGCCCCGATGTTCCCCTCATCTTCCGCGCCACCTCCATTCCCACACCACCGTCTTCACCTGCACCACCGGAAGAGCATCATCATCGCCGTTTCCTCGGATGAAGCTGCGGCCTAATCGGCGCCACCAAAGAGGTTGTACACTAATCACCGCATTTTCTTCTTGATTCAATCTCACGGTGCTGCCGGCGCTCAGTCCCGAGCCGACACGGTGCGGCTCCATCCACGGCGGCATCACAGGACACTTCCTCCATGACGTCGCTCCCTCGGCGGCGACGTCCACATCAGTAGGACCTGCTGCTGCTTTATGTCTCGCTCGCGCTGCTGCTCTGCTCTTGCTCTCGGTCCCCTGCCTGGTCTGCTCTTGCTATTGCTCTTGCTCGCCTGCTGCTCTCGCTCTTGCTCTTGCTTGTGATGCTGCTCTGATTTATCTACACTTCACTCCGATGCCGCCGGGGTGAAGGAAGAACCAGCCGCAGCGGGGAGGGGGCTCGCCGGAGAGGTACCCCACTATCTATCTCAGGGTTCAGGATGGCGACGGTGGTCGCCGGCGGTGGCGGGGCGTTGGCGGGGCGGTGGCGTGGGGATCGCCAAAGAAAAAGCTCGGCACGAGGGGGGGCTAGAGGTATGGCCGAGGCGGCGGCGGACCGGTGGTGGGGGGTGTTTTCAGGGCGGGCGGGGCGGCGCACCGCCGGCCGCGGGGGGGGGGGGGGGGGAGGGGGGCTGCTGTTTGGCTGGCTCATGGGGGTGGAGGTTGAAGATGAACCGCAGGCCCTTGATTTCGTATCCAACGGCTGCAAAATCAACTGACCAGAGATGAAAAAGTCAGTCGACCGACATGTAGCCTCACCTTGCTAGTGCGTTCAGTTTCAACAGCAAAATTCAGTTTCGATAGCAAAATTCAGTTTTGACAGTTAAGTTCAGTTTTGACAGTTAAGTTCAGTTTCGACAGTTAAATTCAGTTTCGACAGTTAAGTTCAGAGATGAGCGGCTGATGTATTTTACATCTAGCACTTTGTTTTTATGTATTTTACGTCATGTATTGGAGATGCTATTAGAATTCCACTCAGGTTAACATTGTTTGTTGTCTCTCTTGTCCTGCTTCAGCCTCGGCGTCGTACAACTCACCAGAGCTGCTCCAACGATGAAACCCTCCATCACAGCGGAGCAGTACCTCGGGCTCCATCTCCAGACGCCTAAGATCTTCTTCCCCTCTCCGACAGCCAAGTCAGCTGGAGCATCCTCACCGGCCAACCCAATCACGCTGAGATCGACATGGCTTCGCCAAAGAGGTTGTACACTTGTTGCATCTCTTTTTTACTCTACATGTTATATATATTGTCCACTGAGCACACGGATTTTTTCCTTTAGTGTCTCCTTGAAAGAAAAAACGTAGGAATTTTAATTTTCACTTGTCCTCCTTTTCAAATTCCTATTCATGAAGCACAAGACTAAGAGATAGTAGCATAATAGCATTATAACCATACATTTTCTTGTGGTTTGACTTAATCTCACCATGCTTCTTTGCATCCTGTGATCTTCCAATTACTGTGAATCAAACACCCAGATTGGCAGGAATCCTGTGTTTTTAAATTCTCTATTTTGCACGCGCATTCCTATCCTATTCCTGTCTATTTCCTATCCCTGCATTGTTGGAATCCTCCAATTCAAATGAGCCCTTACAGAATTACTTCTCTTACAGCTAGTTGTCAAAGAAAACCTTGCGTGGTTTGTCCCGGTCCTGCTGCGCCGTCGTCCTCCCCAGCTCAGCTGCTCCAATGACAGAAGGGTCCAGCACAACAGGGGTCCGGCCTCCAGACTGTCTTTCACCACCTCAGATCTTCTTCCCCGCCACTGGCAGCCATGAAAACTGCACTACCATCAACAACCGAGCAGATGACCTCGAGGACTACACGGGTCCGCAAGAGAGGTCGCACTCTTTTGTGTCTGCTTACGTTATGCATCGCTTAATATTACATGCTACTTTATCGTCCTGTTCACCGATTAGACTCTGAGTCAGCTCCAAACTAATGGTCAAACTTGAGTTTTTAAATGGTTGTGGGGTACATATCGGGGCCGCTATCAATAGTATCTATCTACTATCTGGTTAATCTCCGGTGTCTACTATGAGTTTCATGTTGGGTGGGAAAAACAGTAAAGAAGCCATTATCTGTATTTTTAACTGAAGCCATTATCTGCCTGCTATTATTGGTTTTGGGTCTATCCACTGGTTGCTACCATCACTCTGGATTTCTGCATGCACTCCTTACATAATCTCACTATGTTTTATTCCTATGCATGACAGTTATTGTAAACAATGGAACTGAACATTTAGAGCAAAAGAGATGAGCCTTGCGTGGCAATAAAATTTCATGCAGACGTCGCTCCATGGTAGGCGCAAAGGCAGCCTGTCGGTGTCAAAACCGGCGGATCTCGGGTAGGGGGTGCCGAACTGTGCGTCTAGGCCGGATGGTAACAGGAGACAAGGGACACGATGTTTCTTACCCAGGTTCGGGCCCTCTCGATGGAGGTAATACCCTACTCCTGCTGGATTAATATTGATGATATGGGTAGTACAAGAGTAGATCTACCACGAGATCAAGGAGGCTAAACCCTAGAAGCTAGCCTATGGTACAATTGTTGTGTATGGACTTGATTGCCTACGGACTACAACCCTCCGGTTTATATAGACACCGGATAGGGTTAGGGTTACACAGAGTCGGTTACAATGGTAGGAGATCTTGAATATTCGCATCGCCAAGCTTGCCTTCCATGCCAAGGAAAGTCCCATCCGGACACGGGACGAAGTCTTCAATCTTGTATCTTCATAGTCCAGGAGTCCGGCTGAAGGTATAGTCCGGCTACCCGAACACCCCCTAATCCAGTACTCCCTCAGTAGCCCCTGAACCAGGCTTCAATGACGACGAGTCCGGCGCGCAAATTGTCTTCGGCATTGCAAGGCGGGTTCCTCCTCCAAGTCCTTCATAGAAGATTGCAAACACCAAGAGTAGTGTCCGGCTCTGCAAAATAAGCTTCCACATATTGCCATAGAGAGAATAATATTAACACAAATCAAATCTGCCGACGTATTCCACAGTGCGTCATCACACTACAGCCAAGTCCTTTACTCGAATCGTTTTCACTTTTCCACCTCAGCGTGTTTTGCGAGGTGGTTTCCTTGGGACGTCTTGTCAAAGCAGAGATCGTGTGCCCCCCTTTTACGGGATTCTCATCAATACGGACGTGGGTAACCCAATCGTGCCCGTTAGCGTGTTTTCTCGATTAAAGGCGAGTCCCAAATGGTTACGGGGAGGGCTCCTGGTATTCAACCTCTTATAAAGAGACCAAGGCCTTACTCCTTTTTCCAATTTCAAACGAGTTCGCCTATCGCCTCGAGTTCCAACACCCTAGGCTCCAGATTCCAGGCGCTTCGGACCTTCGACAATGTCCGGTTCCGACCTTCAAGGCCGATGGATGCCCTCCTCTGTCACGGAGGAGGACGTGCTAAAGTTGAGAGAGGCTAAGTTCTTGACCGCCGAAATTCCGCATAGGTTGCCTGCTCAAAGGCAGGCTATTCGCAGTCCCCAGCCCGGTGAGAGCGTAGTGTTCATGTCTCACTTCCTTCGGGGGTTAGGCTTCCCAATGGATCCCTTCGTGAGGGGGCTGCTGTTTTATTACGGGCTGGAATTTCATGACTTAGCTCCGGAGTCCATCCTCCACATTTCCTCATTCATCGTTGTGTGCGAAGCGTTCCTCCGTGTTACTCCTCACTTCGGATTATGGCTCAAGACTTTTGGAGTGGAGCCAAAGATGATCGAGGGACGGCACGCAGAGTGCGGAGGCGCTGTCATAAGTTAGAATGCTGATGCTCCATGGCCCGAGGGCTTCTTTCAAGAGGAGCTGGGCTTGTGGCAACAAGAATGGTTCTATATCACCGCTCCCAGGAGTGCCAAGTGGGCGGCGTCTCCTGCCTTTCGCTCGGGTCCCCCATCACGGCTAGCGTCATGGGTCAACAAAGGATTAGATTGGGGGTTATCCAAAGACGTGCCCTTGTTGCAGGGCCGCATCAGGGATCTCTTAGAAAGAGACCTCAACCTGGTCAAGGTGATGTAGGTCATGCTGATTCGCCGAACACTGCCCGGCAAACGTTGCTCCCTTCGTCTGTGGGAGTTTAATCCGGAGGGACCACGAGCTCTCTAGCATTTTATGGGCGCAACGCCCGTGGAGATGTATAAACTGTTCTTCGAATCACAAATGACGTGTCCGGATTTGACCGAGGACGTAGGCCTAAGCTGCAATCGCCCGGATACCCAAGTAAGTAACCTTGTGCCCGGACCTACTATCCATATAATCGTCATGAACTTGCCCCTAAAAGAGCTGTCCTTTTAAACAGGAGTGGATAGCGAAGGCAAAGCTGATCAGGTGTTCGGCTCCCCTTCCTGAAACCAGGCCGGATCCCGTGCTTGTCAGGATGTTAAAGATAATGCCTTTGGATGGAAGTAAGGGGAAGGACAAGCGAACTATGGCCTCCTCGAAGGAGGCTGCTCCGAAGGGAGGAATCGACAATTCCTCTCCCAAGGGGAAGAAGAGGGCCGCCTCTGACGACCCGGAGACCTTGGCCTCGAAGCGGGGGAGAAAATCCTCGTCAGAGGGTCCGACGCCGGGGAGTTCCTCGGCCGAACTACGCCCTCAAAGGAATCAGCCCTCCAGCGAGCCGTAAGTAGAGAGAGGTTTTCCTTTTGAGGGATGAGAGAAATCCTTGATTTATATCTGAGAAGATTAACCGAAATTTTACCTTGTAGCTCGGACCTCAGCCCTTCTTAATAGAGCTCGTCTTCGGGGGATCTTCTTCCGGAGATGATGGAGAGCGGGACGCCTCCCCCTGCCGTACCGCCTAGAGAGGCGGGCGACCCTGAGGTGTCATCGCGGAGGGTTTCTCTGAATCCGGTAGGGGCGGAAGATAGCTATGTGGCCCCCCAAGGCTCTCCGCGTCCGGCCTTCGAAAGAGGCCATAGGACAAGTCCGGCACCGTCTGGTGCTCGGCCGGAGGAGCTAAAGATTCTGCTGGGGCGAGCTTCTATCTCAGAGGAGCACCGTGCATTGGTGGGCACGGTGATTGAAAGGATTTCATCCGTAGAAAGTGGATTGCATGAGGCCGTCAAAAGTTTACTGACGGGTTTTGAGGTACGTTAGATAATGTACACTTTTGTCAGTTGCGCATAAGTAAGATGCGCCCTGTGTAGATAGTAGCCCCTGAGACTCTGCGCGTTGTCAAGAAATGACGGCACGCAGAGGATCATAATCCCAGGTCTAAGATGTCGCCTTTGAATATAGGTGACGAGGTGTCCGGAATCAAGCCGAACTGATGATGTGGCTGAACTAAAGCGGCAACTGGATGTGGCAGATGCCGACAACGCGCTTGTCAACAAGCGGCTTGATGAGGCTCAAGGCATGTAATTCTTTGGGAGGCATCAGGTAAGAGGAGCTTCATGCCTGTGTCTTACAATGTGTGTGCTTGACGCAGATGGTACGGCCGCCGTGGAGAATCTTAGGGCAGAACTTTCCCGAGCTAAGGAGCAAGCCAGAAAAAGCGATGCGGCTGCCGAGAAGGCCCTTGAAGAGCTGAGAGCCGAACAGTCTGCTCACTACCGAAGCAAAGAAGAGATGGCCGAGATGGCCGAGAAGTTAAAGAGCGCTGCGGACCATTGCAAACTTCTTGAGAAAGAAGACCGGGCGAGACAGACGGACTTAGAGAAGGCCGTTGCCTATGGCAAGGACGCTCGCTCTGCGATGAGAGCTGCGAAGGAGGAGCTGCGTCAGGCCGAACAGATTGCGGCTGGAAAGCCCTTTATGCTGCAGAGGAAGTTTTGTGATCCGAAGTTTGCTCCGTTGGACCGGATGTGGAGTGTGGAGGACACCTATCTGGATTTGGCAGCAAGTGCTGCTGATGCGACCGAACACTTTCGAGATCTAAAAGATCGCGAAGTGGAAAAGCTTTTCTGGTCACAGTTCCACAATCCAGAGCGTCCACTGGCAGTGGACGATCGCCTGGCTCAATGGGCCGAACTGAATAGATTGTCCGGACTCGCCATGAAGTACGTCATGGGTCATCTGTGGCCTGGGAGATCAGAGCCGAAGAGTTATTTCGGCTTGGTGCAGCAATTCCTTGACACAGTGCCGCGTATAAATGCAATGAAGAGGTCAGCATGCATAGAGGGCGCTAGGATGGCTCTTGCCCGTGTTAAGACATACTGGGCAGAGATGGAGACCACCGTTGTTGCGTCCCGAGATTCGGACAAAAGCCGAGTACCCTCCGAGCACTATTTTCAGGAAGTTCTTGAAGGCGCTCGTGTAATAGAGACGCAGTGCTCGAAAGATGCTATGTTATGATAGCATATGTAATTATAAAGTAATATTTTGATAAACTGTAGTGGCTTTTTATACTTTTGCCTTCAAGTATTGGGAACACCTCCTGTGCGGCCGTTTTAAGATATATATATATACAAAATCTGAAAGATGGCAGTCGTTGGCTTCAGCCCCCACGCACATAGTGCGGGGGTGCTCGCAGAAGACGCATTTTCACACTTAACCCAACGTCTTGGTCCTACAAAGGAGGTGATAGCGCAGCAGGCCAGGCAACCTGACTATAATGCTTTAACACTTTCACTTAGCCATAGGAGCTTGACAGTAAGACTATTTAGGTAGCCCCTTGGTGGCGACTGTGCTCGCCCGAGTTCGGGGCGCGTATGTGCCTGACCGGGAAGCGGCCCTTCGTTAAAGCGGAGGAATCCGATAGATTCCGATAGGTCATTGAGTGGCTGACCAGTCTCACGCTACATCATGACAGTCAGTTTTCGGCTTTCTCTACTGAGGTGCTCGCCCGGCTGAACCGGGGCACAATCGCAGTAGTTCTCCTGGTGCTACCTTAGCCGATAGAGCGGAATGTAAGGTAGCCGAACTCAGGAGCCGGGTAACCCAACATTTGACCAAAGACATGATTCGGAGCTGATGCATATAATGCCAAAACTCGCGACGCCGAACACTCCCTAAGGTGTTCGGTCTTTATGAGTGCGGGCGAAACAACACTCTTTATTAAAAAAGCCCCTAGTGTCTAGGTACGTGCAAAAATTCTGACGTGGCCACATGCCAAGACGCCAGCCTCCTCCTTGGTTATATCAGAAAGAAAAAACCAGGGGATGTGTAGCAACAAGAGACAGTAAAAAAGGTTTACGCAGGGTCTTAATCTAAAAAGAATCCTTTAGGACGGGTCCCTACTGCACGTCTGCGCCTGTGTCTCCATTGTGCCGTATCCTGGACGGGCGCCGCACGACGTTCATATGTAAAAGAGAGGAACTGAGTTGAAAACGGGTCGTGCCGAAAAAGTTTAAAATAAGCAAAGTATAAAGTAAGATATATAAGATTGAGCTTTATTGTTTCTTATTGTATATGCATGGAGCCCCTAGTGTGGGGGTATATGGCTTCTAGGCCTGCATCAATGATGATTTTGCACCGAACTCGTCTATCCGCGTTCGTGGTCTTGAATGACCTATTTCAAAGTTTTTTGGCTGGTGAGGCCATGTTGCTGTGGGGCTGTTAAAGCGGCCGCACAGTCCTCCGCTTGGCGAGGCGCACTTTAGTGCTTCCCCTTCAAAGAGATGATGCCTCGTGGACTGTGCATCTTAAGCGTAAGAGATGCATAATGCGGTATTGCGTTAAAGCGAGCGAAAGCTTCGCGTCCCAGTAGTGCTTGATAGCGACCTGAGAACAGGACGATATGGAAGGTCAGCTTTTCACGGCGGAGGTTATCGGCAGAGCCGAATATGACTCTGAGCCAGAGAAAACCCATACAATGGGTGTCCGGACCAGGTATTACCCCTTGAAAGGAGGTTTTGCTGCGGCAGATTCTTGCTGGGTTTATCCCCATGCGCTGGATTGTATCCTGATATATCAGGTTTAGTCCACTGCCGCCGTCCATATGGACATTTGAAAACTGGAGTCCGCCAATTATTGGATCAAGTATCAAGGCAGTCCAGCCTACATTCTTGATATTCCTAGAATAATCTAGCTGATCGAAGATGATCGGTTTTGACAACCAGTGGCAGGACCCTTTGGGGATGGGCCGTGTGGTGCGTACCTTTACGAGCGCCGCACGTTTTGTTATGTGAAGTGAGTTCACTGTTTTTACTTCTTGTGGGAAGTTCTTTTGTTTCCTGGTGCTCTGCTTTTGGGGTTCATCTTCGTCTGCGCTTTGGTGTGTCGAGCCCCTTGTGTTCGGCATTGAGTCTGCCTGATTGTTTGAAAACCCAACAGTCTCTGTGGGTATGGTTAGCAGGCTTCCCGGGAGTACTGTGTATCTGACATATCCTGTCCAGGATCTTATTTAGGTTGGATGGATCGTCCATGTTATCCTGGGGGGGGGGGGGCGATTTTTCCTGATTTTTTCGTGAGCCTTTGAATCCGGCATTGACTGCCGTGCTCTTCGGACTTTTGTCCTTAGTCCAGCGACGGTCCTTGTTGTGTCGCGGTTTTCCGTTTCCATCCCTAGTTTCGGATGTACTTGGGTCGCTGGGGTTGCACCTTGCCAACCAGCTGTCCTCCCCTGCACAAAAGCGGGTCATGAGGCTTGTTAGTGCGGCCATTGTTCTTGGCTTTTCTTGGCCGAGGTGTCTGGCGAGCCATTCGTCTTGGACGTTATGCCTGAAAGCTGCTAAGGCTTCGGCGTCCGGACAGTCGACTATCTGATTCTTTTTAGTGAGGAATCTATTCCAGAACTGTCGAGCTGATTCTCCGGGTTGTTGAGTTATGTGGCTAAGATCGTCTGCATCCGGAGGGCGGACATAGGTCCCTTTAAAGTTTGCTCAGAAAGCATCCTCGAGCTCTTCCTAGCTTCCAATTGTGTTTTCAGGAAGGCTTTTAAGCCAATGCCGGGCTGGCCCTTTAAGCTTAAGGGGTAGATATTTTATGGCGTGTAGATCATCTCCTCTAGCCATGTGCATGTGGAGGATATAATCCTCGATCCAAACTCCAGGGTCTGTTGTTCCATCATATGCCTCTATGTTTACGGGTTTGAATCCCTCTGGGAATTCATAGTCCAGAACCTCATCGGTGAAACACAGGGGGTGTGCGGTGCCCCTGTATTTGGGTGTGCTGGATTCTGATGATGGCTTCATAGCGTTGCTTACGAGAGCTTGCTTTCTTGGCCCATAAATGGACCTGACTGGGCCATGATGCGAATCCTTAAGTGGGTCGCATGCCGATTTAGGTGCGGCGCCGCTTGCCGCTTTATGGGGTCGTCTATCCGACCGTGTGGCTTTTTCATTTTTTGAATGCGAGGGCTCTAAAGCCTCTTCGTCGAATTCGGGCAGTAGCTTTCTTTTCGGATAGCTTTTAGTGCGGCGACTATTGCTGTATTTATCTGCGGTATTGATTACTTTGCTCCATCTAATCCGGAGTGCATCTTTCGCTGTTTTTAGCTTCCGCTTCTGCTTTTTTAGGCTGCGTGCAGTTGCAACGAGCCTCTCGTGGAGATTCTTCTGCTCCATAGGTTTATTACGTGTGAGGTAGTCCGGAATGCCGTTTTCGCCGGAGGAGGGATGTTCGGTTTCTCTATCCGTGTTGCCCTGTTCGGACGGTTGCTCTAAGGCTTGCTCGTCGTCTACCGGCTCGTCCTGCTCTATGGCTGGGTTTTTGTCGAGGCGGGGCTTGGGTCGGTGTTTACGCCGACGCTTTGATTGCTTTTCGGGGGGTCGATCTCCCGTCCCATCCCCTTTTTCCTTGTTGTCGTTTCCTTTAGGGGTATCCACCATATACACATCGTGAGATGAGGTGGCTGTCCAATGCCCTATGGGCGTTGGTTCGTCGGTATCTCCTGCATCGTCATCCATGCTGTCGATGTCTCCGGAGTCGAAGTTGAGCACGTCGTTTAAATTGTCGACAGTGGCCACCAAGTGGGTGGTGGGTGGGCTTTGAATTTCCTCATTGTCCGCATCCCACCCTCGCTGACTGTAGTCCGGCCAGGGCTCTCCTGATAAAGAGAGAGACTTAAGAAAATTCAGGATGTCACCAAAAGGCGAATGTTGAAAGATGTCTGCGGCGGTGAACTCCATTATCGGTGCCCAATCGGATTCGATTGGCAGGGGCGCGGGGGGTTCGGAGTCCGGGGAGGAGTCCGGATCCTCGGAGTCACGGGTCGTGCAGAGTGTGGGGCTAGCGTTCGGCTCGATCGCTTTTGGGATCGCAGCCCCCGAGGTGACGTCCAACCGTTCATCCTCAATTGGTGCAATAGGCTATTGATGATATGGGTAGTACAAGAGTAGATCTACCACGAGATCAAGGAGGCTAAACCCTAGAAGCTAGCCTATGGTAAGATTGTTGTGTATGGAGTTGATTGCCTACGGACTACAACCCTCCGGTTTATATAGACACCGGATAGGGTTAGGGTTACACAAAGTCGGTTACAATGGTAGGAGATCTTGAATATCCGCATCGCCAAGCTTGCCTTCCACGCCAAGGAAAGTCCCACCCGGACACGGGACGAAGTCTTCAATCTTGTATCTTCATAGTCCAGGAGTCCGGCTGAAGGTATAGTCCGGCTACCCGAACACCCCCTAATCCAGGACTCCCTCACAGCCCCCCTCCACGCATTTCGAATTGTAATCGAGAGGAAGATATCTGTTCTGAGGGGGATTCAGAAGGAGAAGACAACTCCTATTTACCCCCTGAGGTCTTCGCTCTAACTTGGCATGCTGATGTTGGTTATATCATGCATATGGTGTCTTGCATTGCTTACTTTATGCATCAAATATGTCATCTGCTTAGTTTAGACATCCTTTGTGCGAATGCCATCTGTTTAGTTTATTCATCGTTTATGTGAATTATGCAACACCATCTTGTTCATCCAGGCATCATATATGTGAATTTTGCAATGCCATCCTGCTTAGCCAGTCATCTTATATGTAAATTATATCAGGCCATCCTTTTTTTCGTTACATATTACATTTGTCGACGATGTTATTACATTCAACTGCTATTCGTGTGCATCAGCCATTTGACATGGTGATGGCAAATTCTGGAGTGAAAACAAGGTCTTTAGAGCAGACTATGCTATCTGACAAAGCGCATATCTCGCTGGTTACGGATAGCTCCTCAGAGGAGGATTCAGAGACAGATGACTAGTCCTATTCCCCCCTCCCGAGGTGTATGCTCTAACTTGGCAGGGTTATGTTGCTCATATCGTGCGTATGGTGTCTCGCATTGCTATGTCATTTGATTAGTTTAGACATGCTTTGTGTGAATGCCACATGTTCAGTGTCTAATTACCATATATGTGAATTATGCATTGCCATCTTGTTGCAAGACATTATATATGTGAATTATACAATGCTATCTTGTTGCAAAGGCATTATATATGTGAATTATGCAATGCCATGCTGTTTAGCCAATCATCATGTATGTGAATTATATCATGCTATCATTTTTTTGTATTACGTGTTCCATTTGTCGACAACATTTGTATATTCAACTACTCTTCCTGTGCATCAGCCATTTGAAGCGGTCATGGAAGTATCTAGAGTGAAAATAAGGTATTCAGAGCAGACAATGCTACCTGCTGAAGCAGACATCTTGCTGGTTACAGAGAGCTCCTCAGAGGAGGATTCAGAGACTGATGACCAGTCCTATTTTCCCCCTGAGGTCTATGCTCAAACTTGGCAGGGTTATATTACCCATGTCATGCATGTTGTCTTGCATTGCTTAGTTTTTACATCATATATGGATTGCCATCTGCTTACTTGCTTACTATATAAATCATATATTTGATTTATATCATGTCATCATGTTTACATAGTACATACGCATCATCTATCTGAATTATGCCATTTAATAAAGACATCATATAGTTATATCATCTCATCCTGTTTAGTGTTTACAGTCATCATAGTTTGAATTATGGCATTCTATCCATGAATGTATGTGAATTATGGCATGCCAACCTATTTAATAAACACATTATATAGTTATGTCATGTCATCCTGTTTACATAGTCTCATATTTTGAACTATGTCTTTCCATCTTTTTTAGTTAGCCATCATAATGTGAAATTGTGTCATGCTATCCTGTTTAGTTAGCCATCATATATGTGAAATTGTGTCATGCTATCCTGTTTGGTTAGACAACATAAATATGAATTATTTCATGCCCTCTTTTATTCCCCACTATCCATTGCACCTATCTATCATACAATGTCTATACTTTCAATTACTTTTCTTGTATATCAGCCATTTGAATTGTAGAGCATGATGGCAGTATCTAAGGGAGTAACAACATGGTCTTCAGAAAAGATAGTGCTACCAGTTGATGCAGATAGAACCACGGTTGTACTTTCCCAAGGACCAGATCCACCACACATAACCCAGACTCTCGCAGATTGTACCCCTATCCAGTTGGACAGAGAACCAGCTACACCCCTTCTAACCCCAACCCCGGCAGATAGTAACCCATTTCCAGTTGACGCAGCACCGTCTCCACCACGAAGCACCCAAACACGAGCAGTTAGTAAGGGAACTGCAGTTCCCAAAGCACGAGGACCACCACTCCGAATCCCAACTCAATGCTTAAAGGAGAGGAAGATTTGTTCTCAGGTCAGGTTCTGTAGCTATGGTTCATACTCCTTTGCTCTTGCATGACTGTATTTACTCATACCAACTATTTTCAAATTTGAAGGATGGAATTGAAACTCCAATGGAGCGACAGGTATGTTTTAAACCTGTTTCTTTAACTGGTTTGCTGTTGTAACCTGCTCTATGTTGATTTCAGTTTCAATTGAATAAACATTTATGTTCTCATGTCATGCACATTACAAGTGTTGTTATTGCTCTATAGTTACCCACACTTATATTCTGTCTATTCTGCTTTGTCTTGAACAAATATTATTTGAACTGTGTCTCTATCTTGATTTGGCAACAAAAACTAGAATGATATAGACCATAAAGTGACCATGGTACATAGATATATGTTTGTTTCATGCTGTTATCCTGTCCACTTTACTACTGAACTCATTTACCAAAATGAGTTTCATATACAACATGGTAACCATGTGATGTGTCTGCTTGTTTCTCTTTTAGAATGCGAACAAAATATTGGAGAACAGTACCGCGTTATCCAATGGTAAAGGAAGTAATGCAGATAAGGTTCAAGATAGTGAGACATCCCTGTTGGTCTCCAAGAAAGCTGATAAAAACTATCTTGACGACAATGAAGGAACCCAAAAGTCCTGTCTTGATGTAGTGTTCGAGTTACTGGCCACTACTGCTGTCGCAAGCTCTTCAAACTCGCTGCCTGAATCAGTTTGTCTTCTTGAGTCTCAACTTCAAGTTGAAAGACATCGATCAGATGTGCTGCGATAGGAAGCTGAAGGACTAAGGAAGTCCCTGCAGAATTCAGATGCATATTTTCTGGTGCAACAGCAAGCGCTGGAGGATTTAAGCGCCAAATAAGAGAAAGTTAATAAGCTTGCTAAGCATCTTGCCAGCATTATGGGTACCCAGGATATTGTTTCTTGAGATCTTCTGAAGTGGTTTCAGTTCTGGATTTGTTTTGCTGCGGCGTTTATTTGCGCTGGTCACCAACTTTGACAACCAGTGTATATGATATGCTGCTTTGTTCCCTATATTTGCACTGGTGGCGAACTTTGATGCCCAGTAGATGTAATATGTGTAATAGCCGTGATAGCCTAGCATTAGTTGCTTGCTTATTTATTTCCATGTTGTCTTGTTTATTTTTTTGCTTGTAGTCATTGCAGTTCTTTTTCCGTGGTTAGCTAGTGGCTGCAATAACCTATTTTTTAAAACTAGGCCACAATAACCATGGGCTAATATTTACTGTAGTGACACTGGGCCTCCTACTGGCCGTAGAAACAGTGGGCCTTCTACGGGCCGTAGAAACAATGGGCCTCCTACGGGCTGTAGAAACAATGGGCCTTCTACGGGCCGTATTATCAATGGGCCTTATACGGGCCGTATAATCGATTGGCCAAACATGGGCCAAACAGACCGCATTATGGCTGTAAACAGGCTAGAGTTGGAATTGTCCGTTCATGGGCCGACCATAACGGGCCATCGTTAATAGGCCGTATTTGATGACGCTATGAAATCGGCCCAACGTATTAACGGACCACAAACGGGCCGACTGTAACCATGGGCTGAATTTGGCCCACAAGCCAAAAATGACGGTAACGGGCCGTAAGTAAACGAATGCTGGAAATGAGCCCAGGAATAAATGGGCTCTAAGAAGGCCGAAAGATAACATGAGCTGGAAACGGCCCAACGGAATAACGGGCCGTTAATGGGTATAAAGTGATACACTGTTCATTACGGGCCAGTTTCACCACGGGCCGTTAATGGGTGTAAAGTGATACACTGTTCATTATGGGCCAGTTACACCACGGGCTGTTAGTAGGCCAAGAGTTACATAGGGCCTCATATGGGCCGAAAGACGTCATGGGCCATACATGGGCCAGAAGTGAAAATGGGCTGGAATCATATTGGATGGCCCAGATGACGCTACTAGGCCTAATTCGGATAGGGCATAACGGGCCTTGGGTTAGCGGGCTGTAAATGGGCTATATTCGAACATGCCGTTAACAGGCTTTCCATGGGCCGGCCCGCCAGCTTTTGACCAAGTCAAACGGGTCGGCCTTTACACAGGAATGGGCCTCTGTTGGGCTGTGCCACGTGTCGACGTATCATAGGCGCCTTCCGTCCAATGAGTGGTTGACATCTGTCCCAACGATGAGCTGACACGTGTTTCCTCCAGCCAATGATGATTTTACACGTGGAAAATCCCCATTGGTCGGGGCTGTTAACGGGTTATCAGATCCAAAACCCGACCCGATAGCTTAACGGCGTTCCGTTACGGTGGATGCCACGTGTCGGTCACCCTTGACGAAAGCACTTCTGTGACGCGCAATTTATCGTCATGGAAGTGGACACTTCCGTGATGATAATTTTGGTAATGTCATGGAACACTTCTACAACAGCACAGGTATGACTATCTTGATTTTGTCATAAATTTGTCATGGATGTACATGCGTGACAGAAAACGCGACCTACTGTGACAAACACGTATCATCAGAGAAGTGTATTTTTTTGTAGTGAATGCAAGTAGGCAATGACTTCACAAGGACCAACTGTAAATAAAGAGAAGCAAAGGATAGAACCAGTTGCTTGGTGAAGACAAGGAATTAGTTGGACCAGTTCCAGTTGCTGTGACAACTGTACGTCTGGTTAGGGAGGCTGAGATTCAACTCAGAAGACCGCGTTTTCACCTTATTCCCCTTGAGCTAAGGACACCCAGTCCTCGCTCAATCACTCTAGTAAGTCTTCAAGGTAGACTTCCAAACCTTCACAGACTTCGTTCACCGGCGATCCACAATGACTCTTGGATGCTCAGAATGCGACGCCTAACCGGCTAGAGGATTCACAGTCCTCAAGTGTAACAAGTCTTCAGATCACACAGATAGGAAGACTTTAGTGATGCCTAACACTCTTTGGCTCTGGGTGTTTAGGGCTTTGTCCTCGCAAGTATTTCTCTCTCAAAGGCTTCGAGGTGGGTTGCTCTCAAACGACAAAAGCCGTGCACTAACTCTGAGCAGCCACCAATTTATGGTGTAGGGGGTGGGCTATTTATAGCCACTAGGCAACCCGACCTGATTTGTCCGAAATGACCCTGGGTCACTAAGGAACTGACACGTGTTCCAACAGTCAGATTTCAAACACACGCGGCAACTTTACTTGGGCTACAAGTAAAGCTGACTTATCCAGCTCTGGATAATATTTGCTCTCATTGTCTTCGCTCGAAGACATAGGATTTTGGTTAAGCATCACTTTAGTCACTCTGACTTTGTTCACTAGGACCCCACTTAACAGTACAGTGGTTCCTATGACTCAACAAGGAAGAAAGGAAACAATGAAAAACTAAGTCTTCGCGCTCCATAGTCTTCACGTGATGTCTTCTCTTGTCATAGTCTTCAATGTGAATGTCTTCACATACCACCTTTGTCTTCAATGTCTTCATACATTATTGGGGGTCATCTTCGGTAGGTAAACCGAATCAATGAGGGACTACTACCTATGTTGTCCTATAATTCTCACAAACACATTAGTCCCTCAACCAGGTTTGTCATCAATACTCCAAAACCAACTAGGGGTGGCACTAGATGCACTTACAGTCTCCCCCTTTTTGGTGATTGATGACAAACTAGTTGAAGTTTTCAACGGGGATAAAAGTATGTGGAATTGTAAAGGATTTAGGTATTGTCTTTGTAAGTAGCAGAAAGGCTCCCCCTGAAGATGTGCATATAAGTATTTTGCTTTTGAATGCAAATGCACATGGCAGGTTGTATTTGCGGAGCTCATCTTCTACTTATGAAGACAATTCATCATGGATGAAAGGATATAACGAAGATAATGACATGCATAATGAAAAATGGACGTCTGCAAAATGACTTCGTGCGGGATTTATCATCGCACATGTGGAATTTATCATCGCATCACATAGTTGACGAAAAGGTGGCAGACGACCATCAAGTTTAAGTGTTCCAACTCAAAAGAACCAAATGTATCAAAAGCGAGAGTTGTAAGCACTTGGCAAATGTAGCAAAAGTATAGCAACCACCCATATGGACCCGCTTGAAGACTATCAACTCATATGCTTCTCCCCTTTTGTCAGTAATGACCAAAAAGGTTTGAAGACATAGAGCTTGCTACTCGTTCCCATGAGGAGTAGGCGAAGCAGCAGGGTCATCGTAGAGGTTTGGTGGTGTAACGCCCTCGATGCGGCTATATCTCCTACGTGTCGAAGCACGACATAGAGGCATAACCGCATTGAAAGCAATGTCGCAAGTAAGGTAATCTTCACAACAACCCATGTAAATAGATAATAAAGGGAAAGGTACATAGTTGGCTTACACTCGCCACATCACACAAAGTACATAAATAGCAATACATCAACCAATAAAATCATGGTCCGACTATGGTACCAAAATAAAAGATCAACCCCAACAAGCGGCATGGTCCCGATCGCCCCAACTGGGCACCACTACTGATCATCAGGGAAAGACACATAGTAACGGCGGGAGTCTTCGTCGAACTCCCACTTGAGCTCAAGCGCATCATCTGGAACGGAGTCATTGGGCCCTGCATCTAGTTTGGAAGTAATCTGTGAGCCACGGGGACTCAGCAATCTCGCAGCCTCGCGATCAAGACTATTTAAGCTTATAGGTAAGGCAAGGTAATATGTGGAGCTGCAGCAAGTGACTAGCATATATGGTGGCTAACCTGTTCGCAAAAGAGAGCGAGAAGAGAAGGCAAAGCATGAACAAAGAACTAGAGAACAACCTACGGTAAACATTACTCCAACACCGTGTTCACTTCCCGGACTCCGCCGAGAAGAGACCATCACGGTAACACACATAGTAGATTCATTTTAATTAAGTTAAGGTTCAAGTAATCTACAACCGGACATTAACAAATTCCCATCTGCCCATAACCGCGGGCACGGCTTTCGAAAGTTCAAATCCCTGCAGGGGAGTCCCAACTTATCCCATGAGAAGCTCTCATGGTCAACGAAGGATATACCTTCTCCCGAGACATTCCGATCAGACTCGGCATCCCGGTTCTACAAGACAACTTCGACAAGTTAAAACAAATCCAGCAACACCGCCCGAATGTGCCGACAAATCCCGATAGGAGCTGCACATATCTCGTTCTCAGGGCACACTCAGATGAGCACTCCATACAACTAAAACCAAACCTCGAGTTTCCCCGAGGGGGCGCTGCACAGGACTCTAGTTTGGACCAACACTCAGAGGAGCACTGGCCCAGGGGGGTTTAAATAAGATGACCCTCAGGCTCCGGAAACCCAAGGGAAAAAGAGGCTAGGTGGCAAATGGTAAAACCAAGGTTGGGCATTGCTGGAGGAGTTTTATTCAAGGCGAACTGTCAAGGGGTTCCCATTATTACCCAACCGCGTAAGGAACGCAAAATCCGGGAACATAACACCGATATGACGGAAACTAGGGCGGCAAGAGTGGAACAAAACACTAGGCAAGAGGCCGAGCCTTCCACCCATTACCAAGTATATATATGCATTAAGATAACAAGGTAATATAATGATATCCCCACAAGAAAATAATGTTCCAACAAGGAACGATCTCCAATCTTCACCTGCAACTAGCAACGCTATAAGAGGGGCTGAGCAAAGCGGTAACATAGCTAATCAACGGTTTGCTAGGACCTGGTGGGTTAGAGGTTTGACATGGCAATTTGGGAGGCATGATAAGCAAGTGGTAGGCATCGTAGCATAGGCATAGCAAAAGAGCGAGCATCTAGCAAGCAAAGATAGAAGTGATTTCGAGGGTATGATCATCTTGCCTGCAAAGTTGTCAGAGTTGACTGGATCCTTGAAAGCAAACTCAACTGGCTCTTCATTAGCGAACTCGTCTCCCGGCTCTACCAAAACAAGACAAACAAGCAAAAGGAACACAATCAACTACGTGCAAATGCTCGAACAACATGATGCAAACATGGTATGCTATGCGGGATGCGGTATGTGATGCACATGCAAGATTTGACGAGGAATGAAAGAACCTGGCCTCGACTTGGAAATTCAGGAGTGCCACTGGAAAGGTGAGGTGATTTCGGTTGAAATCGATATAAATAACACCGGAATCGGATGCACGGTTTGGAAATGGCAAGCAAAACAAATATGGCACCGGTCTGCGATAAACAACAAGTAGCCATCTAAATGCATCGAGATAATTATGCTACAGCACTCAAACATGGCAACAAAATACATAGCAGGGATCCACTCATGATGCTTGACAAAAGATGAACACTGAGCTACGGCCAATTCATTCATTACCAGGTTCAAACAAGCATGGCAAAAGTGCAAATGATAAACAGGTTTCAGACTTAGTGAAATTAACACTAGTCTGGAATTTCAGATCAGGTAGCACATTTTGGAGCATGAAAACTATATGCTACAGGAACTTAACATGGCAAAGTAAAGCATGGCATGAAGCTACTCAAAGAGATTAACAAAAGTCCCTTAGTGGGCTTGAGCCCAAAAGGGATCAGAAAATACAATTGTAAGCATGTGAACATGGCAAAAACATAAACAGATCTCAGACTTAGAGAAAAATTGGAGCATGCAAATCTATTAACGAGTAGGCATATTTACAAGCTCGATGCACTCACTACAGAGAAAGACATGACAATCTAAGAATACACCCATCAAGAATACACATTGTATAAGCTAGATATGGCGAACAACAACATAGCATGCACGGATCAACAACAACATCCTCGGAAAAATCGCTAACAAGTAGACAATCTGCCAGGAATTACGAAATAGCAAAAGTAGAGCTCGATTGACTCAAGCTAGTGTGCTCCATAATTGCAAACAAGGACATGGATGAATAGAGAATCACAATGTTAACAAATCATCCTTACTGATCATCCTCAAAAGAGGCACGGATCACTAGGAAACAACATGAACACATGGCATATTGATAAAAACAGATCAAGGACTTGGAGAAATTCTAAGTCCCTGAAATCAGCATTAACGAATGCACTACTTTGCAAGCTTGTGCTAGTCACCACACACGTCACAAAAATACATGGATAGCACCTGTGTAAAGATGGAATGGCATATAACAAAACACATGTAGAGCTCAGGAGCATATCATGCACACATTAATCATGGCAAAAATGACAAATAACTATTTGGTGCAGCAGATCTGGCAATTAACTCAAATAGCTCTCTTCTAACAGCATTTAGGGCATCAAGATGAGCTCAAATGAAAATGATGCAATGAGATGAAATGATTTACTCTTTGAGGCGAACATTTTGATATGCTACACGCCCAAAACGGAGCTAAGGATGCAGAGTTACGATGCGTCAAAGTTTGCCAAAAATACTGAAAAACTGGGGACTTGGAGAAATTATACCCTCTGGATCTAGGGTTATTGTTCACCGATCCGGATCCACTGTTCACCGGCGAAGATCCGAGGTCGCCGGCGAGGATCCCTACTCCGGCGAGGAAGGGACATCGCTCCGGCGTGGGGGAAGCCGGATCCGGCGAGAGGGAGGACGGGGCGGCGACGGCGGTCGTCGGGCGCGGCCCCGGCGCGGATTGGCGGCAGCGGGCGGAGAGGTCCACCGGGCGGCGTGGCGTACTCCGGCCACCGGAGCGGGGCGGCGCGGCGGAGGAGCAAGCGCGGGGCAGCGGCGTGAGGTAGGGGAAGAGGCGCGCGCGGCGCAGCGCCTCTGGCCCGGGCGGAACGCGGGGAGGGTCGGCTTCGGGCCGGCGGGCCTCGGCGGCGGCGGGGACAGGAACCACCACGTGGCACCCGTCTATTGGCGCGGGGTGGTGTCCGGTGCGGAGGTGGACATTGTCCGACGGCGGCGGGGAAATTTAGGGTTAGGGGGGAAGAGAAGATCCGGGATTTCGGAGGGGGTGATATTTATAGGCATAGGAGGAGCTAGGAGAGTCCAAATGAGGTGCGGTTTTCGGCCACGCGATCGTGATCGAACGCTCTAGATGATGGAGAGGGTTTAGGTGGGTTTTGGGCCAAAATGGAGGGGTGTTGGGCTGCAACACACACAAGGCCTTCTCGGTCCCTCGGTTAACCGTTGGAGTATCAAACGAAGTCCAAATGGTACGAAACTTGACAGGCGGTCTACTGGTAGTAAACCAAGGCCGCTTGGCAAGTCTCGGTCCAATCCGGAAATGTTTAACCCCCACACACGAAAAGAAGATAGAAAGGACCACCGGAGGAGATAGGAGCGCCGGAATGCAAAACGGACAACGGGGGAAATGCTCGGATGCATGAGACGAACACGTATGCAAATGCAATGCACATGATGACATGATATGAGATGCATGACAACAGCAACAACACATGGAGACAAAAACCCGAACCCGAGGAAAATAAAATAACTTAGCGCCGGAAACGGCAAGAGTTGGAGTACATATAAGGTAAATTACATCCGGGGTGTTACAGGTGGTGCAGTGTCGATACGCGCCGAAGTTGGAGGTGGTGAGGTAGCATCATCTTGATCATCTTGATCATCTATAACTATTGCAGCTGAGGAAGAATAGTCAAAGTCTTCAAGTGAGGGAGTCCGACGCAAGTGAGCATTCCTTGGAGGAGGTGAGTCAAACTTGAATCTCTCTGTGAAGCCATCGTCTTGAAGATCAGCTTCAGCATTGAGCAATGTCAAGCTCTTCCATGACCACCGATAGGTTTCATGTGTAACAAAGGCATTCTTGGTGGTAAGATTTCGAATGTGATTGAAATCCACCAAGAGGCTTTGTATCTGGCGCTTAAGACAGTCATGATGCTTATCCTATTTCTGATGTAGAGCGACGAGAAGCTCTTGGTCATTGAGAACATGAGATCACTTCCGAGGCCTTTGGGCGATGGTACTTGCAGTGGCTTCAGTTTGGGTGCGAGGGGCACGTGTATTGCCAGCCAAGGGATAAACACGAGAAACGGCCTGAACTCCTTCAATGGGCTGGGTGAAGCTTTGATGATCGACATTGTGAAGATAAATTGGCTCCTTTGCAGGCTCTGGGTAAATGGCTTCGACAGACAGATCAACCTCTGGCAAGAATATAAGGTGATTGCGCGCAGACGGCTGATAGTTGATAGCAGAGTGAAGCTTGATGAGGCGCATTACCCATGGAGCATAGAACTTCAGACCAAAGATATCGGAGCCAGATGCAGCCAATTGTCGGATGAAGAAATCTTGAGCATTGAAGCTGATGCCATTGAAGATATAGAAAACCAATTTCTTCATTGCTCCTTCAAGCTTCGCTGTAAGAGAATGTCCTTTGACCGGCTAGAGAGTTCGCCTGATAATATGATAAATAGTGCGGGGCAGATACTCTAGGTCTTCAACAAAGAACTCCTTAGGATAGTCAACGTCTTGTGGCAGTGGCTTCATCATGCTCAGCATTTGGCTCATGCTTGGCTCTGGCTTCTGGAAGATGTTTTCCAACACATTCTGGTGTAGCTGACAACCCGGTTCATAATGTTCGCCAGGAGTGGGCAGGGCAGTAAGCTCAATGATGTCTTGGGCTTTAGCTTCATGATGTACATCGCCCGTCATCCACTCAAGGATCCATGTCTTCGGATCCCTGTTGTAGCCACGAATGTGGAGGGTTGCATAGAATTGAAGCAGAAGCTCTTCATTCCAATGTTCTTTTGCTGTCACAAATGTGAGAAGACCAGCATCTTTGAAGCAGTCAAGGGCTTCTTCTAGGCAGGGCAAGCCAGCCATGGCTTCGCTATCTAGACGCATATGAGGGAAAATGCGCCCCTGATTGTATAAGATACAGGAATAGTAGCTGCACTGCTGATAACTCTAGAATTGATCTGATGAGAATCTTTGCCTTGTGTAGGGGTTCTTGGCACTGTCAAAGAATGTGTTGTGTGCCTTGAAGCCATTCAGATTAAATGATCCTGGTGAAGTTGCAGTACCTGGAAACCTTGGCAGCCTTGGCTTTGGCTTCTGGACCTGAGGCCTATGCTCCACATATAGTCAAATTGCGGACGGCAGCAGGTGGAGGAACCAGAATGGGCCAGCGGACGGTGGTAAGTTGGCCTTGATAGAATGCTTGCTCAAGGGCGTGTGGCCGTGGAGGCGGTATAGGAGCAGTGGCATTGACTTCTGGCTACAGATTTGCGTCAGGAGCAACATTGGCTTCAGGTGCAATCACTTCTGGCACCACATTAGCTTCAGGCACCACATTAGCTTCAGCCATGATAACGTCATTGGCTTCAGTGTGGGTGTTAGTGGTCGCCTCAATGTTATCAACCTCCACTCGAGTAGCTGGAGGGTCGGACACGTTCTCCTCGAGAACAACTTCACGGTTGGTTGGGGGTGTAGCAACATGTTCTTCTTCTCTTGGTTCTTCTTGCTCATCGGCTGATGCAGTAGGAGAGGCTTCAGGAAAGACTTGGCGTGAAACGGATTGGCGCTCTTCTCCTTCTGGAACACTTGACAAAGTGACATGTGGCTTTGGTCCTTTGCGAAGCCTGTGGAGTGCGGGTGAGGGAGTCCTGGATTAGGGGGTCTCCGGACAGCCGGACTATATCCTTTGGCCGGACTGTTGGACTATGAAGATACAAGATTGAAGGCTTCGTCCCGTGTCCGGATGGGACTCTCCTTGGCGTGGAAGGCAAGCTAGGCAATACGGATATGTAGATCTCCTCCCTTGTAACCGACTCCGTGTAACCCTAGCCCCCTCCCGTGTCTATATAAACCAGAGGGTTTAGTCCGTAGGACAACATACAATCATACCATAGGCTAGCTTCTAGGGTTTAGCCTCCACGATCTCGTGGTAGATCAACTCTTGTAATACTCATATCATCAAGAACAATCAAGCATGACGTAGGGTATTATCTCCATCAAGAGGGCCCGAGCATGGGTAAACATCGTGTCCCCTGCCTCCTGTTACCATCCGCCTTAGACGCACAGTTCGGGACCCCCTACCCAAGATCCGCCGGTTTTGACACTGACATTGGTGCTTTCATTGAGAGTTCCACTGTGCCGTCACCATAAGGCTCGATGGCCCCTTCGATCATCGGCAATGATGCGGTCCAAGGTGAGGTTTTCCTCCCCGGACAGATCTTCGTATTCGGCAGCTTCGCACTGCGGGCCAATTCGCTTGGCCATCTGGAGCAGATCGAGAGCTACACCCCTGGCCATCAGGTCAGGTTCGGAAACTTAAACTACACCGCGACATTTGCGGAGACTTGATCTTCGACGGATTCGATCCCATGTCAGGTGCGCCGCACAGTCACGACGAGCACGACGCAACTCTGCCGTCGGACAATATTCGGGAGATCGCATCTGCAACTACTCCGACCGTCAATCCGGAGCAAATCGCGCCATCCCAGAGCGGAGGGATAGACCCCGCCATGGAGGCCGTACTCTCAGTGGCGATAGAGCTGGATACTAACCTCACCCCTTACGAGAGCCATGTCGCTGAACCACTGGATTCATCTCCGGCCACGGACTCCGAGCCGCTTACATCCGTGCCCGTCGAATCCGACTGGGCGCCGATCATGGAGTTCACCTCCGCGGATATCTTTCAGCACTCACCTTTCGGCGATGTGCTAAATTCATTAAAGTCTCTCTCCCTGTTAGGAGAACCTTGGCCAAACTATGTCCGGCCAGAATGGGATACGGACGACGAAGAAATTCGCTGCCCACCCACCACCCACTTAGTAGGCACTGTCGACGATTTAACCGATATGCTCGACTTCGACTCCGAAGACATCGATGGTATGGACGACGATGCAGGAGACGAGCAGGAACCACCGCCCACAAGACGCTGGACTGCTACCTCATCATATGATATATACATGGTGGACACCCCCAAAGAAGGCAATGGCGACGAGACAGCGGAGGATGACCCCTCCAAGAAGCAACCCAAGCGCCGACGTCAGCGTCGCCGCTCTAAGTCCCACCACAGCAAAAGTAGTGATACTAGCACAGGAGACAATAACACTCCGGATAGTGCCGAAGATAACAACAATCCCCTCCAGCACGATGTAGAGCCGGAGGATGAACAAGCTAGCCCTCCAGAGCAGGCAGCAGATGGAGAACTGGAGGAGGACAATTACATGCCTCTCTCCGAAGATGAGGTGAGCCTCGGCGACAAAGAATTTATCGTGCCTGAGGATCCCGTCGAGCAGGAGCGCTTCAAGCGCCGGCGTATGGCCACAGCAAATAGCCTGAAGAAAAAGCAACAACACCTTCAAGCTGATCAAGACTTGCTAGCAGAGAGATGGACCGAAGTCCTTTCGGCCGAGGAATATGAACTCGAGCGCCCCTCCAAGAGTTACCCAAAACGCAGGTTGCTACCTCACCTCAAGGAGGAAGCATTGCAACCTCATTCACCAGTGTACGATGCGGCTGACCGGCCACCGCGTGGCCGAGCCAGAGAGGCGTTTCGGCCTGAAGTTCAGCCTGCACCCCGCCGCCACTCAATCAAAAATACCAAGGCCCGGGGCAACACACGGGACCTGCGAGACGTATTGGACAGTAAGGCAAAACTTGCAAGGTCAATATACGGGTCACGGGCACGTGCGCCAACGCGGGACGATGATCGTCACGCCGGATACACCAAAGGTAAATCCGGCCGGGCCGAATACAATAGACAAGACTCATATGAACTGCGTCATGATATAACCCGGCACAGAGGCGCCGCACACCCCCTATGCTTCACTGATGAAGTTATTGATCACGAATTCCCGAAGGGTTTTAAACCCCTAAATATCGAATCGTATGATGGTACAACAGATCACGCTGTATGGATTGAGGATTTCCTCCTTCACATCCACATGGCTCGCGGTGATGATCTACATGCCATCAAGTACCTCCCACTAAAACTCAAAGGACCAGCTCGGCATTGGCTGAATAGCTTGCTAGAAAAATCCGTCGGCAATTGGGAGGACCTGGAAGACGCATTCCTTGACAACTTCTAGGGCACTTTTGTGCGACCATCGGATGCTGATGACTTGAGCCATATAACTCAACAGCCAGGGGAATCGGCCACACAATTCTGGACATGGTTCCTGACTAAGAAAAACCAAGTTGTCGACTGTATGGACGTAGAGGCCCTAGCGGCATTCAAGCACAACATCCGTGACGAGTGGCTTGCCCGCCACCTTGGCCAGGAGAAACCGAAGTCTATGGCAGCCCTCACGACACTCATGACCCGCTTTTGCGCGGGCGAGGATAGCTGGCTGGCTCGCAGCAACACATTGAGGAATTCGGGCACTTCAGATACCAAAGATGCCAATGACAGACGACGTCGTAACAAACCATAGTGCCGCAATAACGGCGATAACACCGAGGGTATGACAGCCAATGCCGGATACAGAGGCTCTAGATCTGTTCAGCGGAAAAAGGCATTTAAAATAAGTACTCCGGCTCCGTCCAGTTTGGATCGCATACTGGATCGCTCGTGTCAAATCCACGGCACCCCCGACAAGCCAGCCAATCACATCAACAGAGAATGCTGGGTGTTCAAGCAGGCTGGCAAGTTAAACGCCAAAAACAAGGACAAGGGGCTGCATAGTGATGACGAGGAGGAGCCCCGACCGCCGAACACGGGAGGATAGAAGGGGTTCCCCCACAAGTGAAGACGGTGAGCATGATATACGCAACCCACATTCCCAAGAGGGAGCGGAAGCGTGCGCTAAGGGACGTCTATGCGATGGAGCTCGTCGCCCCAAAGTTCAACCCATGGTCTGCTTGCCCGATCACCTTTGATCGCAGGGACCACCGCACTAGTATCCGTCATGGCGGATCCGCCGCACTGGTCCTAGACCCCATCATCGACGGATTTCACCTCACTCGAGTCCTTATGGACGGCGGCAGCAGCCTGAACCTGCTCTATCAGGATAAAGTGCGAAAAATGGGTATCGATCCCTCGAGGATCAAACCCACCAAAACCACCTTTAAGGGCGTCATCCCAGGTGTAGAGGCCCATTGCATGGGCTCAATCACACTGGAAGTGGTCTTCGGATCACCGGACAACTTCCGAAGCGAGGAGTTAATCTTCGACATCGTCCCGTTTCACAGATGCTATCACACACTGCTCAAACGAACTGCATTTGCAAAATTAAATGCGGTACCGCATTACGCATACCTCAAGCTCAAGATGCCAAGACCTCAGGGGGTCATAACAGTGAATGGAAACACAGAACGCTTGCTCCACACGGAAGAGCACACTACGGCCCTCGCAGCAGAAGCACAAAGCAGCCTTTTAAGGCAAACCACTAATTCGGCGATACAGCCCTCGAACACCTTCAAGCGAGTCCGGAGTAAACTGCAACAGGATCGCCTGACACGTTTTGAGCTCTCCTAGCAATTCGGCCCCCGTCCCAGTCCCAGTCAAGCGACGAAATCCATGCCGCGCGTACATAATTACACACTGAAAATACCATGGACATGGGCGGGGGCACGATCAGGACACGTCCCGCAACGCGGCTTAACTGCCCTAGGGGCTGTATACCTTTATCATTTCTTTTCTCTTTCAGGGCCTAACTCTTTGGAAGCACTTTCCGGCAGTACGATTGCCGGACACATTACGGGAAGGAACAACCAAGGCGGCAAGAAGCTAAGATGTACATGGGAACCCCTAGGTGGTCTCTAATAGTAATTGATATACCCGCTTTCTACTATACATATGCAGCTTGCCCTTGGATAGGACATTTCGAATAGTCCTACTTTCTGCTTATTGCACTACTTGTACCAGTACGCTTCGACGTATTATTTAAATAACAATGCATATCATTAGTCTATTATCGCATTATTCATCCTTTATTTTATTTTATTTTATTTTATTTATATGTCCATTTACGACAATCCGCACCCGTACATTCGGGTACGGTCAATACGCCAGGGGCTTTCGTTTACCCCATAATACAGCGCGAGAAGTCCGAACACTTTCGACAGTGCGGCACCCCGAACTTATAGCACTAGATGCATCAGCTCTGAATCATGTCTTGGGTCAATAGTTGGGTTGCCTGGCTCCCATGCTTTGGTACCTTACGTTCTGCTATATCGGCTAAGGTAGCGGTGGGAGAACTACTGCGATTGTGTCCCGGTTCTTCCGGACGAGCACCTCAATAGAGAAAGCCGAAAACTGACTATCATGATAAGGCGAGAGACTGGTCGCTGTTCGAGAGGTCTCAAGTCCTTAAAGACTTTTTCCGCTTCGGGCGAGGAGTCGGCCTTGTCCGGCTTAGGCGTGTATAGCGCCCCGAATTCGGCCTTCTGAATACTAGGGGCTTCGCCAAAATTTAAAATTGTAGACTTCTATGGCTAAGTGAGAGTGATAAAGCCTTATAGTCTGATTGCTTGGTTCGTTGCGCTGAACACCTCCCTTGAAGGACCCAAAATTGGGGTAAAGAGTGCTCAGGTTTATCCCGAACACCGTAGTACTAGTTACATGGGGGCAGAAGCCGACGACTGGCCAACTCTCAGATTTTATAAACGACCGCACAGAAGGTAATATTTTAAATTAAAAAGCGTCGCATGGGGCAAATGAACTCGTTTCATATTACAGGATCACATGAGCATGTTCATTCAAAAAGTACATCCCTGGCACATTCATCCGCCACAAGGCGGGAACCCTTCAGGACACTCTCATAATACATTTCGGGGCAGTGATGCTCCTTGCCCTCCGGCGGCCCCTCCTTCACCAGCTTCACGGCGTCCAGCTTCGCCCAGTGCACCTTCGCCCGGGCAAAAGCCATGCGCGCACCCTCGATGCAGACGGACCACTTTATGACTTCAAGCCGTGGGCAGGCATCCACAAGCCGCCTCACCAGACCGAAGTAGCTGTCGGACAGGGGCTCACCGGGCCACATATGGACTATAAGGCCCCTCATGGCCTGTTCGACCGCCTTGTGAAGCTCAACCAATTGCTTCACCTGGTCGCTCAAGGGCACGGGGTGTTCGGTCCCAGTATACTGAGACCAGAACAACTTTTCCGTCGAGCTCCCCTCCTGAGCTAGGTAAAACTCCGCGGCATCCGGTACACTGCGGGGAAGATCTGCGAACGCCCCTGGAGAGCTCCAAACTCGGATAAGTAAAAGGAAAGTTTCCCCCACATGCTTGCTTTGCATAATGAATGCCTTACCCGCTGCTATCTTCTTCACCGCATCAATCTCCTGGAGGGCCTTGTGGGCTTCAGCCTTGGCGCTCCGGACGCTTTCAAGCGCCTGCGCGAGCTCGGACTCTCGCGTCTTAGAGTCAAGCTCCTAGGACTCGTGCTTTTTGGCGAGAGCCTCGAGCTCTTGCTGCACCTCGCCTACTCGGGCTTCTTGCTTCTCCCGCTCAATGCGCTCCTTGGCCGCTTTGTCTTCGGCCTCGGACAGCGCCTTCTTCAGGGCTGTAACATCCCAAATTTTCAATTTGAAATGTTATACACTAGATCATCATGCATAACATATTTTCTTGCATTTTGGTTGATCCTAGAAATTTCACGCAACTCAAGGACCTCCGGAGAGAGTTGGAGATTTCGTTATTTTCATATTTGGGAGTTTCTCAAATTTTGAAAAGAGGATCGTTTGATTTATTTGTTTTATCTTCAATAAATTTTCCGGTGTCAAAATATGAGAGAGGGAATAATATGACTTTCCCAAAATTTAGGAAAATGAAGATTTAATAAATAGATCAATTTTTGTTTGCCGGAGTTTATTCGCATTTTATTTGGATAGGGAAAAATGCGTGTTTTCAAAAAATTGCATTTTAGGTCCATAGAAAAGTTCATTTTGTTTGGCTCATTTTTAGGAGTCGGAGAAAATTTACTTTTAGATTTTTGGAGCCCGTTTCGTTTAGTTTTCTTTTGTTTTTTCTGCGCGCGAAATCTGTAAATATATATATATATATATATATATATAAATTGAGCAGCGCCTTGGGCCAAAGGCCCAAGCCAAGCCACCTACCGCTGCGCTCCCAGGCGCCAGGCGCCGAGCCAGGAGCCGGCCGCCGCTGCCTCTTGCTAGGACCGAATCCTTTTAGGATTCTAGGGCGCCCCCTTGTCCCCTTTTCCTTATTTCGTTTTCTTTAGTCCTACTTCGTTTCCTCTTTTTTCTTTCCTACTCCTATTCTAATTCCTTGTCCCCTACCCCAAGTTTTGTCTCCCCTCACCCATATAAATACCCAAGCACCCCCCCTCTAAACACATCAAACCCAAAGCCTAGAGCTCCGCCCCACACCCGCGCCGCGCCGCCGCCACACCTTGCCTACACCGCCGCCCCACACCGCGCCGCCGCCGCACCTTGCCGCCGCCCTACGCCGACGCCGCCGGAGCCCCTCGCCGGAGACCTCGCCGGAGGTAGCCCCGCGCTACATCTAATCTTTTTCTCGGATCTTTCTTATAATCGTTCCGATTCTTTTCTTCCCTAAACCGTTCCGGTTTTCTAGATCGGTTTTTCGTTCGGTTTTTCTTCTCCGAAACCCTAGATCAGATTCGTTTTCTTCTCCGATTTAGTTGTCTTTGGACCGTTCGCCGGACCGTTCGTCCTAACGAACGTGATCACTGGATTTTTCTAGGTTAACGACGTCCGTTCGTTTAACCGTTCTTCTTTTTCTTTTCGTCGGATTTATTCCGCGATCGCGATCTTAGATCCGATCTTCTTTCTAGTTTTTCTTTTCGCTCGTTTATCGGAATCAGGTGATTCAAGCGCCTGGAGTTTCGTCTCGAAACCGCCGTTCCGGCTAATCAACTTGAACAAGCTTTTGCTACAGTAAAATTTTGACCTAGATTCAACTTGCTAGAACCGAGTCGTTTTCTTCCGCCGTTTGTTTTCCGTTTCTTTGTTCGGTTCGTTCTTTCTTTGCAACCGGAGTTCTTAAGTTGAACTTTCTGGTTCGTTCTCTTGTTCGAGTTTTACCTGTGCATTAGATGAGTACTTATTGTATGCTTGTTGTTTGTCTGCGATAGATTACCCGGATTGCGCCGCTTGTTACTTCGAAACCCTAGGACTCGCGGATCATCAGCAAGGCAAGTAACACTTTGATCATACCTTTTCTACAACCCATGTTTTATTGCATTAGATCAATCCTCACACATTGCATGATTAGGATCTAATTAAATTATGGGACGGGAAGTAGATGAGGTAGTACCTATTACCTGTATTATTATGAAACCTTTTGGAGTTACTTCTACGTTTGCTTATTATTATGCCATGCTATGCTAGTAGACGTGGATTGGGTGAGTGATATCCATGACAGATGTGAGTTTGATAATTTAATGGTTTATCTAAGGTGGCAACTTAAACACACATCTGGGTGGATTGAGGCACCTGATGTCTATCAGGACTTGCCTGTTTTTTTTTGGACCGCCACCCAGGCTCAAAGGGATCATAAGATCTTTCATGCTAGAAACTTCCGTGTGCAGCCACAAGTCATTATGGGCTCTGGCATAGTTGACTAAGTTGTGCGAACTCTTACGGGGTGGACTAGAAGATGTAGGGGTTGTAGGTGGTACGGTCTACCCCACATGTAAGGTGCTAGCGCTTCTGAAAGACTGTGTCTCGATCATCCGTCTTCTCAAACACCCTGTAGTGCGAGAAACCAAACGGAGGCGATCGAGTCTTGTGGGGAAAAGTGCGCAAACCTCTGCAGAGTAACAAACTAATCATGATTAGCCGTGTCCCCGGTTATGGACAACTTGAGTATCTAGTACTTGAATATCATTGTGAATCTCAACATGTTACTTCTAATTAATGTTGTTGGGTTTTAATTGTACTTTTAATTGGGATTGAGAATGCTGTCAACCATTCTCAATGTTTCACAACCACCATGATAGTTAAAGAAATTTATTCCTTTGCAGTAGGGAAAAACTGGCTTTACGCAAAACTGTAACCATAGAGCTTTCCACCAGCCATATATGCATATAGTATAGCTGTTCCATTCCATTACTCTCTATGTGTTACTTTGCCAGCATATTCCAAGTGCTGACCCGTTTTCGGGCTGCAACATTAATGTTGCAGACTTTTCAGACGACGATTGAGGTGTTTAGGTCGTGGCCCTATACTCAGTGATGCCGCTGGAGTTGATGGACCCATTTATCTTCCAAGTCTTCCGCTGTTATTTTTATTATATGGCCTTAAGCCATATTCAGTGTAATAAATTCTTTTTGAGCCATCGATGTAATAAGTGTGTGATTGCAACTCTGCTATAAAACCTCGATGTACTGTGTGGTGTCAGCATTACTGATCCAGGGATGACACCGTAGCACAGTAGACGTGATCCATGCGGGTCAGGTCGCTACAGAGATGGTATCAGAGCACACGCTGACTGTAGGACACGACCACTAAGTTAAAGCCATAGATCACTATTCTCTCCTCATTTTCTAACTCCTCATCTTTTCTACTCTATTAGGATGACGAACGTGAAGATTAAGTACGCTCAACCGGATGAGGGCACACCATTTGGATTTCACCTGAAGGAAGTCACCAAGTACCTGAACATTGGATTACCAAGCTTCACGGGAACCTTCAACGCCACTCTTCCTGAAGAGGAGCGCTGGAAGATTCAAGCTCACGTTCCAGGAAGGACATTTGCGCCAATCACGAAGCCCATAGATAGTGTTTTCAATGCACCAACCTGGAGTCTGGGAAGGAGCATGGCCGCTCATATCACCATAGGACGTATTGGAGAAGTTTATCAAGAAGACCTCAAGGACACTATCTACCAGATTTGCGGACGCCATGATGAACAATGGGAGTTAGTCAGCACCAAGAAGGATAGATCCATTGCAGCATTCATCCAGGAGTTAAACCAGCACATTCGACGCCATGAGAACCAGATGTGCAATGATATGATAGAGTTGAAGAATGCGAAGGCAAAGATCATCGAACTAGAAGGAGAACTGAAGTCTACACGCAAGGACTACATGGACGAGATCGTAGCTCTAGCAAGGCACAATTGCGATCTTAAGCAGGAGATTGAAGAACTCAAGAGCAAGTTAGTATCCCAGGAGGACGACGAGTACGTCACATGTCCGGACAACTACATCATCATCGACGACACCGATTCGGATCCAAGTGAACCCGACTTTGAAGACGAAACTGGAGCAGATATTATGGAGTCTTCCACCGGTTCAAATTTCTAGATGATCACCAGATAGTAGTAGTATTCCCCCCCATGTAAACACAATATAGTCGAGCACTTTTGCGATAGATAGACCGTTTGTAAGCCCTTGTTTGATTGATTGAAGTGATTTTGTGTGCATTTGCCTCATGTTCATATGGGTAGTGTTTTCCCTTTAGACCCCTCTATTCTTAATTCTCATCTTTTCTAAAACCCTCAGATGCCTCCAAGACGTGACAATGGATTTCCACCGGAGCTCACTCAGTTGATCCAACAGCAGAATCAATTGATGCAGATGTTAGTCCAGAACCAACAGAACAACAACAACAACCCACCACCACCACCACCTGTTGACCACTTAGCCCGTTTCCTTAGGCTGAACCCGCCGGTGTTTTCCAATAGCACCGAGCCAATAGTAGCAGATGATTGGCTCCGCAAGATAGGAAGGGAGTTGACCACTGCAGGATGCATGGATGGTGAGAAAGTGAAGTTTGCCGGACACCAGCTTGACGGACCCGCGGCAGCATGGTGGGAGAATTTCACAGCCACTTACCCAGTTGACACTGTCACATGGGATCAGTTTCAGCAAGCTTTCCGCACTGCCCATGTTTCAGCAGGAGCTATGGCCATAAAGAAGCGTGAGTTTCGCAACTTACGCCAAGGAGGAAGGACTATTGGCCAGTATGTGGAGGAGTTTAGTAAGCTAGCCCGTTATGCCCCAGATGACGTTGCTACGGATGCAGCTAAGCAGGAGAAGTTTCTGGAAGGACTGAATGATGAACTAAGCATGCAGTTGATGGTAGCGAGTTTCAACAACTACCAGGAGTTGGTAGATCGTGCCATCATGATTGAAGGGAAGCAACAGCAGATTGAGAACCGTAAGAGGAAGTATGGACAAGGGAAGTATAACTCCGGAGCCCAGCAGAAGCCCCGTTTTGCCCCTAAACCGGGATTTCAGTTTCAGCACACTCATGGAGGAGGTAGCACGCACAACCATAATGGCCACAAGAATGGTAATGGGAATGGAGGAAGCAATGGACAGAACCGCACCATCCCATCGACCCCAACCAAGAGAGATCTGAGTAATGTCACTTGTTTCAAGTGTTCGAAGACCGGACATTATGCCAATGAATGTCCTGAAGGCCAGAATGGAAATGGCAATGGAAGCTCTGGGAAGAAGCCGAACCCTTTCAATAGGGGACAGGTGAACCACGTTAATGTGGAGGAGGTCGAAGATCAGCCCGATGCGGTAATCGGTAGGTTTTTGGTTAAGTCATTTACTGCACTCGTTCTTTTTGACACTGGTGCATCGCATTCATACATATCAAGGGGATTTGTGGATAAGTATAACCTGCCAACCCAAGCCCTTAGGTCACCCATGTTAGTAAGCTCACCAGGAGCAGAGTTTATGGCTACACGATGGTGTGATCGGTTACCATTAAGGATTGGTAACTATGTGTTTCCCTCAGACCTAATAGTATTGGAATCTCAAGGATTGGATGTGATATTAGGCATGGATTGGTTATCAAAGTATGAAGGGAATATTGAGTGTGCTAGTAAGTCAATTTTGCTTACTACACCAGAAGGGAGAAGGATCAAGTATGTATCCCGGCATGTACCAAAAAGGACACAAGTGAATTGCCTAACAGGAGTTGTGCAAGAGGAAGTACCAGTGGTAAAGGATTTTCCTGATGTATTTCCTGAGGAATTGCTAGGCATGCCACCGGATAGAGACATTGAGTTTTTGATTGAGTTATTGCCAGGCACAGGCCCAATATCGAAGCGACCATATAGGATGCCAGCAAAGGATTTGGTGGAAATTAAGAATCAGATTAAGGAATTATTGGATAAAGGTTACATTCGCCCAAGTTCTTCGCCTTGGGGATCACCCGTACTTCTAGTGGAAAAGAAGGATGGGTCATTAAGGATGGTTGTAGATTATCGGGGATTGAATGAAGTAACCATCAAGAACAAGTACCCACTGCCGATGATTAATGATCTGTTTGATCGATTGCAAGGAGCTAAAGTGTTTTCCAAGATCGATTTGCGATCAGGGTACCATCAGTTGAAGATTCGAGAGCAGGACATACCTAAGACAGCATTTACCACGAGATACGGATTGTATGAGTATACCGTTATGTCATTTGGATTGACTAACACACCTGCCTATTTTATGAACCTGATGAACAAGGTATTTATGGAGTTTTTGGATAAGTTCGTCGTAGTGTTCACTGATGACATCCTGATTTATTCAAAGAATGAAGAGGAACATAAGGAACATTTGCGTTTGGTTTTGGAGAAACTAAGGGAACATCAGTTATATGCCAAATTCAGCAAATGTGAGTTTTGGTTGAAGGAAGTTGGATTCCTCGGACATGTTATATCCGGAGAAGGTATAGTAGTAGATCCCGCTAAAGTTGAAACCGTAACCGAATGGGAAGCACCAACAACAGTTGGAGAGATCCAGAGTTTTCTTGGACTCGCAGGATACTACCGGAGATTCATTGAGAACTTTTCAAAGATTGCAAAGCCTATGACGGAATTGTTGAAGAAGGATACTAAGTTCAAATGGACTGAGGAGTGTGAGGCTAGTTTTCAGGAGTTGAAGAAATGATTGGTTACCTCACCAGTGTTGATATTGCCAGATCAGACCAAGGATTATGAGGTGTATTGCGACGCTTCACGTCGAGGACTTGGAGCAGTGCTTATGCAGGAAGGAAGAGTTGTTTCGTATGCTTCACGACAACTGAAGCCTCATGAGTTGAATAATGCCACGCATGATTTGGAGTTAGCAGCCGTAGTGCATGCATTGAAAACGTGGAGACATTTCCTCATTGGAAATCATTGTGAGGTGTACACGGATCACAAGAGTTTGAAGTACATTTTCACGCAGAAGGAGTTGAACCTCCGACAAAGGAGATGGTTGGAGCTCATCAAGGATTATGATATGAGATTGCATTATCATCCCGGGAAGGCTAATGTAGTAGCTGATGCATTGAGCCGTAAGAGCCATGTCAATACCCTAATAACGGGAGAAGTACCCAAGGAGTTAGCAGAAAACCTTCGTGAGCTATGTTTGGGGATAGTTCCGAAAGGCTATGTAGCCGCATTGGAGATTCAGTCAACATTGATGGACAAGATCAGAGAAGCTCAGAAATTTGACAAAGAGATTGCTGCTATAAAGGAGAAACTTAGCAAAGGAAAAGCTAAGGGATTTCGTGAGGATGAGCACGATACCTTATGGTTTGAGGACCGTGTTTATGTGCCCAATGACCCGGAGATCAGGAAGATGATTATGCAAGAGGCACATGATTCACCATATTCGATTCACCCAGGGAATACCAAGATGTATTTGGATTTGAAGGAAACATTCTGGTGGACCGGAATGAAGAAGGATATTGCAGCATATGTAGCAGTTTGTGACATATGTCAGAGAGTAAAGGCAGAGCATCAAAAGCCAGCAGGATTGTTACAACCATTGCCGATACCCGAATGGAAGTGGGATAAGATAGGCATGGATTTTATCACAGGACTACCCAGGACAAAAGCAGGTTATGACTCGATATGGGTAGTAGTTGATCGTTTGACGAAGGTAGCACATTTCATCCTAGTCATGTATATCCTAATCATTTGTTTGCATGGAGTTCCGAGGAGTATCGTATCAGATAGAGGAACCCAATTTACCTCAAAGATTTGGAATCAGTTGCATGAAAATTTAGGAACCAGACTAGAGTTCAGCACAGCTTTCCATCCGCAGACAGATGGACAGACCGAGAGAGTCAATCAGATATTGGAAGATATGCTGAGAGCTTGTGCACTAGATTATGGATCTAGTTGGGACGATAACTTGCCGTATGCGGAGTTTTCTTACAACAACAGTTATCAAACCAGTTTGAAGATGGCACCTTTCGAAGCTTTATACGGAAGGAGGTGCAGGACACCGTTGTCATGGAACGAGGTTGGAGACCGACAATTCTTTGGACCAGATTTGATTAAGGAGTCTGAACGGAAAGTCAAGTTGATTCGCGATAGGCTCAAGGTAGCCCAGTCCAGGCAGAAGAGCTAAACAGGTTCTAAACGCAAGGAGATAGTTTACAAAACCGGAGACAGAGTTTATCTTCGAGTATCCCCACTTCGAGGAGTTAAGCGCTTTGGAGTTAAGGGAAAATTAGCACCGCGTTTCGTGGGACCGTTTAAGATCTTGAAACGTATGGGAGAAGTTGCGTATAAGTTGGAATTACCAGAGGGACTGTCAGGAGTTCATGATGTATTTCATGTTTCTCAGTTGAAGAGATGTCACGCCGAGATGGCGGAGGTACCGCTAAGAGATACCGTGCCACTCGAAGCGATTCAGTTGAAGAATGACCTAACATATGAGGAGAAGCCAGTCAAGATTCTCGATGTTGCCAGTAGAGTTACTCGCAGCAAGGTTATCAAGTTTTGCAAAGTTCAGTGGGACCACCACTCAGAGGATGAAGCCACCTGGGAGAGAGAGGAAGATTTGCTCAAGGACCACCCTCACCTATTTTCTAGTCAACCCGAATCTCGAGGGCGAGATTCATCTTAAGGGGGGTAGGTTTGTAACATCCCAAATTTTCAATTTGGAATGTTATACACTAGATCATCATGCATAACATATTTTCTTGCATTTTGGTTGATCCTAGAAATTTCACGCAACTCAAGGACCTCCGGAGAGAGTTGGAGATTTCGTTATTTTCATATTTGGGAGTTTCTCAAATTTTGAAAAGAGGATCGTTTGATTTATTTGTTTTATCTTCAATAAATTTTCCGGTGTCAAAATATGAGAGAGGGAATAATATGACTTTCCCAAAATTTAGGAAAATGAAGATTTAATAAATAGATCAATTTTTGTTTGCCGGAGTTTATTCGCATTTTATTTGGATAGGGAAAATGCGTGTTTTCAAAAAATTGCATTTTAGGTCCGTAGAAAAGTTCATTTTGTTCGGCTCATTTTTAGGAGTCGGAGAAAATTTACTTTTAGATTTTTGGAGCCCGTTTCGTTTAGTTTTCTTTTGTTTTTTCTGCGCGCGAAATCTGTAAAAAAATATATATATATATAAAAAAAATTGAGCAGCGCCTTGGGCCAAAGGCCCAAGCCAAGCCACCTACCGCTGCGCTCCCAGGCGCCAGGCGCCGAGCCAGGAGCCGGCCGCCGCCGCCTCTTGCTAGGACCGAATCCTTTTAGGATTCTAGGGCGCCCCCTTGTCCCCTTTTCCTTATTTCGTTTTCTTTAGTCCTACTTCGTTTCCTCTTTTTTCTTTCCTACTCCTATTCTAATTCCTTGTCCCCTACCCCAAGTTTTGTCTCCCCTCACCCATATAAATACCCAAGCACCCCCCCCCTCTAAACACATCAAACCCAAAGCCTAGAGCTCCGCCCCACACCCGCGCCGCGCCGCCGCCACACCTTGCCTACACCGCCGCCCCACACCCGCGCCGCCGCCGCACCTTGCCGCCGCCCTACGCCGACGCCGCCGGAGCCCCTCGCCGGAGACCTTGCCGGAGGTAGCCCCGCGCTACATCTAATCTTTTTCTTGGATCGTTTTCTTCTAATCGTTCCGATTCTTTTCTTCCCTAAACCGTTCCGCTTTTCAAGATCGGTTTTTCGTTCGGTTTTTCTTCTCCGAAACCCTAGATCGGATTCGTTTTCTTCTCCGATTTAGTTGTCTTTGGACCGTTCGCCGGACCGTTCGTCCTAACGAACGTGATCACCGGATTTTTCTAGGTTAACAACGTCCGTTCGTTTAACCGTTCTTCTTTTTCTTTTCGTCGGATTTATTCCGCGATCGCGATCTTAGATCTGATCTTCTTTCTAGTTTTTCTTTTCGCTCGTTTATCGGAATCAGGTGATTCAAGCGCCTGGAGTTTCGTCTCGAAACCGCCGTTCCGTCTAATCAACTTGAACAAGCTTTTGCTACAGTAAAATTTTGACCTAGATTCAACTTGCTAGAACCGAGTCGTTTTCTTCCGCCGTTTGTTTTCCGTTTCTTTGTTCGGTTCGTTCTTTCTTTGCAACGGGAGTTCTTAAGTTGAACTTTCTGGTTCGTTCTCTTGTTCGAGTTTTACCTGTGCATTAGATGAGTACTTATTGTATGCTTGTTGTTTGTCTGCGATAGATTACCCGGATTGCGCCGCTTGTTACTTCGAAACCCTAGGACTCGCGGATCATCAGCAAGGCAAGTAACACTTTGATCATACCTTTTCTACAACCCATGTTTTATTGCATTAGATCAATCCTCACACATTGCATGATTAGGATCTAATTAAATTGTGGGACGGGATGTAGATGAGGTAGTACCTATTACCTGTATTATTATGAAACCTTTGGGAGTTACTTCTACGTTTGCTTATTATTATGCCATGCTATGCTAGTAGACGTGGATTGGGTGAGTGATATCCATGACAGATGTGAGTTTGATAATTTAATGGTTTATCTAAGGTGGCAACTTAAACACACATCTGGGTGGATTGAGGCACCTGATGTCTATCAGGACTTGCCTGTTTTTTTTGGACCGCCACCCAGGCTCAAAGGGATCATAAGATCTTTCATGCTAGAAACTTCCGTGTGCAGCCACAAGTCATTATGGGCTCTGGCATAGTTGACTAAGTTGTGCGAACTCTTACTGGGTGGACTGGCAGATTTAGGGGTTGTAGGTGGTACGGTCTACCCCACATGTAAGGTGCTAGCGCTTCTGAAAGACTGTGTCTCGGTCATCCGTCTTCTCAAACACCCTGTAGTGCGAGAAACCAAACAGAGGCGATCGAGTCTTGTGGGGAAAAGTGCGCAAACCTCTGCAGAGTAACAAACTAATCATGATTAGCCGTGTCCCCGGTTATGGACAACTTGAGTATCTAGAACTTGAATATCATTGTGAATCTCAACATGTTACTTCTAATTAATGTTGTTGGGTTTTAATTGTACTTTTAATTGGGATTGGGAATGTTGTCAACCATTCTCAATGTTTCAGAACCACCATGATAGTTAAATAAATTTATTCCTTTGCAGTAGGGAAAAACTGGCTTTACGCAAAACTGTAAGCATAGAGCTTTCCACCAGCCATATATGCATATAGTATAGCTGTTCCATTCCATTACTCTCTATGTGTTACTTTGCCAGCATATTCCATGTGCTGACCCGTTTTCGGGCTGCAACGTTAATGTTGCAGACTTTTCAGACGACGATTGAGGTGTTTAGGTCGTGGCCCTATACTCAGTGATGCCGCTGGAGTTGATGGACCCATTTATCTTCCAAGTCTTCCGCTGTTATTTTTATTATATGGCCTTAAGCCATATTCAGTGTAATAAATTCTTTTCGAGCCATCGATGTAATAAGTGTGTGATTGCAACTCTGCTATAAAACCTCGATGTACTGTGTGGTGTCAGCATTACTGATCCAGGGATGACACCGTAGCACAGTAGACGTGATCCATTCGGGTCAGGTCGCTACAAGGGCCACCACTTCGGTCGTGGCCCTTGGCAAATTCATGATGATCCTATTACTTTACACCCGAACTTCTTTTTTATATATAGACAATGTATTGCTTACTCTTGCTCTCCTCGATCTGCCTCTTGGTAAGGCTGAGCTTGTTCTCGGACCGCTCTAGGTCCTGCTTCAGTGGAGAAACCTCCGCAGTACGTGTGGCAGCGGCCAGCAGTGAAGCCTGCACATACACATAGATATATTCTGATTAGACTCCTGAGTCATCATTTGATCCTCTATTCGGCCTTTCTACTCGAACGCCGAACAAAGCATCAGGGGCTACTATCTATGTGGTAATATCTTCTTATATTTTGATTGCTTACCTCAAAGCCTGTTAGGAGGCTGGCGCAAGCTTTGGTCAGTCCGTTTTTGGCAGACTGAACTTTCTCGATCACCGCACTCATGATAGTGCGGTGCTCTTCGTCAATGGAAGCGCCGCGAAGCGCTTGCAGCAAGTTGTCCGGTGCCTCTAGATGGACAGAGGACACCGGCACGGGGGGTCGCCCGCCGGAGTCCGGAGCCACCGAAGATTCCGGTGCAGTGTTCGGCTGGGGGCCGAACCTGGATACCATGGGAGTCCTACTCCCTTTACGCTCAAGGTCTGGAAGGTCGCTGAGGGTGTCCTGGATTAGGGGGTATCCGGACAGCCGGACTGTTGGACTATGAAGATACAAGATTGAAGACTTCGTCCCTTGTCCGGATGGGACTCTCCTTGCCGTGGAAGGCAAGCTTGGCAATACGGATATTTAGATCTCCTTCCTTGTAACCGACTCTGTGTAACCCTAGCCCCCTCCGGTGTCTATATAAACCGAAGGATTTAGTCCGTAGGACCAAGAACAACAATCATACCATAGGCTAGCTTCTAGGGTTTAGCCTCTTCGATCTCGTGGTAGATCAACTCTTGTACTACTCATATTATAAAGAACAATCAAGCAGGACGTAGGGTATTACCTCCATCAAGAGGGCCCGAACCTGGGTAAAACATCGTGTCCCCTGTCTCCTATTACCATCCGCCTAGACACACAGTTCGGGACCCCCTACCGGAGATCCGCCGGTTTTGACACCGACATTGGTGCTTTCGATGAGAGTTCCTCTGTGTCGTCATTGTTAGGCTTGATGCTCCTTTGATCATCGATCGGGATGTAGTCTAGGGTGAGACTTTTCTCCCCGGACAGATCTTTGTATTCGGCGGCTTCGCACTGCAGGCCAACTCGCTTGGCCATCTGGAGCAGATCGAGAGTTACGCCCCTGGCCACCAGGTCAGGTTTGGAAGCTTAAACTACACGGCTGACATCCGCGGAGACTTGATCTTCGACGGATTCGAGCCCCTGCCGAGTGCGCCGCACGGTCACGATGAGCATGATTTAGCTCTACCATCGGACAATGTTCAGGAGACCGCACCGGCAGCCGCTCCGACCCTCAATTCGGAGTCAATTGCGCCATCCATGGACAGGTGGATAGACCGCTACACGGAGGCCGCATTCTCAGCGGCGATCGAGCCGAGTATCGACCTTACCCTTCAAGAGCCGTGATGACAAACTACCGGATTCTTCCTCGGCCACGGACTCCGAACCGCCTGCGCCCGTGCCTATGAATCCGACTGGGCGCCGATCATGGAGTTCACCTCCGCGGATATCTTTCAGCACTCGCCCTTAGGCGACATACCGAACTCATTAAGGTCTCTCTCCTTGTCATGAGAGTCCTGGCCGAACTATGTCCGGCAAGATTGGGATGCGGATGACGAAGAAATTCGCCGCCCACCCACCACCCACTTAGTAGCCACTGTCAACAATTTGATAGACATGCTTGACTTCAACTCCGAAGACATCGACGGTATGGACGATGATGCAGGAGACGAACAAGAACCACTGCCCACAGGGCACTAGACAGCCACCTCATCATATGATATATATATATATATGGTGGACACACCCAAAGAAGGCAATGGCGATGGGACAGCGGAGGATGACCCCTCCAAGAAGCAACCCAAGCGCCGACGTCAGCGGCGCCGCTCTAAGTCTCGCCAAGGCAAAAGTGGTGATACCGGCACAGGAGATAATAGCACTCCAGACAGTGCCGAAGATGACGACAATCCCCTCCAGAAAAATTTAGAGCAGGAGGATGGAGAAGCCAGCCCTCCTGAGAGAGCGGCAGATGGAGAGGCGGAGGATGATAATTACATACCTCCCTCCGAAGACGAGGCAAGCCTCGACGATGACGAATTTGTCGTGCCTGAGGATCCCGTCGAGCAAGAGCGCTTCAAGCGCCGGCTTATAGCCACGGCAAATAGCCTTAAGAAAAAGCAACATCAGCTTCAAGCTGATCAAGATTTGCTAGCTGGCAGATGGACTGAATTCCTTGCAGTCGAGGAATATGAACTTGAACGCCCCTCCAAGAGTTACCCAAAACCTACATCTCCAGCGTATGACGCGGCTGATCGGCCACCTCGTGGCCGCGACAGAGAGGCATTTTAGCCAAAAGCTCAGCCCGCACCCCGACGCCACTCAAATAAAAATGTAAAGGCACGGGGAAACACGCTAGACTTGCGAGACGTATTGGAGGACAAAGCAAAACACGCAAGACTGATCTACGGATCATGAGGGCGCGCCACTATGCGAGACGATAACCATCACGCCGGATACAGTAAAAGTAAATCCGACCGGGCCAAACACAGCGAAAAAGACTCATTTGAGCTACGTCGCGATATAGCCCAGTACAGAGGCGCCGCACACCCCCTATGCTTCACAGACGAAGTAATGGATCACCAAATCCCAGAGGGTTTCAAACCCGTAAATATCGAATCATACGACGGTACAACAGATCCTAGATCGAGGACTTCCTCCTGCACATCCACATGGCCCGTGGTGACGATCTACACACCATCAAATACCTCCCACTCAAACTCAAAGGACCAGCTCGGCATTGGCTCAACAGCCTGCCAGCAGAATCCATTGGTTGTTAGGAAGATCTGGAAGCCGCATTCCTTGACAGCTTCCAGGGCACTTATGTGTGACCACCAGATGCCGATGACTTGAGCCACATAATTCAACAGCCAGAGGAATCGGCCAGGCAATTCTGGACACGGTTCCTGACAAAGAAAAATCAAATCGTCGACTGTCCGGATGCAGAGGCCCTAGCAGCTTTTAAGCACAACATCCACGACGAGTGGCTCGCCCGGCACCTTGGCCAGGAAAAGCCGAAATCTATGGCAGCCCTCACGACACTCATGAGCCGCTTTTGGGCGAGAGAGGACAACTGGTTGGCTCGAAGCAATAACATACAAAGAACTGTGGTACTTCAGATACCAAGGATAGCAATGGCAGGTCACGTCGCAACAAACAAAAGCGCCGCATCAACATCGACAATACCGAGGATACAGCAGTCAATGCTGGATTCAGTGGCTCTAAACCCGGTCAGCGGAAAAAGCCATTCAAAAGAAGCACTCCGGGCCCGTCCAGTTTGGACCGTATACTCGATTGCTCGTGTCAAATACACGGCACCCCCGACAAGCCAGCCAACCACACCAACGGGGAATGTTGGGTGTTGAAGAAGGCCGACAAGTTAAATGCTGAAAACAAAGATAAGGGGTTACATAGCGATGACGAGGAGGAGCCCCGGCCGCCGAACACCGGAGGACAGAAGAGGTTCCCCCCACAAGTGCGGACGGTGAACATGATATACGCAACCCACATCCCCAAGAGGGAGCGGAAGCGTGCGCTAAGGGACGTATATGCGTTGGAGCCAGTCGCCCCAAAGTTCAACCCATGGTCCTCCTGTCCGATCACCTTCGATCGCAGGGACCACCCCACTAGTATCCGTCATGGCGGATTCGCCGCACTGGTCCTAGACCCAATCATCAACGGATTTCTCCTCACTTGAGTCCTTATGGACGGCGGCAGCAACTTGAACCTGCTTTATCAGGACACATTGTGCAAAATGGGTATAGACCCCTCAAGGATCAAACCCACAAAAACGACCTTCAAAGGCGTCATACCAGGTGTAGAGGCCCATTGCACAGGCTCAGTCACACTGGAAGTGGTCTTCGGATCCCCGGATAACTTCCAAAGCGAGGAGTTAATCTTTGATATAGTCCCGTTCCGCAGTGGCTATCACGCACTGCTCGGGCGAACCGCATTTGCGAGATTCAACGCGGTACCGCATTATGCATACCTCAAGCTCAAGATGCCAAAACCTCGGGGGGTCATCACAGTCAATGGAAACACAGAGCGCTCTCTCCGCACGGAGGAGCACACTGCGGCCCTCGTAGTAGAAGCACAAAGCAGCCTCTTCAGGCAATCCACCAGTTCGGCGATTAAACACCCGGACACCGTCAAGCGCCCCCGAAGTAATCTGCAACAAGACCGCCTGGCACGTTCCAAGCTCGCATAGCAATGCGGCCCCCACCCCAGTCCCAGCCAAACGGCAAAACCCGCGCCACGCATACATAATTACGCATTGAAAATACCATGGGCATAGTTGGGGGGGGCACGACTAAGGCACGCCCCAAAACGCGGCTCAACTGCACTAGGGGCTTCCCGCTTTGTTATTTTTTCTCTCTTTCAGGACTTTACTCTCTAGAAACCCCGTCCGGCAGTACGATTGCCGGACACACGATACAACAACCAAGGAGGCAGAAAGCTATGTCGCACCATGGAATTCCCAGGTGGTCTCTGGTAACGAGTGAAATACCCGCTTTAAATACCATTCCTCAGCTTGCCCTTGGAGGGGACATGTCAAATAGTCCTACTTTTTGCTTATCGCACTACTTGTATCATTCTGCTTCGATGCACCTTTTTGAATAAACAATGCATAGCACTAGACTATTACCGCATTCTCTATTCTTATATATATATATATGTTCATTCATGACATTAAGCACCCATACACTCTGGTACAGCCAATACGCCAGGGGCTTAAGCGTACCCCATAATACGATGTGAGAAGTCCAAACACTTTCGACAGTGCGGCACCCCGAACTTATAGCATTATATGCATCAGCTCCGAATCATGTCTTGGGTCAATAGTTGGGTTTGCCCGGCTCCCATGTTTTGGTACCTTATGTTCCACTATATCGACTAAGGTAGCACTGGGCGAACTACTACGATTGTGCCCCGGTTCATCTGGGCAAGCACCTCAGTAGAGAAAGCTAAAAATGACTGTCATGATAAGGCGAGAGCTTGTCGCTGTTCGAGAGGTCTCGAGTCCCTAAAGACTTATGCCGCTTAGGGTGAGGAGTCGGCTTTGTCCGGCTTAGGCGTGTATAGCGCCCCAAATTCGGCCTTCCGAATACTAGGGGCTTTGCAAAAATTTAAAATTGTAGACTTCTATGGCTAAGTGTGAGTGATAAAGCATTATAGTCTGATTGCCTTGTTTGTTGCACTGAGCACCTCCCTTGAAGGACCCAACAATGGGAAAAAGAGTGCTCAGATTTATCCCGAACACCCCAGCACTCGTGGCATGGGGGCAGAAGCCGACGACTGGCCATTTCTCAGATTTGATAAACATCCACACAGAAGGTAATATTTTAAATTCAAACAAGCGTTGCATAGAGCACATGAACAAGGTTTCATAATACAGGATCACACGAGCAAGTTCATTCAAAAATTACATCCTTCGCACACTCGTCCGCCACAAGACGGGCACCCTTCAGGACACCCCCATAATACATTTCAGGGTGGCGATGCTCCTTGCCCTGCGGCGGCCCCTCCTTCACCAGCTTCTTGGCGTCCATCTTGGCCCAGTGCACCTTCGCACGGGCAAAAGCCCGGCGTGCACCTTCGATGCAGACGGACCGCTTTATGACTTCCAGCCGTGGGTAGGCATCTACAAGCCGCCTCACCAGGCCAAACTAATTGTTGGGAAGGGAGTCGCCAGGCCACATCCGGACTATAAGGCCCCTCATGGCCTGTTCGGCCGCCTTGTGCAGCTCGACCAGTTGCTTCAGCTGGTCGCTCACAGGCATCGGGTGTTCGGTCCCAGTATACTAAGACCAGAACAACTTCTCCGTCGAGCTTCCCTCCTCGGCCTAGTAGTACTTTGCGGCATCTGACACGCTGCGGGGCAAATCTGCGAATGCTCCTGGAGAGCTCCGGACTCGGGTAAGTAACAAGTATTTTACTTTCACATGCTTGCTTTGCATAATGAATGCCTTACCCGCCACTATCTTCCTCATCGCCTCAATTTCCTGGAGGGCCTTTTGGGCTTTAGCCTTGGCACGCTTTGTGCTCTCGAGGGTCGTGGCAAGCTCGGACTCTTGCGTATTCGAGTCAAGCTCCAAAGTATCGTGCTTCCTCACGAGAGCCTGGAGCTCTTGCTGCACCTAACCCACCCATGCCTCCTGTTTCTCCCGCTCGGTGGGCTCCTTGGCCGCTTTGTTTTCGGCCTCGGACAACGCTTGCTTCAGGGTCGCCACTTCGGTCGTGGCCCCTGGCACATCCATGATGATCCTATCATTTTGCAACCACATCTTTTTATATATATAGACAAGGTATTACTTACCTTTGTTCTCCTCGAGCTGCATCTTGGTAAGGCCGAGCTCTTTCTCGGGCCGCTCGAGGTTCTGCTTCAGTGCGGCGACCTCCGCAGTCAGTGCGGCAGAGGTCAGCAGCAAAGCCTGCATACGCATACAGACATACTTATATTAGACTCCTACAGATATTATTTGATCCTCTATTCGGCTTTTCTTTGTGAACACCAAACAGAGCATCAGGGGCTACTGTCTATGCGGTAATATTTTCCTATATTTTAAATACTTACCTCAAAGCCTGTTAAAAGGCTGGCACAGGCTTTAGTCAGTCCGCTCTTGGCGGACTGAACCTTCTTGATCACCACACTCATAATAGTGCGGTGCTCTTCGTCGATGGAAGCGTCGCGAAGCACTCCCAGCAGGTTGTCCGGTGCCTCTGGATGGACAGAGGTCACTGGCACGGGCGGCTTGCCCCTCTTGGAAGGGGGCCGTCTGCCGGAGTCTGGAACCATTGGAGGTTCCGGCACGGTGTTCGGCTGAGGGCCAAACTTGGAGCCCTTGGGAGTCTTGCTCCCTTTGCGCCTGGAGTCCGGAAGGTCTCCTTGAGGTGCCTCCAGGGGTACCTCCCCTCGGCTCGGTTCCCCTTGAGAAAATACGTCGACATTGTCCGTAGGGCGAGGAGAGGAGGCGGTTGGAAGTGACTCGCTATTCATATCCGACGAGTCCAAGGAACCGTCCGACGAGGATACGTCAATGCGGGCTCGGGGCGGACTGCATGATCATATTCGACGTTAGGAGAAGCAGTGCAATAAAAGTATGCTATGAGTTACTCTGGTATCCGAATACTTATGACTTCGCCAGGGGCTTGGCCCTGAGTAACCACTCGTCTTCGCTGTCGGCGGCGGTGGTGGAACAGTCCGGAAGGAGAGTCCTTCCCTTCTTGGACCCTTCGGCCTCCCCGGTTGGGGCGGCCTTCCTTTTCTTATCTCCCCCGGCTGGAGGGGGAGAATCTTCATCTTCCTCCTCGTTTTCATGGGAGGAGTGCATCTCGGAGTTATCAGACGATGAGTCCGATACCACCTGGCGTCGGGAACTCTTTCGGGTTCCCGTGGCCTTCTTCTTGATCTTCTTCTCCGGCACCTCATAAGGAGCCGGGGTCCGCATCTCTGTCAGGAGAGCGTCTGTGGGGTCTTCGGGTAAAGGGGCCGAGCAATTAATCTGCTCCGATGTCTCCGCCCAGTCCTGTCAAAGGCATGGGAGCTCAGATCCCGCACATGGTTAAACTATGGAAAATAAATACCCTACGAGATGTACAGAACTTACCAGATTTGCAGGGCGCGTCGCGCTTAGCCTGCGGTTCTCCGTAAGGGGAGGGGGACCTCGGCGCCCTTGAACAGCACCTTCCAGATGTCCTTATGCGTCGTGTCGAAGAACTCGCGTAGAGTCTGGTGCTGGGCCGGGTCGAACTCCCATAAGTTGAAAGCCTGTTGTTGACACGGGAGGATCCGGCGGAAGAGCATGACCTGGACTATGTCGACAAGCTTGAGTTTCTTGCATATCATGTTCCGTATACACTTGTAGAGTCCGTCCAGCTCCACCGACGAGCCCCGGGACAGGCCCTTCTCCTTCCAGGAAGTAAGCCGAGTGGGGATTCCGGATCGAAACTCGGGGGCCGCCACCCAGTTGGTGTCGCGCGGCTCGGTGTTGTAGAACCACCCCGATTGCTACCCCTTTACGTTCTCCATGTAGGAGCCCTCGAGCCATGTAACGTTGGGCATTTCGCCCACCATGGCTCTACCGCATTCCGCTTGTTGGCCGCCTACTACCTTCGGTTTGACATTGAAGGTCTTCAGCCACAGGCCGAAGTGGGGCCGGATGCGGAGGAAAGCCTCGCACACGACGATGAACGCCGAGATGTTGAGGATGAAATTCGGGGCCAGATCATGGAAGTCCAGCCCATAATAGAACATAAGGCCACGGACGAATGGATGGAGGGGAAACCCTAGTCCGCGGACGAAGTGGGTGAGGAAAACCACCCTTTCGTAAGGTTCCGGGGTAGGGACGATCTGCCCCGCGGCTGGCAGCCGATGTGCGATATCCGCAGCTAAGTATCCGGCCCCGCGTAGCTTTTTGATGTCTCCCTCCATGACGGAGGAGACCATCCACTTGCCTCCCGCTCCGGAAATGTTTGGAGAGAGTTGAGGAGAAGGATGTGGACTTGGGCGCTGGAGCTCGAGTGTGCGAGAATGGATGAGCAAGGAGGAAGAAGGCGTGGGAAGAAAAAGGTGAACCCTTATCCCTTTATAAGGGCGGATGAAAATTATGCGCCCCCACCAGCCTGGTAAAACTCGCTTATCCCCCAAGCGCCGTAATTGATGGCGCGGTTCGGTTACCCAGGTCCGTATTGATGGGAATCCCGTAATAAGGGGACATGATCTCTGCTTCGACAAGACATCCCAAGGAAACCGCCTCGCGAAACACGCTGAGTTTGGTTGTGAAAGACGATTCGAATGGTGACCTGGCTGTGGTGTGATGTCACACTGCGAAACGCATCGGCGGATTAGATTTGTGGAAATATTATTCTCTCTATGGTTGTATGTGGAACTTGTTTTGCAGAGCCGGACACGATCCTCGTGTTCAAAATCTTCTATGAAGTATTCGGAGGAGGAACCTGTCTTGCAATGCCGAAGACAATCTGTGCGCCAGACTCATCGTCATTGAAGCCTGGTTCAGGGGCTACTGAGGGAGTCCTGGATTAGGGGGTATCGGGACAGCCGGACTATATCCTTTGGCCGGACTGTTGGACTATGAAGATACAAGATTGAAGACTTTGTCCCGTGTCCGGATGGGACTCTCCTTGGCGTGGAAGGCAAGCTTGGCAATACGGATATGTAGATCTCCTTCCTTGTAACCGACTCTGTGTAACCCTAGCCCCCTCCGGTGTCTATATAAACCGGAGGGTTTAGTCCGTAGGACCAAGAACAACAATCATACCATAGGCTATCTTCTAGGGTTTAGCCTCTTCGATCTCGTGGTAGATCAACTCTTGTACTACTCATATTATCAAGAACAATCAAGCAGGACGTAGGATATTACCTCCATCAAGAGGGCCCAAACCTGGGTAAAACATCGTGTCCCCTGTCTCCTGTTACCATCCGCCTATACGCACAGTTCGGGACCCCCTACCCGAGATCCGCCGGTTTTGACACTGACAGTCACCTCGAGGCGCCCCCAGGACTACCTCCCCTTGGCTTGGTGCCTTTTGAGACAACACCTCGGCGTTGTCCGTAGGGCGAGGAACGTAGGCAGTCGGAAGAGAACCGCTGTTCATATCTGACGAGTCCAATGAACCGCTCGACGAAAATACGTCGAGATGAGCTCGGGACGGACTGCATAATCGTGTTCGGCATGAGGAAAAGCAGTGCAATAAAACATACATGAATTACTATGGTGTCTGGATACTTACGACTTCGCCAGGGGCTTGACCTTGGGTAGCCACTCGTCGCCGCTGTAGGCGGCCGTCTTGGAGCAGTCCGGATGAAGGGTCCTTCCCTTCTTGGACCCTTCGGCCTCCCCGGTTGGGTTGACCTTCCTTTTCTTGTCTCCCCCGGTTGGGGGGGGGATAACTTTCCTCCTCCTCCTCCTCGTTTTCATGGGAGGAGTGTGCGTCGGAGTCATCGGACGATGAGTCCGGTACAACCTTGCGCCGGAGACCCTTTCAGGTCCACGTGGCCTTATTCTTGGCCTTCTTTGAAGGAAATATGCCCTAGAAGCAATAATAAAGTTATTATTTATTTCCTTATATCATGATAAATGTTTATTATTCATGCTAGAATTGTATTAACCGGAAACATAATAAATGTGTGAATACATAGACAAACAGAGTGTCACTAGTATGCCTCTACTTGACTAGCTCGTCGATCAAAAATGGTTATGTTTCCTAACCATGGACATGAGTTTTCATTTGATTAACGGGATCACATCATTAGGAGAATGATGTGATTGACTTGACCCATTCCGTTAGCATAGTACTTGATCGTTTAGTTTGTTGCTATTGCTTTCTTCATGACTTATACATGTTCCTATGACTATGAGATTATGCAACTCCCATTTACCAGAGGAACACTTTGTGTGCTACCAAACGTCACAACGTAACCGGGTGATTATAAAGGTGCTCTATAGGTGTCTCCGAAGGTACTTGTTGGGTTGGCGTATTTCGAGATTAGGATTTGTCACTCCGATTGTCGGAGAGGTATCTCTGGGCCCTCTCGGTAATGCACATCACTTAAGCCTTGCAAGCATTGCAACTAATGAGCTAGTTGCGGGATGATGTATTACGGAACGAGTAAAGAGACTTGCCGGTAACGAGATTGAACTAGGTATTGAGATATTGACGATCGAATCTCGGGCAAATAACATACTGATGACAAAGGGAACAACGTATGTTGTTATGCGGTCTGACCGATAAAGATCTTCGTAGAATATGTGGGAGCCAATATGAGCATCCAGGTTTCGCTATTGGTTATTGACCGGAGACATGTCTCGGTCATGTCTACATAGTTCTCGAACCCGTAGGGTCCGCACGCTTAAAGTTTCGGTGACGATTATATTATGAGTTTATGTGATTTGATGTACCTAAGGTAGTTCGGAGTCCCAGATGAGATCGGGGACATGACGAGGAGTCTCGAAATGGTCGAGACGTAAAGATCGATATATTGGACGACTATATTCGGACATCGGAAAGGTTCCGAGTGATTCGGGTATTTTTGGGGTATCGGGGAGTTACGGGAATACGAGGAAGAATTAATGGGCCTCATGGGCCAAGTGGTGGAAGAGAGGAGGCAGGGCGCGTGGCCCCCCTAGCCCAAACTGAATTGGACTAGGGGGCCGGGCCCCCTTTCCTCCTTTTCCTCCTTCTCCTTCCTTCTCCTCCTTCCTTTCCTCCTCCTAGTAGGAGTAGGAAAGGGGAGTCCTACTCCTACTAGGAGGAGGACTCCTCCTCCTGGCGCGCCCATAGAGGGCCGGCCTGCCTCCCCCCTTGCTCCTTTATATACAGGGGCAGGGGGCACCTCTAGACACACAAGTTGATCAGTTGATCTCTCCTAGCCGTGTGCGGTGCCCCCTCCACCATATTCCACCTCGGTCATATCGTAGCGGTGCTTAGGCGAAGCCCTGCGTCGGTAGCAACATAATCACCGTCACCACGCCGTCGTGCTGACGGAACTCTCCCGTGAAGCTCTGCTGGATCGGAGTTCACGGGACGTCATCGAGCTGAACGTGTGCTGAACTCGGAGGTGCCGTACGTTCGGTAGTTGGATCGGTCGGATCGTGAAGACGTACGACTACATCAACCGCGTTGTGCTAACGCTTCCGCTTTCGGTCTACGAGGGTACGTGGACAACACTCTCCCCTCTCGTTGCTATGCATCACCATGATCTTGCGTGTGTGTAGGAAAATTTTGAAATTACTACGTTCCCCAACAGTGGCATCCGAGCCAGGTTTATGCGTAGATGTCATATGCACGAGTAGAACACAAGTGAGTTGTGGGCGATATAAGTCATACTGCTTACCAGCATGTCACACTTTGCTTCGGCGGTATTGTTGGATGAAGCGGCCCGGACCGACATTACGCGTACGCTTACGCGAGACTGGTTTTACCGCCGTGCTATGCACACAGGTGACTAGCGGGTGTCAGTTTCTCCAACTTTAGTTGAACCGAGTGTGGCTACGCCCGGTCCTTGACAAGGTTAAAACAACACTAACTTGACAAAATATCGTTGTGGTTTTCGATGCGTAGGTAAGAACGGTTCTTGCTCAGCCCATAGCAGCCACGTAAAACTTGCAACAACAAAGTAGAGGACGTCTAACTTATTTTTGCAGGGCATGTTGTGATGTGATATGGTCAAGACGTGATGAGATATAAGTTGTTGTATAAGATGATCATGTTTTGTTGAAGTTATTGGCAACTGGCAGAAGCCTTATGGTTGTCTGTTTATTGCATAAGATGCAAGCGCCAAATAATTGCTTTACAATTATCGCTATGCGATAGCAATAGTTGGCAAGACGACCATGTGACGACATATTGATATAGATCAAGATGATGGATATCCTGGTGTCATGCCAGTGACGATGGAAATCATGACGATGTTTTGGAGATGGAGATCAAAGGCACAAGATGATGATGGCCATATCATGTCACATATTTTGATTGCATGTGATGTTTATCTTTTATGCATCTTATCTTGCGTTAATTGACGGTAGCATTATAAGATGATCTCTCACTAAATTTCAAGATAAAATTGTTCTCCCAGAGTATGCACCATTGCCAAAGTTCGTCGTGCTAAGACACCACGTGATGATCGGGTGTGATAAGATCTACATCCATCTACAACGGGTGCAAGCCATTTTTGCACACGCAGAATACTCAGGTTAAACTTGACGAGCCTAGCATATGCAGATATGGCCTCGGAACACTGAGACCGAAAGGTCGAGCGTGAATCATATAGTAGATATGATCAACATAGTGATGTTCACCATTGAAAACTACTCCATTTCACGTGATGATCGGTTATGGTTTAGTTGATTTGGATCACGTGATCACTTAGAAGATTAGAGGGATGTCTTTCTAAGTGGGAGTTCTTAAGTAATGTGATTAATTGAACTTAAATTTATCATGAACTTAGTCCTGGTAGTATTAGCATATCTATGTTGTAGATCAATAGCTCACGTTTAGCTCCCCTGTTTTATTTTTGATATGTTCCTAGAGAAAACTAAGTTGAAAGATGTTAGTAGCAATGATGCGGATTGGATCCGTGATCTGAGGTTTATCCTCATTGCTGCACAGAAGAATTATGTCCTGAATGCACCGCTAGGTGAAAGACCTATTGCAGGAGCAGATGCAGATGTCATGAACGTTTGGCTAGCTCAATATGATGACTACTTAATAGTTTAGTGCACCATGCTTAACAGCTTAGAATCGGGACTTCAAAGACGTTTTGAACGTCATGGATCATATGGATGTTCCAGGAGTTGAAGTTAATATTTCAAGTAAATACCCGAGTTGAGAGATATGAAGTCTCCAACAAGTTCTATAGCTAAAAGATGGAGGAGAATAGCTCAAGCAGTGAGCATGTGCAAAGATTTTCTGGGTACTACAATCGCTTGAATCAAGTGGGAGTTAATCTTCCAGATAAAATAGTGATTGACAGAATTCTCTAGTCACCATCACCAAGTTATTAGAACTTTGTGATGAACTATAATATGCAAGGGATAACATAAACGATTCCCAAGCTCTTCGTGATGCTGAAATCGACGAAGGTAGAAATCAAGAAAAGCATCAAGTGTTGATGGTAAACAAGACCACTAGTTTCAAGAAAAGGGCAAAGGGAAAGAAAGGGAACTTCAAGAAGAACGGCAAGCAAGTTGCTGCTCAAGTGAAGAAGCCCAAGTCTGGTCCTAAGCCTGAGACTAAGTGCTTCTACTGCAAAGGGACTGGTCACTGGAAGCGGAACTGCCCCAAGTATTTGGCGGATAAGAAGGATGGCAAAGTGAACAAAGGTATATTTGATATACAGATTATTGATGTGTATTTTACTAGTGTTCGTAGCAACCCCTCAGTATTTGATACTGGTTCAGTTGCTAAGAGTAGTAAGTCGAAACCGGAGATGCAAAATGAACAGAGACTAGTTAAGGGTGAAGTGACGATGTGTGTTGGAAGTGGTTCCAAGATTGATATGATCATCATCGCACACTCCCTATACTTTCGGGATTAGTGTTGAACCTAAATAAGTGTTATTTGGTGTTTGCGTTGAGCATGAATATGATTTGATCATGTTTATTGCAATACGGTTATTCATTTAAGTAAGAGAATAAATTGTTGTTCTGTTTACATGAATAAAACCTTCTATGGTCATACACCCAATGAAAATGGTTTGTTGGATCTCAATTGTGGTGATACACATTCTCATAATATTGAAGCCAAAAGATGCAAAGTTAATAATGACAGTGCAACTTATTTGTGGCACTGCCGTTTAGGTCATATTGGTGTAAAGCGCATGAAGAAAATCCATGCTGATGGGCTTTTGGAATCACTTGATTATGAATCAGTTGATGCTTGCGAACCGTGCCTCATGGGCAAGATGACTAAGACTCCGTTCTCCGGAACAATGGAGCAAGCAACTGACTTATTGGAAATAATACATACTGATGTATGCAGTCCAATGAATGTTGAGCCTCGCGGCGGGTATCATTATTTTCTGACCTTCATAGATGATTTGAGCAGATATGGGTATATCTACTTGATGAAACATAAGTCTGAAACATTTGAAAAGTTCAAAAACTTCAGAGTGAAGTGGAAAATCATCGTGACAAGAAAATAAAGTTTCTATGATCTGATCGCAGAGACAAATATTTGAGTTACGAGTTTAGTCTTCAATTAAAACAATGTGGAATAGTTACACAAAATCGTGCCACCTAGAACACCACAACATAATGGTGTGTCCGAATGTCATAACCGTACTATTATTGGATATAGTGCAATCTATGATGTTTCTTACCGATTAACCACTATAGTTTTGAGGTTATGCATTAGAGACAGCTATATTCACGTTAAATAGGGCACCATCTAAATTCGTTGAGACGACACCATATGAACTATGGTTTGGCAAGAAACCTAAGCTGTTGTTTCTTAAAGTTTGAGGTTGCAATGCTTATGTGAAAAAGTTTCAACCTGATAAGCTCAAACCCAAATCGGAGAAGTGCGTCTTCATAGGATACCCAAAAGAAAATTTTGGGTACACCTTCTATCACAGATCCGAAGGCAAGATATTCATTGCTGAGAATGGATCCTTTCTAGAGAAGGAGTTTCTCTCGAAAGAAGTGAGTGGGAGAAAAGTAGAATTTGATGAGGTAACTGTACCTGCTCCCTTATTGGAAAGTAGTTCATCACAGAAATCTGTTCCCGTGACTACTACACCAATTAGTGAGGAAGCTAATGATGATGATCATGTAACTTCAGATCAAGTTACTACCGAACCTCGTAGGTAAACCAGAGTGAGATCCGCACCAGAGTGGTATGGTAATCTTGTTCTGGAGGTCATGTTACTTGACCATGATGAACCTACGAACTATGAGGAAGCGATGATGAGCCCAGATTCTGCGAAATGGCTTGAGGCCATGAAATCTGAGGTGAGATCCATGTATAAGAACAAAGTATGGACTTTGATTGACTTGCCCAAAGATCGGCGAGCCATTGATATTAAATGGATCTTCAAGAGGAAGACGGACGCTGATAGTAGTGTTACTATCTATAAAGCAAGAATTGTCGCAAAAAGGTTTTCGACAAGTTCAAGGTATTGACCACGATGAGAATTTCTCACTCGTATCTATGCTTAAGTCTGTCTGAATCATGTTAGCTATTGCCGCATTTTATGAAATCTGGAAAATGGATAAACAAAACTGCATTCCTTAATAGGATTTATTAAAGAAGAGTTGTATATGATGCAACCAGAAGGTTTTGTCGATCCTAAAGGTACTAACAAAATATGCAAGCTCCAGTGATCCATCTATGGACTGGTGCAAGCATCTCGGAGTTGGAATATAAGCTTTGATAAGTTGATCACAGCATAAAGTTTTATACAGACTTGCGGTGAAGCCTGTATTTACAAGAAAGTGAGTGGGAGCACTACAACATTTCTGATAAGTATATGTATGACATATTGTTGATCGGAGATGATGTAGAATTATTCTGCAAAGCATAAAGGAATGTTGAAAGGAGTTCTTTCAAAGAAAGATCTCGGTGAAGCTGCTTACATATTGAGCATCAAGATCTATAGAGATAGATCAAGACACTTGATAAGTTTTTCAATGAGTATATACATTGACAAGATTTTTAAGTAGTTCAAAATGGAACAGTCAAAGAAGGAGTTCTTGCCTGTTTTACAAGGTATGAAGTTGAGTAAGACTCAAAACCCGACCATGATAGAAGATAGAGAGAGAGAATAAAAGTCATTCCCTATGCCTCGGCCATAGGTTCTATAAAGTATGCCATGTTGTGTACCAGACCTATTGTATACCCTGCCCTGTGTTTGACAAGGGAGTACAATAGTGATCTAGGAGTAGATCACTGGACATTGGTCAAAATTATCCTTAGTGGAATAAGGATATGTTTCTCGATTATGGAGGTGACAAAAGTTTCGTCGTAAAGGGTTATGTCGATGCAAGTTTTGACACTGATCCAGATGACTCAAAGTCTCAAATTGGATAAATATTGAAAGTGGGAGCAATTAGCTAGAGTAGCTCCGTGCAGAGCATTGTTGACATAGAAATTTGCAAAATACTTACGGATCTGAATGTGGCAGACCCGTTGACTAAACTTCTCTCACAAGCAAAACATGATCACACCTCAGTACTCTTTGGGTGTTAATCACATAGCGATGTGAACTAGATTATTGAATCTAGTAAACCCTTTGGGTGTTGATCACATGTCGATGTGAACTATGGGTGTTAATCACATGGTGATGTGAACTATTGGTATTAAATCACATGGCGATGTGAACTAGATTGTTGACTCTAGTGCAAGTGAGAGACTAAAGGAAATATGCCCTAGAGGCAATAATAAAGTTATTATTTATTTCCTTATATCATGATAAATGTTTATTATTCATGCTAGAATTGTATTAACCGGAAACATAATAAATGTGTGAATACATAGACAAACAGAGTGTCACTAGTATGCCTCTACTTGACTAGCTCATTGATCAAAAATGGTTATGTTTCCTAACCATAGACATGAGTTGTCATTTGATTAACAGGATCACATCATTAGGAGAATGATGTGATTGACTTGACCCATTCCGTTAGCATAGCACTTGATCGTTTAGTTTGTTGCTATTGCTTTCTTCATGACTTATACATGTTCCTATGACTATGAGATTATGCAACTCCCGTTTACCAAAGGAACACTTTGTGTGCTACCAAATGTCACAATGTAACTGGGTGATTATAAAGGTGCTCTACAGGTGTCTCCGAAGGTACTTGTTGGGTTGGCGTATTTCGAGATTAGGATTTGTCACCCCGATTGTCGGAGAGGTATCTCTGGGCCCTCTCGGTAATGCACATCACTTAAGCCTTGCAAGCATTGCAACTAATGAGTTAGTTGCGGGATGATGTATTACGGGACGAGTAAAGAGACTTGCCGGTAACGAGATTGAACTAGGTATTGAGATACCGACGACCGAATCTCGGGCAAGTAACATACCGATGACAAAGGGAACAACGTATGTTGGTATGCGGTCTGACCGATAAAGATCTTTGTAGAATATGTGGGAGCCAATATGAGCATCCAGGTTCCGCTATTGGTTATTGACCGGAGACATGTCTCGGTCATGTCTACATAGTTCTCGAACCCGTAGGGTCCGCACGCTTAAAGTTTCGGTGACGATTGTATTATGAGTTTATGTGATTTGATGTACCGAAGGTAGTTCGGAGTCCCGGATGAGATCGGGGACATGACGAGGAGTCTCGAAATGGTCGAGACGTAAAGATCGATATATTGGACGACTATATTCGGACATCGGAAAGGTTCCGAGTGATTCAGGTATTTTCGGGGGTACCGAGGAGTTACGGGAATACGAGGAAGAAGTAATGGGCCTCATGGGCCAAGTGGTGGAAGAGAGGAGGCAGGGCGCGCGCCCCCCCTAGCCCAAACCGAATTGGACTAGGGGGCCGGCCCCCCTTTCCTCCTTTTCCTCCTTCTCCTTCTCGTCCTTCCTTTCCTCCTCCTAGTAGGAGTAGGAAAGGGGAGTCCTACTCCTACTAGGAGGAGGACTCCTCCTCCTGGCGCGCCCATAGAGGGCCGGCCAGCCTCCCCCCTTGCTCCTTTATATACAGGGGCAGGGGGGCACCTCTAGACACACAAGTTGATCAGTTGATCTCTCCCAGCCGTGTGCGGTGCCCCCCTCCACCATATTCCACCTCGGTCATATCGTAGCGGTGCTTAGGCGAAGCCCTGCGTCGGTAGCAACATCATCACCGTCACCATGCCGTCGTGCTGACGGAACTCTCCCGTGAAGCTCTGCTGGATCGGAGTTCACGTGATGTCATCGAGTTGAACGTCTGCTGAACTCGGAGGTGCCATGCGTTCGGTACTTGGATCGGTCGGATCGTGAAGACGTACGACTACATCAACCGCGTTGTGCTAACGCTTCCGCTTTCGGTCTACGAGGGTACATGGACAACACTCTCCCCTCTCATTGCTATGCATCACCATGATCTTGTGTGTGCGTAGGAAAATTTTGAAATTACTACGTTCCCCAACATTCTTTACCGGCACCTTGTAAGGTGCCGGAGCCAGCATCTCCGTTAGGAGACCATTTGCCGGATCTTCAGGCAGGGGGGCTGGGCAATCGAGCTCCTCCGCTGTCTTTATCCAGTCCTGTTAATGACATGGAAGCTTAGATCCCGCACATGATTTAACTAGGGCAAATAAATACCCTATGAGATATCGAAACCTACCGAATTGGCATGGCGCTTTGCGCTGAGTCCGCGGTCCTCGGTGAGGGAAGGAGGAACCTCGGCGCCCTTGAACAGCACCCTCCAGACGTCCTTGTGCATCGTGTCGTAGAGCTCTCGCAGTGTCTGGTGCTTGGCCGGGTCAAACTCACACAAATTGAATGCACGTTGTTGACACGGGAGAATCCGGCGGAAGAGCATGACTTGGACCACGTTGACAAGCTTGATTTTCGTGCTCATCATGTTCCTGATGCAGGTCTGGAGTCCGGTCAGCTCTACCGAAGAACCCCAGGACATGCCCTTCTCTTTCCAGGAAGTGAGCCGCATGGGGATTCCCGATCGAAACTTGGGGGCCGCCGCCCAGTTGGTGTCGTGCGGCTCGGTGATGTAGAACCACACCGATTGCCACCCCTTTATGGTCTCCACATAGGAGCCTTCGAGCCAGGTGACATTAGGCATCTTTCCCACCATGGCACCTCCGCACTCCGCTTGCTGGTCGACCACCACCTTCGGTTTGACATTGAAGGTCTTCAGCCACAGGCCGAAATGGGGCTTGATGCGGAGGAAGGCCTCACACACGACGATAAACGCTGAGACGTTGAGGATGAAATTGGGGGCCAGATCATGAAAATCCAGCCCGTAGTAGAACATGAGCCCGCGGACAAACGGGTGGAGAGGAAATCCCAGTCAGCGAACAAAGTGGGTAAGAAAAACTACCCTCTCATGGGGTTCGGGTGTTGGGATGATCTGCCCTGCATCTGGCAGCCGGTGCGCGATATCCGTGGCCAGATATCCGGCTTCCCGTAACTTCATGATGTTCTCCTCCATGACGGAGGAGACCATCCACTTGCCTCTTGCTCCGGACATGCTTGGAGTGGTTTGAGAAGAAGAACACGTGCTTGGGCACTAGAGCTCGAGTGTGCGGGAATGGGTAAGCAAGGAGGAAGAAGGCGTGGGTGAAAAGAGTGAATCTTTGTCCCTTTATAAGGGTGGAGGAGGCGATGCGCCTCCCCACTTGCCTGGTAAAATCGCTTATTCCCCAAGCGCCATAATTGATGGCTCGGTTGGGTTACCCATGTCCGTATTGATGAGAATCCCGTAATAAGGGGAACACGATCTTTGCTTTGACAAGACGTGTCAAGAAAACCGCCTCACAATATGTGTGGTGCTGTTTGAGAAAAATGGTTCAAATAATGACCGGGCCATGGCGTGATGTCATGCTGTCAAAACGTGTCAGCAGATTAGATTTGTGGAAATATTATTCTCTCTACGGTGGTATGTGGAACTTGTTTTGCAGAGCCGGACCCTATCCTTGTGTTCAAAATATTCCATGGAGTATTCGCAGAAGGAACCCGCCTTACAATGCCGAACACAATACTACGTGCCGGACTCATCTTCATTGAAGCCTGGTTCAGGGGCTACTGAGGGAGTCCTGGATTAGGGGGTCTCCGGACAGCCGGACTATATCCTTTGGCCGGACTGTTGGACTTTGAAGATACAAGATTGAAAACTTCGTCACGTGTCCAGATGGGACTCTCCTTGGCGTGGAAGGGCAAGCTAGGCAATACGGATATGTAGACTCCTCCCTTGTAACCGACTCTGTGTAACCCTAACCCCCTCCGGTGTCTATATAAACCGGAGGGTTTAGTCTGTAGGACAACATACAATCATACCATAGGCTAGCTTCTAGGGTTTAGCCTCTACGATCTCGTGGTAGATCAACTCTTGTAACACTCATATCATCAAGAACAATCAAGCAGGACGTAGGGTATTACCTCCATCAAGAGGGCCCGAACCTGGGTAAACATCATGTCCCCTGCCTCCTGTTACCATCCACCTTAGACGCACAGTTCGGGACCCCCTACCCAAGATCCGCCGGTTTTGACACCGACAGCGGGCGACGCCTTTGGAGAGGGAGTTGGCTGGGTCACAAAGTCATTGTCTTCAAGCACCGAAGTGGTGACTTGAGGTGGGGGAGTACTTGGGGATTCTTCTTGACGGGGGGAGTCTTGTGGGTGATCAGCCCATGAGTCATCCTGAGCAATTGGCGTCAATGGACGACCAATGCTGATGAGTTCGTTGTTCGTGAGAACAGGCGATGATACCACATTGTGTTCGATCTGAGGAAGGACTTCATCATCTTCAACATTTTCTTGATAATGTCTTCAGCTGCGGTGGGGTCAACAGCTGGAAGTACTTCAACTTCTGCAGCCTCTGTGGATGCAGGCTCATGAACTATCAACTGGCGCTCACGATGTTCAGACGCAGGACGAGCCACTGAGATTGGCTTGACAAGAAGGGGCTCTATGGGAGCAGCCAGATCTTTCTTCTTGGTTTTTCTCTTCTTGGTCGGTGGAGCATCATCAGTGCTGGCCTTGGTCTTGCGCTTTAGGGCTTCGGCTTCAGCTGCCCTTGTTTTCTTGAGCTCCGAAGCCACTGTGGGGACCGTAGGCTTCAAGCCTGTCATACTGGCCGGGAAGACAATGCGAGGTTCTTCCTGCCTTGATGCTTCTGGTTGGGCCACAGCAGGGTTCTTCTTCTTCTTGGCAGCCATTCTGGGGTCGATGCCGGGTCGCCCTAGAGCCTTGTGCTTTTCAGCTTCATTGTAGCCTTGAACACATTTGGCAGCTAGGTGTTTCATGCGCTCTCTAGACCCTTCATCTTCTTCACGTTTCTTGTGGAACGCCTCCTTGAGCTCATGCAGCATGACCTTGAAGTTTTGGACGTCTTCCACATTGAGCTTGGCCACGTGCTTCTTGAACTGAGCATTTTCATAATCAATCTTGTGCTTCAGCTCAACAATTTTCTGTGCAAGAGCCAGCTCAGGAGCAATGTCTCCATGGAAAGAGACGCTGAGGCCAATTGGGAGCTAAAGATCATCAAAACTGAGGTCTGGGCTGTCAAACCACTCATCAATGAACTTGTACAGGATCTCCACATCAAAGAGGGGAAGATCATTGAAGATTTCTGCCTCTTGCTTGCTCTTTATAAGCAGCTCAAGAGCATCATCGCCAAGATCATCGTCGCTAGACAGATCAATGGCTTCGTTCTCGTTCCTCAGAACGGCAGCAGGGGTCAATGCTTGACCAGTTGGTTGCATGGGCTTCTTCATCTTGTCAGACTTGGAGACGCGAGAGAGATCTTCAGACTGCAGACTGGCTTCAGGAGGTGCAGTGGCCAGAGGATTCGCCCACAAGACCTTTGGTGTTGAGGAGGGCTTTGAAGCCTTTGGTTTGTTTTGCTTCACAGGCTTCAGTGGTGCAGGCGCTTCGTCAGAATCAACGTCATCTGCAGAGTGATCCATGGCTGCCCCTTGAACCTGAATGTGAGTGATGAGACCTTCAAGGTTGTAGAAGGGCCCAACAATATTGGGTTCAACATCGCGTGTGCCGTTGGCACGAGGAGCAGAGGGACCGGGGTTGGAGTCTAACCTAAGTGACTTCTTGTTCTCTTTGGCAAAAGTTCTGGCAAATTGGAAGTTGCGCTTAAAGAGATTGTCTTCACGACACCATAACAGAGAGGATGGGTTGGCATTAGCAGGCTGAGGTCCACGAATCATGCAAGGGTAGAAGCCTTGAGCAATAGCTTCAGACTTCGACTTGGGCTGAAGACCTTTGTATATAATATCTCCCCAGGAGCCCTTGATGGCATTCTTTTCAGCATATTCGTCAGTGACAAATTTGTACTTGAACCATTCCTCTGCCCAATGTCTTCGAATCCATTGGATTCGGTTCTTGCGTTCTCCATAGGTCTCTTCTGGATCTGACTTGTATAGCTCATAGAGATCCGGTGGCAGGTCCTTAGCAGTGTTTTCACGGCGCTGTCTGCCGCCCTTCCTGACTGATTTTTCTGTCGCCATGAAGTTCAGACTGAATGGCTTCAGAACTTGCAAAGGCTTCCTTCGGCTGGTCAGACATGAATTAGCTTCGGGAGAATTGATGTGATGCTGTAAGAACTCTGCAAATGAATGCAGACTATGAGAATCAAGGGATTCTCCCACGGACATGTACCTGTGATAGCATTAGAGATGCGAGGGAAGGGGAAGAGGTCATATGCATTCTCAGAAGATTTTGAAGATAAATTAGTTTAGAAGACATTGACCTCATAGTGCGAAGACATTCACTCATATGTAGAGAGTTGGTTGCATATTTGTACGAATCCACGAATAAGTACAAGTGAGGAATCTAACTACTTTGTGAAGCATAAGTGAACATACTAGGCATGTTATGAGATGCAGAAAAGGATAGATTCAATTTGTTGGGACAGAAACCACTTGTGGTTGAAAAGGATGAATCTATCAGATCAAAAGGACCAAAAAAGCTTTTATTTACCACTCGAGGAACTGTTAGACGGAGTAGAAGATGAGGCCGAGCAGTTCGATCTTCCGTGCCCTAACTTGGCGACAGAGGACACCTACGGCGACGGGGGAGAAAACGATGCCCGAGGTCGGCGTGAGGACCGCGTCGGTGAGGTCGCGGCAGTTAAGCGCTTCGTCGCCGGCGTCGTCGAGAGCTAGCAGTGGCGCTAGGGTTTGTGCAAGAAGGAGAAGTGGAAGAAGGGATAATGACTGGGGCGTGGCGTGTATTTATATGGACAGGGACGGCGCAGCGTTATTACGCAGATGCCCCTGGCGGTTCACATCTGAGGGACACGTGGCGAACATGCAACACATTGGAGGTTGTTCCACGTTCCCACACACGCCTGGATTGTTGGGTGGTCGTTCCCGCTTCTCCGGGCTTCAGGCAAAAAGGATTGAGCATTTAAAACAGATTTAATGTTTGTCTCTGTATCTTCTGCTGACAAGGACGCAGAGAAGACATTCAATAGTTTCAATAGAATGCATATGATTTGGATAGATAGATTTGAGATGGGAGCATAGAAAGGTTAGGGTCCGATCACATTCACTTAGTTAAAAAGATTCAAAACAAGAAGACATAGCTATAAGTGAACGCTGTAGAGGACAGAACGCTAATATATGAATATATCCGAATAAGACCAAATCAATATACTGAAGATAAACATGAAGTCATGTTAATATTGAAGACAAAGCAAACACGAAGATATAGCAAATGTAACGCCAACAGAAAACACTCCAAACAAAAGTTTGGTGGTGGTGTTACCCACCGTATAGGAAGTATTAGACCCATACACGGCGCACAATTATCGTGGCGCTCCGAAGTCAAATTCCGCGTTAATGTATTCACACTTAGAGTGTAAGTCTTCATTAGTTGAAGATATACGTTACTTCGTGTGTTGCACATCTAAGTCATCAACATGCATAAGTGTTAGGATGTGTGCCTGATCACATGACATTTGAGGATTCCAAGACATTTAGCTCACACCGCAACTTGCAAAACCTTTTCTCATCCAAGGGCTTTGTGAAGATATCTGCCAGTTGCTCTTCAGTGTTGACGTGAATGATATCAATATCTTCCTTCATGACATGATCTCTGAGAAAGTGATGACGGATCTGAATGTGCTTTGTCTTCGAGTGCTGAACTGGTTTGTTGGCAATCTTGATGGCGCTTTCATTGTCGCAGTAGAGTGGCACTTGCTTCATATGAATGCCATAGTCTTTGAGTGTTTGCTTCATCCATAGAAGCTGAGCGCAGCAAGATCCAGCAACAATGTATTCAGATTCAGTAGTGGAGAGAGATACACAGTTCTGCTTTTTTTATGACCAACACACAAGTGATCGTCCCAGAAAGTGACATGTGCCTGATGTAGACTTGCGATCCACCTTGTCACCAGCATAATCAACATCCGAGAATCCAACTAGATCAAACTCTGAGCCCTTTGGATACCATAATCCTAGTGTTGGGGTGTAAGCCAAATATCGAAGAATTCGCTTCACAGCAAACTGATGCGATTCCTTTGGTGCCGCTTGGAATTGGGCACACATGCAAACACTAAGCATGATATCTGGCCTAGATGCACATAAATAAAGCAAAGAACCAATCATGGAGCGGTATACCTTTTGATCGAACTCTTTACCATTGGCGTCAGGATCCAGCTGACTTTTGGTTGGCATTGGCGTCGTATAACCTTTGCGGTCTTGCATTCCAAACTTCTTCAGGCAATCTTTGAGGTATTTCTCTTGAGATATGAAGATGTCATTGCGTTGTTGCCGTATTTGAAGACCAAGGAAGATCTTCAGCTCACCCATCATGGACATCTGATATTGCTCTTGCATCATGTGTCCAAACTCATCACTGTATTTCTGATTAGTGCAGCCGAAGATAATGTCATCCACATATATTTGGCACATAAACAGTTCACCATCATATGTCTTTGTTAAGAGTGTGGGATCCAGGGAACCAGGTTTGAAGCCTTTGCTCTTCAGGAAGTCTTTGAGTGTGTCATACCAAGCACGAGGGGCTTGTTTGAGGCCATACAATGCCTTGTTGAGCTTGTAAACCATGTCAGGATGTTTTGGATCTTCAAAACCAGGCGGTTGTGCAACATACACTTCTTCTTTAATCTTGCCATTGAGAAAGGCACTCTTCACATCCATTTGATACAGAAGGATGTTATGATGATTTGCATAGGCTAGCAGTATGCGTATAGCTTCAAGCCTAGCCACAAGAGCAAATGTTTCATCGAAGTCAATTCCTTTAACTTGAGTGTATCCTTGAGCAACAAGACGAGCCTTGTTTCTGACAACTTTACCATGCTCATCTTGCTTGTTGCGATATATCCATTTAGTGCCTATGATATTGTGTTTACGAGGATCAGGACGCTTGACCAGTTCCCATACATTATTCAGCTCGAACTGTTGAAGCTCTTCTTGCATAGCTTGAATCCATTCAGGTTCCATGAAGGCTTCATCAACTCTCTTGGGTTCAGATATTAAGACGAATGCAAAGTGCCCATAGATATTTGCTAGTTGTGTTTCCCTTGAACGAGTGAGTGGACCAGGTGCATTGATGCTATCAATTATCTTCTCAATCTGTACTTCATTTGCAACGCGAGGATGAACTGGACGAAGATTTTGCTCTTGCTGATCATTGTCATTGTTTGAAGGATTCTCTTCAGGCTAAGCATTGTCTTCTGGTTGATTAGGTGCAGAAATGATAAGTTCCTCTTCAGGCTGTACTTCAGACGGTACTTCATCTAGCACATTTGGCAGGTGCTCTCTTTGCGAGCCGTTAGTCTCATCGAACCGCACATCCACAGTTTCAACCACTTTATAGTGAAAGAGGTTGAAGACTTTGTAGGAGTGTGAATCCTTTCCGTAACCAAGCATAAAACCTTCATGTGCTTTCGGTGCAAATTTTGAAGTGTGATGTGGATCCTTGATCCAGCACCTAGCACCAAATACTCTGAAGTAACTGACATTTGGCTTCTTACTAGTGAGGAGTTCATAGGATGTTTTCTTCAGAAGCTTGTGAAGATAAACAGGGTTGATGACATGGCATGCAGTATCAATAGCTTCAGGACAGAACTTTCTTGGTGTCTTGTGTTCATCGAGCATCGTCCGAGCCATCTCAATGAGTGTTTTGTTCTTGCGTTCCACGATGCCATTCTGCTGTGGCGTGTATGGAGCTAAGAACTCATGAGTGATGCCCAGTGTATCAAGATAAGTGTCGAGTTCGGTGTTCTTGAATTCAGTGCCATTGTCACTTCTGATGTGCTTAATCTTGACGCCATAGTTGTTCATGGCTCGATTGGCGAAGCGTCTGAAGACATCCTGCATTTCAGTCTTGTAGAGGAATATATGTACCCATGTATATCTTGAATAATCATCAACAATGACAAAGCCATAGAGACAAGCAGTAGTAGTAAGGGTAGAGTAGTGAGTAGGACCGAGAGGTCCATGTGTAGCAGTTCGAAGGGTTGAGTCATTGTCATGATTGTCTTCGAGGGATGCTTGGCCCTCGTCATCTTTCCAGCTTCGCAGGCACCGCATAAGTGATCCTTCTTGAACTTGATGCCCTCGATGCCTATGACGTGCTTCTTCTTTGCAAGAGTATGCAAGTTCCTCATGCCAACATGCCCTAGCCTCCGATGCCAGAGCCAGCACTCTGAAGCTTTTGCAAGAAGACATACGGCAAGCTGTAGTCCTGCTGAGAAATCTACCATGTACAAATCATCTTTTCGATACCCTTCAAAGACTAGAGACTTGTCAGATTCCATTAGAACAAGGCAACGATATTTTCCAAATATCACAATCATGTTCAAATCGCAAAGCATTGAGACAGACATTAAGTTGAAACCAAAGGATTCAACAAGCATCACTTTATCCATGTGCTGATCCTTTGAGATTACAACTCTACCTAGACCCGATACCTTGCTTTTACCAGTATCAGCAAATGTGATGTGACTTTTGTCAGATGGACGTAAAGTTCATCCACTACAGTGCAGTCATGTGATTAGTACATCCACTATCAATAATCCACTAGAAGACTTCGTTCGCCAGTCATGTGATTAGTACATCCACTATCAATAATCCATTCTGAAGCAGCTTGTGTCATACCCTACAGTGCAGTTAGGGGGATAGGCTTCACGAAGAACATTGTCAAGCATAAACATTTGACGAGCAAGAGGATTATGAAAGCTTAGATCGAGGTTAGGACTGATAGGACAAATAGCAAGCGACTCAGGAACAAAATACATAATAAGACCATGTGGGCATTTGATCTTGCGCCCTACAAGATGTTTTAGGTCCCCAGCAATAGCTTCCGATGCATTTGATTTTCGGCTGGAGACCTTTCCCTGCAAAAGAGAGTTAAGCTTTCTTAGCCACCCACATCTTCAAGGGTGGCTTCGAAGCAATGAGTCTAAGTGCAGCATCTGAGAACTTTGGCTTTGAAGCCCTCGCAAATAGTTTTGCAGGAGGTGAATAATACTCATAGGAATAAGCAGAGTAGTTCTTGGTCTTATGAACATGGCGGTTTGATGAAACGCACTCATATTCATAGGCCTGGGTATGATTTCCCTGCAAAACATTTGTGTTAGTGCGACTCAGGTGAGTCCACTGTCTGTATGAAGCCTTTGGACCATATGAAGCCTGTGGTTTGTCTTCTTCCCTTGTGGTGTCATGACGACATTCACAGGAAGATTCTCCAGACACCTTTTGGGCACCCAGACTTTCTTCATAGGTGGCCCATTCCTGCAGTTAGTACCAATATACCTGGCAAACACTTCACCATTCTGATTCTTAAACAGTTTATAGTTTGCATCAAAGGATTAATCAATGGCAATAGGATTAGCACAAGTGAAGCCAGATAGGGTGGATGGATCCACTGAAGGTTCCTTTGCAGCAACCCATGTGGTTTTGGGGTACTGCTCAGGCTTCCAGTAAGAGCCATCAGCATTCATTTTCCTCTCGAACCCAACACCCTCTTTCCTAGGGTTTCGGTTTAGAATCTGCCTTTTGAGGACATCACATAGTGTCTGATGCCCTTTGAGACTTTTGTACATCCCCATTTCAAGCAATGTCTTCAACCTAGCATTTTCATCAGCAATAGTAGTGGCATCCTCACCAGAGGGGTTAGTTACCACATCAACAGTTGAAGATATTGCAACAGTAGAACATTCATCAATAGAAGTAGTGTTATCACGCTCGAGGCATTTAAGACATGGTGGTTCAAATCCTTCCTGAGCGGGACTGATCTGTTCAGCGCGAAGTGACTCGTTTTCCTTTTGAAGATCTTCATGAACCACTCTCAATTTCTCAAGTTCTTGCTTCCTTTGAAGATAATCATAGGAAAGCTTTTCATGAGTTGTTGAGAGCGTTTCATGACGACTTTAAAGTTCCTCATACTTAACATGAAGATTTTTTATGTCTTCAATTAAGGACTGAGATCGAGTCATTTCAGCGTCCAACAGGTCATCGCTTTTGTCTAACAGTTTTTGAATATGTTCCATAGCTTTCTGTTGTTCAGTTGCAATTTTAGCAAGTGTTTTGTAGCTGGGTTTGGAACCACAATCATAGTCATCTTCACTGGATGTTTGACAGTGAGAATTGCGTGAGTTTACCTTGGCACCACGTGCCATGAAGCAATAGGTGGGAGCGGAGTTGTCCTTGTCATTAGCATCGGTGTCGGTGACTAAGTCATTGTATTCAGTGTTGAAGATGGACTTGGCAACGTAGGCTGTAGCCAGACTTGCAACGCCAGAGTCGGACTCCTCCTCAGACTCCACCTCCGCCTCCTCAGAAGTAGACTCCTCCTCTGAATCCATTTCCTTTCCAACAAACGCACGAGCCTTGCCAGATGAGCTCTTCTTGTGTGATGAAGACTTTGAGGAAGACTTGGAAGAAGGCTTTGAGTATTTCTTCTTCTTCTTGTCGTCAGAATCTTATTCCTTGATCTTCTTCTTCTTCTTGTTCTCATTGTCCCACTACGGACACTCAGAGATGTAGTGACCAGGTTTCTTGCACTTGCGGCATGTTCTCTTCTTGTAGTCATGAGTAGAAGCTTCATCATTCCTTGAGCTGGATCGTGAAGACTTTCTGAAGCCTTTCTTCTTGGTGAATTTCTGGAACTTCTTCACAAGCATAGCAAGCTCCTTTCCAATGTCTTCAGGATCATCAGAACTGCAGTCAGATTCTTCTTCAGATGAGGAAACAGCTTTTGCCTTCAAGGCGCGAGTTCGGCCATAGTTGGGACCGTAGATATCTCTTTTCTCATAAAGCTGAAACTCATGTGTGTTGAGCCTTTCAAGTATGTCAGACAGATCGAGTGTCTTGAAGTCAGGGTGTTCTTGAATCATCAGGGCTAGGGTGTCAAACAAGCTGTCAAGTGATCTCAGGAGTGTCTTGACGATTTCATGCTTGGTGATCTCAGTAGCGCCGAGAGCTTGAAGCTCATTTGTGATGTCAGTGAGGCAATCAAACGTGAGCTGAACATTCTCATTGTCGTTTCTCTTGAAGCGGTTGAAGAGGTTGCGAAGGACACTGATCCTTTGATCTCTCTGGGTTGAGACGCCTTCGTTGACATTGGAGAGCCAGTCCCAGACTAGCGTCGATGTTTCCAGAGCACTCACACGGCCATACTGCCCTTTGGTCAGATGACCATAGATGATGCTCTTGGTAGTGGAATCCAGTTGAACGAACTTCTTGACATTAGCAGCGATGACACCTTCACCAGCCTTGGGAATGCCATTCTTGACGACATACCAGAGGTCGACATCAATGGCTTCAAGATGCATGTGCATCTTATTTTTCCAGTAGGGATATTCAGTTCCATCGAAGAGGGTGCACGCAACAGAGACTTTCATTATCCCTGCAGTCGACATAGCTAAAACTCCAGGTAGTTAAACCGAATCACACAGAACAAGGGAGTACCTTGCTCCGTTACCAATTGAAAGTGCTAGTGATCGACTAGAGGGGGGGTGAATAGGCGATTTTTATGGAAGTCTTCAAAACATGGAAGTTTTGAAGACAAACGATAGAAATGAACCTATTACCATGTAGTGGAAGGTAGACTACACTAGGCAAGCCATAGTCAAGTATACAATGAAGTGAAAGCACGAAGACTAATAGCAACTAGGCAGTATGGATCAGGATGGAAGATAGTATGAAGCCAATTAGAACAAACAGTCACACAGTGAAGACAAATAGATAATGCAAGCAGGCAATGACTTCACAAGGACCAACTGTAAATAAAGAGAAGGAAAGGATAGAACCAGTTGCTTGGTGAAGACAAGGGATTTGTTGGACCAGTTCCAGTTGTTGTGACAACTGTACGTCTGGTTAGGGAGGCTGAGATTCAACTCAGAAGACCGTGTCTTCACCTTATTCCCCTTGAGCTAAGGACACACGGTCCTCGCTCAATCACTCTGGTAATTCTTCAAGGTAGACTTCCAAACCTTCACAGACTTCGTTCACCAGCGATCCACAACGACTCTTGGATGCTCAGAACGCAATGCCTAACCGGCTGGAGGATTCACAGTCCTCAAGTGTAACAAGTCTTCAGATCACCCAGACAGGAAGACTTCAGTGATGCCTAACACTCTTTGGCTCTCGGTGTTTAGGGCTTTGTCCTCGCAAGGATTTCTCTCTCAAAGGCTTCGAGGTGGGTTGCTCTCAAACGACAAAAGCCGTGCACTAACTCTGAGCAGCCACCAATTTATGGTGTAGGGGGTGGGCTATTTATAGCCACTAGGCAACCCGACCTGATTTCTGAAATGACCCTGGGTCACTAAGGAACTGACACGTGTTCCAATGGTCAGATTTCAAACACACGCGGAAACTTTACTTTGGCTACAAGTAAAGCTGACTTATCCAGCTCTGGATAAGATTTGCTCTCATTGTCTTCGCTCGAAGACATAGGATTTTGGTTAAGCATCACTTCAGTTGCTCTAACTTTGTTCACTGGGACCCCACTTAACAGTACAGTGGTTCCTATGACTCAACAAAGAAGAAAGGAAACAACGAAACAACTAAGTCTTCGCGCTCCATAGTCTTCACGCGATGTCTTCTCTTGTCATAGTCTTCAATGTGAATGTCTAGACATACCACCTTTGTCTTCAATGTCTTCATACATTTTTGGGGGTCATCTCCGGTAGGTAAACCAAATCAATGAGGGACTACTACCTGTGTTGTCCTGCAATTCTCACAAACACATTAGTCCCTCAACCAGGTTTGTCATCAATACTCCAAAACCAACTAGGGGTGGCACTAGATGCACTTACAGTTTGACAATAAAAATTTACGCGCAGCCCCTAGAATTTGAACTAGGGTGCTTTAAACCCCTGATCGGATAAGAACCGATTCATCGCATAATGCGGAAAAAATCGCTAAAGATTTGAAACCTCCGAAGAGCTGACTAGCTCACGCCGCATTATGACTGTCTCTTTTTGTCTTTCTCTACTGAGGTGCTCATCCGGATAAACCAGGACACAATCGCAGTAGTTCTCCCTTTACTACCCTAGCCGATATAGCGGAACGTAAGGTAGTAAGCACAGGAGCCAGGCAAACCAACTATTGACCAAAGACATGATTCGGAGCCAATGCACATAATGATTTTTACTACCCTAGCCGATATAGAGGAACGTAAGGTTGTTAGCACAGGAGCCAGGAAACCCAACTATTGACCAAAGACATGATTCGGAGCCAATGCATATAATGCTAAATTCGGGGTGCCGAACTATACTGTAAAAAGTGTTCGGACTTTGTTGCCATATTATGGGGCGCAGTGAAGTCCCTGGCAGACTAAAGCATACCGAAGTATGCGGGTGCATTTCGATAAGATTATCAAAAGAGCAAACTAGTGCCACAAAAGTTGGGCTGCAAACTGTTTCCATTATGGTTTGATGAATACGTCAAAGCGTATTTGTACAAGTAGTGCAAGAAGCAACAATGCTATTTAATATGCCACAACCAAGGGAGAGCTGCGTGCGGGTCCTGAAAACAGGTAGAGTGACCGTTAAAGAGACCACCTATAAATTCCCTTATACGTCAATATCTTGTGCCATCTTGGTGTATCTATCCTTTCGCAAGGACCTGTGATCAGGCCGTCAGGAAGGGCCTGTGGAAAAGAAACTTGAAAAGGAAGGAAAAAGAGAAAAGGAGGAAGTATGTGTGTCCAGGGGAGGTCAAGTCGTATTATGGATCACACTCTGGTTATGCCTTTGTCTATGCCCATGGTATTTTGAGTGCGTAGTTATGTACGCACGGTACGAACGCCGCCACTTGGTAGGGACTGGGACGGAGGCCGAATTGCTAGTCGAGCTTTTGACGAGCTGGGTTGTCCTGCTCCGGAGTAGTCCAGACTCGTTTGACGGTGTCCGAGAGCTCGACCGCTGAATTGAGGTTCTGCTTGGAGAGGCCTCTCTATACTTCTGCTGCTAAAGCAGCGGTGTGCTCCTCAGTATGAAGGGAGCGTTCCGTGTTTCCGTTGACTGTTATGATGCCGCGTGGTCTGGGCATCTTGAGCTTGAGATAAGCATAGTGTGACAGCGCATTGAATCGAGCAAATGTGGTTCGTCCGAGCAGTGCGTGATAGCCACTGCAGAAGGGGACGATATCGAAGATTAACTCTTCGCTTCAGAAGTTGTCCGGAGATCCGAAGACAACCTCTTGGGTGATTGAGCCCATACAGCGGGCCTCTACACCTGGTATGACTCCTTTAAAGGTAGTCCTTGTGGGCTTGATCCTTGAGGGATTAATACCCATTTTGCACACTGTATCCTGATAGAGCAGGTTCAGGCTGCTGCCACCATCCATGAGGACTCGGGTGAGATGGAATCCATCAATAATTGGGTCAAGGACTAGCGTGGCTGAACCTCCATGACGGATACTGGTCGGGTGGTCCCTGCGATCGAAAGTGATCAGGCAGGAAGACCATGGGTTGAATTTTGGGGCGACTGGCTCTATCGCATAGACGTCCCTGAGCGCGCATTTGCGCTCCCTCTTGGGGATATGGGTAGCGTATATCATGTTCACCATTTTCATTTGAGGGGGAAACTTCTTCTGTCCTCCTGTGTTCGGTGGACGGGGCTCCTCGTCGTCGTTCTTGCTTTGCGACCCCTTCTCCTTGTCTTCGGCATTTAACTTGCCAGCCTATTTGAAGACCCAACAACTCATGTGGGTATGATTGGCTGGTTTATCAGGGGTGCCATGGATCTGACATGGGCGATCGAGTATGCGGTCTAGGCCGGAAGGGCCCTGATTATTTATTTTATATGGCTTCTTCCGTTGGCCGGTCTTGGAGCCACTGAATCTGGCATTGACCGTCGTGTCATCGGTATTATCACCGTTGCTTCGATGCTTGTGTTTGTTGTGTCGGGGCTTGCGGTTGCTATTTCTGGCTTCCGAAGTGCCAGGTTCGCTTGTATTGTTATTGCTAAGGGCTAGCCAGCTATCTTCGCTCGCGCAAAAGCGGGTCATGAGTGCCGTGAGGGCCGCCATGGACTTCGGCTTTTCCTGACCAAGGTGTCAGGCGAGCCATTCGTCCCGGATGCTATGTTTAAAGGCCGCTAGGGCTTCGGCATCCGGACAGTCGATGATCTGGTTCTTTTTGGTTAAGAATCCAGTCCAAAATTTCCTAGCTGACTCTCCGGGCTATTGGATTATGTGACTCAAGTCGTCGGCATCCGGAGGTCGAACATATGTACCTTGGAAGTTGTCAAGGAAGGCTTCTTCCAAGTCCTCCTAGCCACCAATGGAGTTTTCGGGCAGGCTGTTCAGCCAGTGTTGGGCTCGCCCCTTGAGTTTTAGGGGGGGGGGGGGTATTTGATGGCATGAAGATCGTCGCCATGGGCCATGTGAATATGGAGAATAAAGTCTTCAATCCATACCGCAGGATCTGTGGTTCCATCATATGATTCGATATTCATGGGTTTGAACCCTTCTGGGAATTCATGTTCCATTACTTCATCAGTGAAGCAGAGGAGGTGTGCGGCGCCTCTATATCGGGCCAGGTCGGAACATAGTTCAGATGGAGTCCGTCTGTGATTTTCGGCTCGAACCTAATTGTGCTTGCCATGTTTGGCTTGATAGCCATCGCCGTGCGTCGGGGCACGCCCCCGTGACCCGTAGATCGATCTGGCCAGACCTGCTTTATTCTTCAGGCCCTGCCGGAGATCATGCATGTATGCCCGAGCTGTTTTATTGGGCGCTCGAGGCCGTATTCTTCTGCTGCCAATCCATCAGTCAATCTATTGTTTAGAAGATCTTGATCAGCTTGAAGCTGCTGCTGCTTCTTTTTCAGGCTCCTTGCAGTGGCTATTAGCTGTTGGTTAAGGCGCTCCTGCTTGAGAGGTTCCTCAGGAATGATAAAGTCTTTGTCGCTGAGGCTCACCTCATCCTCGGAGAGTGGAAGATAATTGCTGTCCTTTGAGTCTTCGTGCACAGTCTGTTCATCAGGGCTGACTCGCCCATCTTCCCATTCGTCCTGTCCAGAAGTTAGATCGACGGGGTCTTCATTGTCTTCGGCATCGTCTAGAGTATTATTTTCTCCTGTGATGGTATTGCTGTCTTTCTCACGGTGTGACTTAGAACAGCGCCGCTGTCGTCGGCGCTTTGGCTGTGTCTCAGGAGGTTTATCTTCCACTGGGTCTTCTTTGTCATCTCCGTTAACTTCTTTGGGTGTGTCCACCATGTATACATCAAAGGAGGAGGTGGCCGTCCAGCGCCCGGTAAATGGCGGGTCTTGGGCCCGCTCCTCTTCGGCATCATCGCCCATACCGTCGATGTCTCCAGAGTCGTAGTCGAGCATGTCGGTTAGATCTTCAAGAGTGGCTATTAAGTGGGAGGTGGGTGGGAAGCTAAATTCCCCGTCATCAGCCCCCAGTTCAAATCATATATAATTCGGCTATGAGTCCCCTGCTAAAGAGAGGGTTTTTAATGAGTTTAGCACATCCCCTAAAGGTGAGTGCCGGAAGATGTCTGCAGAACTGAATCCGATGATCGGCGCCTGGTAAGGCTCGGCGGACGCGGATGCATGTACTTCGGAACCAGTGACCGGAGATGAATCTGGGGGTCCGGTGACGCTGACCCCGCTCAAAGTTGAGTCTGTGTGCGGCTCCAACGCTGGTGAGTCTGCGGCTTCCGTGGCGGGGTTAAGCTTCCCGTCTTCGGATGACACAAGCTGCACAGGATCTAGGGCCAGAGCGCTTACAGGCGCAGTCTCCTGGGTATGGTTCGATGACAGATTTAGGTCATGTTCATCGCGGTGGCAGGGAGCAGCTGCCATGGGCTCAAATCCGTCGAAGATCAAGTCTCCGAGGATATCAACAACGTAGTTCAAGCTTCCGAGCTTGACATGACGGCCAGGGGCGTAGCTATCGATATGTTGTAGATGGCCAAGTGGGTTGGCCCGCAGTGCAAAGCCGCCAAATACGAAGATCTGGCCAGGGAGAAAGACATCTCCCTAGGCAGCATTGTTGATGATGGATGGAGCTATCGAACCTTATGATGATGGCACAACGGAAATCTCAATGAGAGCACCAATGTCGCTGTCAAAACCGGCGGATCTCGGGTAGGGGGTCCCGAACTGTGCGTCTAAGGTTGATGGTAACAGGAGACAGGGGACACGATGTTTACTCAGGTTCGGGCCCTCTCTATGGAGGTAATACCCTACTTCCTGCTTGATTGATCTTGATGAATATGAGTATTACAAGAGTTGATCTACCTCGAGATCGTAATCGCTAAAACCCTAGAAGTCTAGCCTATATGATTATGATTGTCTCCACGGACTAAACCCTCCGGTTTATATAGACACCGGAGGGGACTAGGGTTATACAAAGTTGGTTATAGAGAAAGGAATCTTCATATTCGAATATGAAACTTGCCATCCACGCCAAGGAGAGTCCCATCCGGACACGGGTGAGAGTCTTCGGTCTTGTATCTTCATAGCCCAACAGTCTGGCCCATGTCTAACAGGCTGGATGCCCGAGGACCCCTTAGTCCCGGACTCCCTCACCCACCGTCGCCCGGCTTCGCCTCCAAGTCGGAGCCCCCCCCCCCCGAGGCTTTATAAGCCGAGCCCCGGCCTCCCTCTCTCCTCACCCCGCCACCCGCCGCCTCCAGCAGTAGCAGCAGCCCCGCGCCGCCGCAGCCGCTTGCCGTGCCGCGCCACGCCTGTCGCCGCCGCCCGCGCTAGCTGCCGCCGCACGCCGCCCTGCTCGCCGGACTCCGCCGCCTCGCCGTTGCTCACCGCCTCGCCGGAGCCGCCGACCCGCTGGTTTTCCCCGGTGAACCGATATAAACCACCCCGTTTTTTCGGTTTTATTTCTAGATCGGTTTAATTTTTAGGGTTAGGTTTTCTCGGTTTTCTTCGGTTTAGCTAATTAGCGGACGTTCACCCGAACGCCTCTGTTCGCGAACGCGTTCGTTCGTTCATCTCTGTCAACGAACGTTCGTTCGTTAGCCTTTTCTTTTTATTTTGTTTTCGGCCAGGGACCTATCCACGATTATTTTTATCACAGATTATCCCCTGATCTTCAAACGCTCGCAATTTTTTAGCCGTTCGTCCCAATCCAGTGAAACCAACGTCAAAATCTTCATCTCGAATCCCTATTTCCAGTTAATCAACTTGAACATGGTTTTGACAATTTAAAATTTGGTTGCAAGCAGATTTGAATTTGAACTTCTTTTGACCGCAGTTTGAGTTTCGTAGCTCCGATTCGATTGGTTCTTTTTTGCATATCAAAGCTCTTCACTTGTACTTTCGATTTGGATATTTTCATTCGAGTTTTACCCTTGAATCTATGCTTGAGTGCTTATTCATGCTATTGTTTGCTTGCGATAGAGTTTCTGGAGTGCGAACGTGCTACTACAAGTCACTAGGTGAAAGGATCGATATGGTTGACTAGAGGGGGGTGGGTGAATAGGCAACTAACAATTTTTAGCTTTTCTTTAACAATTTAAACTTTGCATTAAAGTAGGTTGTCTAGATATGCAACTAGGTGAGCAACCTATATGATGCAACAAGTATAGGAACACAAGCAAGCAAGTGATATGATACAAGTAAGCTTGCACAAGTAAAGGCACGAGATAACCAAGAGTGGAGACGGTGGAGACGAGGATGTGTTGCCGAAGTTCCTTCCCTTTGAGAGGAAGTACGTCTCTGTTGGAGCGGTGTGGAGGCACAATGCTCCCCAAGAAGCCACTAGGGCCACCGTATTCTCCTCACGCCCTCACACAATGTGAGATACCGTGATTCCAATATTGGTGCCCTTGGAGGCAGCGACCGAACCTTTACAAACAAGGTTGGGGCAATATCCACAACTCAATTGGAGGCTCCCAACGACACCATGAAGCTTCACCACAATGGACTATGGCTCCGGGGTGACCTCAACCGTCTAGGATGCTCAAACACCCAAGAGTAACAAGATCCGCAAGGGATTAGTGGGGGGAATCAAATTTCTCTTGGTGGAAGTGTGGATCGAGGCCTTCTCAACCACTCCCGAGCAAATCAACAAGTTTGATTGGCTAGGGTGTGAGATCGGGCGAAAATGGAGCTTAGAGCAATAATGGAGCTTAGGGTTGGAAGAGATAAGTCAACAGGGAAGAAGGGGACCCATTATATAGTGAGGGACAAAGATCCAATCGTTATCCACCTACCAGCCCGTGGCCAGCGGTACTACCGCTCCAGGCCAGCGGTACTACCGCAGGGCCGCGCGGTACTACCGCTTGCTGCCAAGCGGTACTACCGCACGGTCATGCGGTACTACCGTACAGGCTCGCGATACTGCCGCAACCCCAACAACAGCAAGGTAAGATCTGAAACACAGGAGCTGAGGGCGGTACTTCCGCGAGCGCGGTACTACCGCGCCCCCATGCGGTACTACCGCAAGGCAGGAATCCCCTAGCCAGGGGGAAGGAAACATCCGTGCCTACTTCCGCAAAGAAACAGAAGAAGCAAAAACCCGACACAGTAGTACTGCAGAGGGGCGGTACTACTGCCTGACAACATAGCACGGTACTACCGCGGAGCAAAAGCGGTACTACCGTGGTAGGCGTGGATGTAAAAAATTACATCCGCCCCTACTACCACGAGGGAGCGGTACTAGCCTGGTGGGCAACGGTAGTGCAGCTCCAGGGGAGCGGTACTACCATGGGCACCTGTAGTACTACCGCGCCGCTACACGGTACTACCGTTGGTGCCTACGGTACTATCGCTCACTTGGGAGCAGTACTACCGCGAGCCAACGCAGCAGCCAGAAACAAGGCGGCGAGAAAGCGGAGGATGCTCCAAGGGAAAGGAGGGGACAAGAAGGAGATGTGTACGTGATGATTCCACCCAAACCTTTCCTACGTGGACCCCCTCTTAATAGTACGGCTTTCCTACGACTCGAATCCACCAAAAAGAAACGTAGAAAAGACGCCGTCTTCAACAGTCTTCGAGGGGCACCCAACCGTCTTGTGCCTAGTGATGAAATGTCTGGGATACTCAAGGCACACGATTAGTCCGCAAACGCGTTGTCATCAATCACCAAAACACCTTAGGCATAAATATGCCCTTACAATCTCCCCCTTTTTGGTGGATTGATGACAATACGGGATTTGCACAAGGGAAATAATATTAAGCAACTGCAAACCCCTCCTCTCTAGAATATAGACAGGCTCCCCCTAGATGTGTGCCAACTAGATGGGTGCTTTGGACTGCACGGCACACATACTAGGATCAAAGCTCCACCTATATTATAGAGACAAGGCATATCTAGTAATAGGAAGGCTAACACTAGACAGGATAGCAAACATAAGTTAACTAAGGTAGATAGAGTGCATATGTCTTACACCATATGTAGGATAGGTCTCGAAGGCACAAACCAAACAAAAGCAAACGAGGCAAACGAGGTTCAAACGACAAAGACAAAGCAAACACACCAAGCACGACACAACGCAAATCCCTACACTCTCTCCCCCTTTGGCATCGAGACACCAAAAAGGCAGAGAGGACACCTACACACACGGGGTGGCTCAGGCAGAGAAGTCGTCCCACTGCTCCTTGTGCTCCTCGTCAGACTCAGCGGCGGGGACGGGCTCCTCGATGTCTTCCTCTGAACTGGTCCACTTGTACCCCTGCTTCGTCATCCAGGCAGCCTCTGGCATGATGACGTCCTCAGAACCGCCAGACACATCCTCTCCAAAGAGCCTCATGACCTTCTTGTCACGGCGGCGACTCTCCTTGTTAGCCACATGAGTCCTGTACTGTCCTTTTGCCTGCATGCAGAAGAGAGTCTTCATCTTGTCCTTTAACTTCTTGGCCCATGACGGCTCAGATGAAGGAGTGGTAGACCTAGCAGCATGATCCTCCGCAACATGCTCTGCACCAGCCTCCTCCTCACCAACAACCCTCCTAGGAGAAGAAGCCTCAGCACGGGTGGTAGTGTTGGCCCAGTTGGGCTTGACGCGGAGGCTGATGGACTCATGCCGAACCCAGTCTGGAGCAAGGAACTCATCACCAGGGTACATCTTCTCCCAAGTTGTGCAGAGCAACAGAAACATGTACGGTCCATAGATAGGTACCTTGCGAGTGAACACCGCAAACCAAAGCTCACACCACATGATGTGTGAGACATCAAGTGGTTGAGTCTGAGATGAACGTGCCTCTGGACATAGGAGCAACATGTCCACTAGATAAGCATGAACCTTGTCCTTGTCGCCAATGCGTGGGAATAAAGTTTTGCGGAAGATGCGATGCATGATATCCAGAAAGGAGTTCAGCACCCAAGTCGACTTGCCATTGGGGAGCACCTTCTCAACAAGGAATGGCTGAAGCAGGTTCTTGTTGGCAGACTCAGAGTTGGCGTGGGGGCGAACACCAACAGGGGTATGAAGCCCGTCATCAGGAATGTGAAGCAGATCCATGAACTCCTTCCATGTAGCAGACAGCTGACGGCCGTTGGTCATCCAGGTCATCCTCCGCTCATCCCCGGGATGAAAGTAAACTGAGGCAAAGAACTGACAGATAAGCTCAGGGTCATAGTCAAGGTGAAAGGAGATCACCGGCTCAATAGCAAACTGCTCCACCAAGTCCAGAGCCTCTCCAAAATAGTCACTAAACTTGTCCTTTCGCATGTGATTCATGTCTATCCACTTGACATCCACGAAGTTATTCTGCTTGTTCTTGATCACATCCAGATAGATGAGAGCCTGTTGCTTGGTCCAGAACAACTCGGTGCCTCTAAGGACAGCCCGAGGATTCACATAGGGATTGATCTTCCGACGTTCGACATACTCAGTGACTGAAATCTCGTCCATGCCCTTAGCAGGTTCCTTTTGCTTGCTGGCAGTGGTATTAACATTGCGCTTGGGGGCATTGGAGCCCTCTGGTGCTTCATCTTGGGGGTTGCGCAAACGCTTGGAGCCAGTGTCACGACTGGGATTGGAACGGCGAGAGCCACCACCTTGGTCCATGGCAAGAGGAAGTGGTGGGGAACGATCCCACCGGTCGGAATCCGAGGAGAGTGGCCGGAGACAGAGATCCGACGAGGACCTCCGGCGCCGTTCTTGAGCAACAGAGAGAGAGAGAGAGAGACGTGGGGAGAGAGACGAGAGAATGGGTATGGGGAGTTGGAACTCCCCTGCCCGAGTCATAACCCCCACGCTCGCTCGATGCCGCGGTAGTACCGTGCCTCATCGCGGTAGTACTGCTCGACGGAAGTACCGCACCTGAGCGGTAGTACCATGCCCTGGCGCGGTAGTACCGTGCCTCTCAAAGAGGTAGTACCGCAGCAAGCCGCAGTAGTACCATGGGCTCAAGAAGATGCACGTTTCAAGCAAACGAAACAGAGGTATTTGCATGAACACTCCGAGGCAACACGACACCACAAGACCACGCTACACACAAAGGCAGAAAGGCAAACGACAAAACGAAACAACCACAAGACACCACCTCTCCAGAGAGAGGGCGGTGGCCGTAGCCACCTATTTTTGAGTCAATTGGTATGGCACCGTGAAGAGTTATCCTTGGGCCCATGACAAAAACTCGTCTTTGAAGCACAAGTACCATCAAATATGGCTAATGTGAAAGACTTGATCAATTTATGCATAATGGGGGGAGGGAGAGTTCATTGAGAGAACAACACTCCCCCTATGTCCATGCCTACATCTAAACAAGACAACACATTGAGTATGGTGGGGTGTGCAAGGGTTCAAGCAACATTGCTCGAATCAATGATATTTAGCTCATGCCTTAACTTGCGAAATCTTGCTTCATCCAAGGGCTTCGTGAAAATATCTGCAAGGTTATCATGAGTGTTGACATAGTTGAGCTCGATCTCTCCTCGCCTAATGTGATCCCGGATGAAGTGATACCGGATCTCAATATGCTTCGTCTTGAAGTGTTGCACCGGGTTGAGAGAGATCTTGATGGCACTTTCATTGTCACACTAAAGAGGCACTTTGTCACAAACGACGCCGTAATCCTTTAAAGTTTGCCTCATCCATAAGAGTTGTGCACAACAACTACCGGCCACCACATACTCCGCTTCGGTGGACGAGTGTAACACCCTGGATGTAATTTACCTTATATGTATCCCAAATCTTGCCGTTTCTGGCACTAAGTTACTTTATTTTCCTCGGGTTCGGGTTTTTGTCTCCGTGTGTTGTTGCCTTTGTCATGCATCTCATATCATGTCATCATGTGCATTGCATTTGCATACGTGTTCGTCTCATGCATCCGAGCATTTTCCCCGTTGTCCGTTTTGCATTCCGGCGCTCCTATCTCCTCCGGTGCTCCTTTCTACCTCTTTTCATGTGTGGGGGTTAAACATTTCCGGATTGGACCGAGACTTGCCAAACGGCCTTGGTATACTACCGGTAGACCGCCTGTCAAGTTTCATGCCATTTGGACTTCGTTTGATACTCCAATGGTTAACCGAGGAACCATAAAGGCCTCGTGTGTGTTGCAGCCCAACACCTCTCGAAAGTGCCCCAAAACCCATCTAAACCCCTTCCATCATATCGGTCATTCGATCATGATCGCATCGCTGAAAAGCGCACTCCATTTGGAGTCTCCTAGCTCCTTCTATGTATAAATAGGCCTCCCCCTCCTTCATTTTCGGGTCCAAACCCTAGCTTCTTTTCCCCTCTCCGCCGCCGGACGAAATCCACCGGCCGGACGTCTCCGATCCTCCACCGCCGCCACGTGTCAGCACTAGATTCGCTGCCGCCCCGCGCCCACATCCCCGCGCCGGCCCGCCGGGCCCAGGCGGGGCCCTCCCGGCCCGTGCACGCTCCGCCGCCTCCCGCGGGTCAACATCGCGCCTCCCCGCACCGAGCTCCCCGCCACTGCGCCGGATCTTCATCTCCGGCGACCTTGCCACCTCGCCGATCGACGCCGACGTAGCACAGATCCGTGCCCGCGCCAACTCCGGCGACCTCGCCCGCGCCACCTCGCCGGCCTCCGCCGCTGTCCCCTGCCAGCGCCGCCCCGCCCCCCTACTCCGGCGATGTTCCCCCCAGCTCCGACCACCGCATCGAGCAACTCCGGCGAGAATCCCCGTCGATCCTCGAGAAGCGTGCCCCGATCCATATCTTCTATAGTGAAACCCTAGGGGTTGACCTCGTTTTTCCCCCAAGTCTGCATTATTTTTAGCATTATTCATCATGTCGTAACTCCGCATCCGTAGCTCCGATTTGCGTGTGTAGCATATCAAAATGTTCGCCTCGGAGAGTACATCATTTCATCTCATTGCATCATTTTCATTTGAGCTCATCTTGATGCCCGAAATGCTGTTGGAAGAGGGCCATGTGATAAAAATGTCAGATCTATTTCATCAAATAGATATTTGTCATTTTTGCCATGTTTAATGTGTGCTTGATATGCTCCTGAGCTCTACATGTGTTTTGTTATATGTCGTGCCATCTTTACAGAGGTGCTTACCATGTATTTTTGTGATATGTGTGGTGACTAGCACAAGCTTGCAAAGTAGCGTATTCGGTAATGCTGATTTCAGGGACTTAGAATTTCTCTAAGTCCTTGTCCTGATTTTGTCATTATGCCATATGTTCATGTTGTTTCCTAGTGATCCGTGCCTCTTTTGAGGATGATCAGTAAGGATGATTTGTTAATATTGTGGTTCTCTATCCATCCATGTCTTTGTTTGCATTTATGGAGCACCCTAGCTTGAGTAAATCGAGCTCTACTTTTGCTATTTCATGAATCCTGGCAGATTGTTGTCTTGTTAGCGATTTTGCCGAGGATGTTGCTATTGGTCCGTGCATGCTATGTTGTTGTTCTTGCCATGTATAGCTTCTATGCCATGTATTATTGATGGGTGTATACTTAGTTTGTCATGCCATGCTCTGTCGTGAGTGCATCGAGCTCGTAAACATGCCTACTCGTTAACTGTTTTGCATGCTCCAGTTTTTCACCAAGTCTGAGATCTGTTTATGTTTTTGCCATGTTCACATGCTTGCAATTGTATTTTCTGATCCCTTTTGGCTCAAGGTCACTAAGGGACTTTTGTTAAGTGCTTTGAGTAGCTTCATGTCATGCCTTGCTTTGCCATGTTAAGTTCCTGTAGCATGTAGTTTTCATGCTCTAAAGTGTGCTACCTGATGTTAAATTCCAGACTTGTGTTAAATTCACTAAGTCTGAAACCTGTTATCATTTGCACTTTTGCCATGCTTGTTCGAACCTGTTAATGGATGAACTGGCCGTAGCTCAGTGTTCATATTTTTTCAAGCATCATGAGTGGATCCCTTCTATGTATTTTTTTTCTTGTTTGAGTGCTGTAGCATATTTGTCTTGATGCATTTAGATGGCTACTTGCTGATTATCGCAGACCGGTGCCATATTTGTTTTGCTTGCCATTTCCAAACCGTGCATCCGATTCCGGTGATCTTTATATAGATTTCAACCGAAATCAACCCACCTTTCCAGTGGCACTCCTGGATTTCCATGTTGAGGCCCGGTTCAATCATTCCTTGTCAAATCTTGCATATGGATCACATATCGCATCCCACATAGCATACCATGTTTGCATCATGTTGTTCGAGCATTGCACGTGGTTGATTGTGTTCCTTTTGCTTGTTTGTCTTGTTTGGCTAGAGCCGGGAGACGAGTTCGCTAACGAGGAGCCCGTTGAGTTTGCTTACGAGGATCAAGTCAACTCTGACAACTTTGCAGGCAAGATGATCATACCCTCGAAATCACTTCTATCTTTGCTTGCTAGATGCTCGCTCTTTTGCTATGCCTATGCTACGATGCCTACCACTTGCTTATCATGCCTCCCAAATTGCCATGTCAAACCTCTAACCCACCATGTCCTAGCAAACCGTTGATTGGCTATGTTACCGCTTTGCTCAGCCCCTCTTATAGCGTTGCTAGTTGCAGGTGAAGATTGCAGATCGTTCCTTGTTGGAACATTATTTTCTTGTGGGGATATCATTATATTACCTTGTTATCTTAATGCATATATATACTTGGTAAAGGGTGGAAGGCTCAGCCTTTTGCCTAGTGCTTTGTTCCACTCTTGCCGCCCTAGTTTCCGTCATATCGGTGTTATGTTCCCGGATTTTGCGTTCCTTACACGGTTGGGTGATAATGGGAACCCCTTGACAGTTCGCCTTGAATAAAACTCCTCCAGCAATGCCCAACCTTGGTTTTACCATTTGCCACCTAGCCTCTTTTTCCCTTGGGTTTCCTGAGCCCAAGGGTCATCTTATTTAAACCCCCCCGGGCCAGTGCTCCTCTGAGTGTTGGTCCAAACTAGAGCCCTGTGCAGCGCCCCCTCGGGGAAACTCGAGGTTTGGTTTTAGTTGTATGGAGCGCTCATCTGAGTGTGCCTTGAGAATGAGATATGTGCAGCTCCTATCGGGATTTGTCGGCACATTCGGGCGGTGTTGCTGGACTTGTTTTACCATTGTCGAGGATGTCTTGTAAAACCGGGATGCCGAGTCTGATCAGAATGTCTCGGGAGAAGGAATATCCTTCGTTGACCGTGAGAGCTTGTGATGGGCTAAGTTGGGACTCCCCTGCAGGGATTTGAAATTTCTAAAGCCGTGCCCGTGGTTATGGGCAGATGGGAATTTGTTAATGTCCGGTTGTAGATAACATGAAACTTAACTTAATTAAAATGAATCAACCACGTGTGTAACCGTGATGGTCTCTTCTCGGCGGAGTCCGGGAAGTGAAGACGGTGTTGGAGTAATGCTTGATGTAGGTTGTTCTAGGATCACTTCTTGATCATAGTTGTTCGACCGTGCTTTTGCCTTCTCTTCTCGCTCTCTTTTGCGAACAGGATAGCCACCATGTATGCTAGTCGCTTGCTGCAGCTCCACATATTACCTTGCCTTCTATAAGCTTAAATAGTCTTGATTGCGAGGGTGCGAGATTGCTGAGTCCCCGTGACTCATAGATTACTTCCAAACCAGATTCAGGGACCGATGATACCGTTCCAGATGATGCGCTTGAGCTCAAGTGGGAGTTCGATGAAGACTCTCGCCGTTACTATGTGTCTTTCCTAGATGATCAGTAGTGGTGTCCAGTTGGGGCGATCGGGGACCGTGTCGCTTGTTGGGGTGATCTTTTATTTTGGTACCGTAGTCGGACCATGAGTGTATTGGATGATTGTAATGTTATTCATGTATTTGTGTGACGTGGCGAGTGTAAGCCAACTATGTATCCTTTCCCCTTTTATATATTTACATGGGTTGTTGTGAAGATTACCTTACTTGCGACATTGCTTTCAATGCGGTTATGCCTCTAAGTCGTGCTTCGACACGTAGGAGATATAGCCGCATCGAGGGCGTTACAATAAGAGATACACACAACTTTGCTTTTTGGAAGACCAACTTACCAAAGAGCAACCAAGAAATTGGCACCCTCCGAAAGTGGACTTCCTATCCACTTTGTCTCCCGCCCAATCGGAATCCGAATACCCAACAAGCTTGAAGTTTGCTCCTCTTGGGTACCATAAGCCAAAGTTTGGGGTATGAGCCAAATATTGAAAGATTCGTTTGACTGCCACATAGTGACTTTCCTTAGGTGCGGCTTGAAACCGTGCACAAATTCCCACACTCAACATGATATCCAGTCTAGATGCACAAAGGTAGAGCAAGGAGCCTATCATGGAGCGATATACCTTTTGATCCACCACTTTACCATTGGGATCTATGTCAAGTTGGCACTTGGTGGGCATTGGAGCGGAAGCCGGCTTGACATCACTTATCTTGAATCTCTTGAGCATGTCTTGAGTATATTCGGCTTGGTTGATGAAGGTTCCTTCTCTTCTTTGCTTCACTTCGAACCCTAGAAAGAACTTCAACTCTCCCATGGAAGACATCTCGAACTTTGAGGTCATGAGAGCGGCAAATTCCTCATTGAAAGCTTTGTTAGGGGAACCAAAGATAATATCATCAACATATAATTGGCACACAAAAAACTCCCCTTTGACCTTCTTAGTAAAAAGAGTGGGGTTGATTAGCCCAACTTCAAAACCACGGTCTTGTAACAACTCGGTAAGGTGGTCATACCACACACGTGGGGCTTGTTTAAGGCCATAGAGTGCCTTATCAAGTTGATACACATGATCGGGAAAGTAGGGATCCTCGAACCCGGGGGTTGCTTGACATAGACCAATTCATTAATGGGACAGTTAAGAAAAGCACTCTTCACATCCATTTGTTGTAACTTAAAGTTATGATGAGAAGCATATGCAATTAACATGCGAATGGATTCGAGACGAGCAACGGGAGCAAAGGTTTCACCATAGTCGATACCCTCGACTTGGGAGTAGCCTTGTGCTACCAAACGAGCCTTGTTGCGAATGATAATCCCATGGGCATCTTGCTTGTTCTTAAATATCCACTTGGTTCCAATGACGTTGTGGTTCCCCGTCGGTCTTGGCACCAATCTCCACACTTTGTTGTGCTCGAAGTTGTTGAGTTCTTCATGCATGGCATTGAGCCAATCCGGATCTTCGAGTGCCTCATAGACCTTGTGGGGTTCGACACAAGAGACAAACGCGTGATTCTCACAATAGTTTGCTAATTATCTACGAGTGCTTACCCCCTTTCTTAAGCTTCCAAGCACATTAGTCATGAGATGATCCTTGGTGGAGACCTTGGAAGCAACCTTGGCGGCATGACGCTCCAATTCCTCCTCGGGGGTGAGACGAGGAGTGGTCACTTGATCATCTTGAGCGTCGTCTTGAGCTTGTTCTTGTTCTTGAACTTGCTCGGAGGAGAGAACTTGACCTTGGGCATCACTTGATGTGTCAACACCGTCTTGAGCATGATCTTTCCCTTGGTCATGTTCTTGAGGATGAGGGCCTTCATGTTGTTCTTCGGAAGCGTGTGGGCCTTGGGTTGGTGATGGCTCCACTTGAGTGGAGCATTGTCCTTCTCCTTCGGCCACAAGGGGTTCCTCAATGGGTAGGATAAAGCCAACACCCATTCTTCTTATGTCTTGAGGAGGAATTTCATCACCTACATCACAAGTGCCACTTTGCTCCACTTGGGAGCCGTTATTCTCATCAAACTCCATGTTACACGTCTCCTCAATAACTCCCGTGGATTTATTAAGGACACGGTAAGCATGAGAGTTTGTAGCATAACCAACAAATATTCCCTCATAAGCTCTAGCTTCAAATTTAGACAACCGAACACCTTTCTTGAGAATGAAACACTTACACCCGAACACCCGAAAGTACTTGAGGTTGGGCTTGTTACCGGTGAGTATCTCATATGGAGTCTTGTTCAAGCCCTTGCGGAGGTAGAGCCGATTGGATGCATGACACATGGTGTTGATGGCTTCGGCCCAAAAGTTGTACGGAGACTTGAACTCCTCCATCATGGTCCTTGCCGCATCCATCAACATCCGGTTCTTCGTCTCTGCTACACCGTCTTGTTGAGGGGTGTAAGGTGCGGAATATTGATGCTTGATCCCCTCATCACTAAGAAACTCATCCAAGGTGTAGTTCTTGAAATCGGTGCCGTTGTCACTTCTTATTGTCAAGATCTTTGCATTGTGTTGACGTTGTGCTTCATTTGCAAAGTCAATGACGGTTTGTTGGGTCTCGCTCTTCCTCTTGAAGAAATACACCCAAGTGTATCTTGAGTAGTCATCCAAAATCACCAAGCAATACTTCCTACCCCCAAGACTATCGAAGGATGGAGGCCCAAAGAGATCCAAGTGAAGAAGCTCCAAAGGCCTCTTTGAGTAAATGATAGTCGTGGGAGGGTGAGCCTTCTCATGTAGCTTTCCTTCGATACAAGCACTGCAAGCACGATCTTTAGCAAAACTAACATTTGATAGTCCACGGACATGGTCCCCCTTGAGAAGACTTTGCAAAGATCTCATATTGACATGGGCTAGACGGCAATGCCAAAGCCATCCCACATCAACTTTAGCCATTAGGCATGTCGCGGTCTTAGTGGGTCGCTCTGAAAAGTTAATCACATATAGACCATTCTCGACATGCCCAATGAAGGCTACTTTAAGAGTCTTGCTCCACAAGAGGGCCACGGTATCGATATCAAAGAAAGTGGCAAAGCTCATGATTGCAAGTTGACAAATGGAAAGTAAATTGTATGCAAGGGACTCAACAAGCATGACCTTCTCGGCCGTGAGATCATGAGAGGTGACCACCTTGCCAATTCCCAATACCTTAGAAGATGAGGCATCACCCCACTCGACATTGGTGGGCATAGATGGAATCTTGTGCACCTCCACCACCAAGTCCTTGCTTTCGGTCATATGAGTTGTAGCTCCGCTATCGAGCAGCCATGATCCCCCACCAGAAGCAAACACCTACCAGAGATCAATGCTTGGTTTTAGGTACCCATTTTGTAATGGGTCCTTTGATGTTAGTAACAAGGGTATTTGGAACCCAAATAGACCATTCAATGTATTCATGAGGAGAACCAACGAATTTGGCAAAGACATGGCCATCACTAGCATGACATAACATATAAGAAGGATTAAAGTCACCGGCTTTGATGAGAGGAGTGGCATTGCCCTTTTTGACAGCGCCACCCTTCGCATTGTTCTTCTTCTCCTTGTAAGCACTCTCTCCCTCCTTCACAAAGGTTTGCATGAGAGGAGGAGGTCGTTTGGTCTTGTCGTTCTTCTTCTTGTTCTTGGACTCGGGCACATACCCAACCCCTTCCTTGGCCACAACTCCCTTTTGGTTGATCAAGAGGTCATTGAGGTTCTTCTTGCCTTGTATGCAAGTCGCAAGACCTCTCTCAAGTTGCCCCTTTAGCTTAGCATTCTCCTCAACAAGATGCACATGCTCACAACACGGGTTAGTAGCATTTGCATTATCGATTAACATCATACGAGGAAAAGTGGCTTTTTCCTTGGTTAGCTTTACTTGAAGTTGATCATGGGACTCTTTGAGGCTAGCATGAGCACCCTTCAAGGCCTTGTGAGCCTTGTCGAGTAGATCAAACTCCTCTTTGAATCTAGCAAGATCAACCTCAAGTTCGGCTTTCTCGGAGTTTAGCACATGAGAAACAATGAGAACATGATCATAGTCTTTCTTTAACTTAGCATGATCAAAATTGTGTGACTCCTCAAGAGCCAAACGAAGACCACGCTCTTCCTCAAGAGCATTGGAAAGATCCGAAATCTCATCGGCATAGTCACGACTATGCCCTTCCATCTTAGTGATGGTATCTTTGTGAGCCTCGATCATGTCATTGGCTTCACCAAGTTGTTCCAAGAGGGCAACAAAGTGTTTCTTGGATTTACCCTTAAGTTTTCCCATAAAGGCCTCAAACTCATTCGCCTCCACATTAGTTCCCTCATGTTCATCAATGCTATCCGTCGAAGAAGGATGATTAATGATGGTAGTTTTGATGTTGGGGGTTACCTTGTTGGTGGCTTTATCCATGAGGCACTTGGCGGTGATGCTCTCATTGGGTGAGTCGAAGAGAGACACCCGTGGAGTCGTCGCAATGGAAACTGAGGCCATGGCAGCCAACTCACCATCTTCATCATCGTCATCATCCTCATTGTACTCTTCTTGTACCACCAATGCCTTGGGAGGAGTCTTCTTGGTGAAGTTACTCTTGTTGGGGAACGACTTGGCCTTGTCCTTTCGGATGAGCTTTCCACCATTGTCCTCCCTCTTCTCATACAGGCACTCCACAACAAAATGACTCACATTGCCACAATTGTAGCAAGTCCTTACACGTTGCTTGCTCTTCGTGCCACTTGAGTTGTTTTTGTTAAAGTTTGGCCTCGAGTTTTTCTTGCTCCAATATTGCCTTGAAGCGAGTGCCATGTGTTCATGCTATGCATACTTTGTATCTTCAGGGTTGCTCTCCTCTTCTTCCTCTTCTTCTTCTTCAACGGTGAGCTTGGCATTCAATGCAAGGTTGGGCTTCTTTGCCCTTTGAGAACGAAGCATCGCATTTTCGGCGGTCTTGTCCGAAATGTTCATGGCCACAAACACATCCAACACTTCGCTTGAGGTCAAAGTGCGGAATTCCGGTCTTTGACGAATGACGGAGGACATGGCCTTGTGGTAGGGCATCATTGCCTTACGGAATTTGCGCTTGATCCAATTGTCATCCGTGTCCTTGCTCCCGTGATCTCGTAGTGAGACCGCGAGTTTGGTTACTCTCCGATAAAGCTCACGAGGTTCTTCATCTTCTTTCATTGCAAACTCATCGGCCTCATCTTGCACCACTTCATAGTTGGAGTGTTGAATGCTTGCGCTTCCCCGGTAGAGAGAGACAACACAATGCCATGCGTCTTTGGCCAAGGCGAAGGACCGAAGATGAGGTAGTTCTTCGGGTGGGATTGCATCTTGAATGATGAAGAGAGCATTCTCATTGAATTGATTATCCGCGGCTTCTCGAGGAGTGAAGTTGCTTGGATCATGCGGATAGAAAATTTCTTCAATGATTGTCCAAAGATTAGTGTTCACATGATTTAAATGATGTTTAAAGTGGTAAACCCAAGAATCAAAGTCCTCATTTTTCACAATCTTAGGGGGAGGACCGGCATGATTCAAATGAGTGGAAGGAACCGGTCCACCATAAACAAGTGGTGGTTCCATATGAGCAAAGATACCGGTGCCATTCTTACCACTAGAAGAAGGAGCCTTTTCACTACTAGCTTCCCCCTTATCGGAGGTAGCATCCGTCACCTTGTCGGTGGGATTACCCACTTTCAATGGTGCGGTGGATACTTTAAGCCCTTCAAGGAATTTAGTAAACATGCTTTCAACCTCGGTCATCATGGAGGTTTTCAATGTCTCCAAGGCCACATTGAACTCCTCATGAGAGACCGAGGTTTCCCCATCGCCCGTAGACAAGATCGGAGTTCACACCGGAGTGTTCCTCCACACCGTCTATGGTATCAACCATACTCTTTTGACGGTAAAGTCCTTAAAAAAGAGACGAGGCTCTGATACCAATTGAAAGGATCGATATGGTTGACTAGAGGGGGGTGAATAGGCAACTAACAATTTTTAGCTTTTCTTTAACAATTTAAACTTTGCATCAAAGTAGGTTGTCTAGATATGCAACTAGGTGAGCAACCTATATGATGCAACAAGTAGAGGAACACAAGCAAGCAAGTGATATGATACAAATAAGCTTGCACAAGTAAAGGCACGAGATAACCAAGAGTGGAGACGGTGGAGACAAGGATGTGTTGCCGAAGTTCCTTCCCTTTGAGAGGAAGTACGTCTCCGTTGGAGCGGTGTGGAGGCACAATGCTCCCCAAGAAGCCACTAGGGCCACCGTATTCTCCTCACGCCCTCACACAATGCGAGATGCCGTGATTCCACTATTGGTGCCCTTGGAGGCGGCGAACGAGCCTTTACAAACAAGGTTGGGGCAATCTCCACAACTCAATTGGAGGCTCTCAATGACACCACGAAGCTTCACCACAATGGACTATGGCTCCGGGGTGACCTCAACCGTCTAGGATGCTCAAACACCCAAGAGTAACAAGATCTGCAAGGGATTAGTGGGTGGAATCAAATTTCTCTTGGTGGAAGTGTGGATCAATGCCTTCTCAACCAGTCCCGAGCAAATCAACAAGTTTGATTGGCCAGGGAGTGAGATTGGGAGAAAATGGAGCTTAGAGCAACAATGGAGCTTAGGGTTGGAAGAGATAAGTCAACGGGGAAGAAGGGGACCCCTTATATAGTGAGGGACAAAGATCCAACCGTTATCCACCTACCAGCCCGTGGCCAGCGGTACTACAGCTCCAGGCCAGCGGTACTACCGCAGGGCCGTGCGGTACTACCGCTTGCTGCCAAGCGGTACTACCGCACGGTCATGCGGTACTACCGTACAGGCCCGCGGTACTGCCGCAACCCCAGCAACAACAAGGTCAGATCTGAAACACAGGAGCTGAGGGCGGTACTTCCGCGAGCGCGGTACTACCGCGCCCCCATGTGGTACTACCGCAAGGCAGGAATCCCCTAGCCAGGGGGAAGGAAACATCCGTGCCTACTTCCGCAAAGAAACGGAAGAAGCAAAAACCCGACACAGTAGTACTGTAGAGGGGAGGTACTACTGCCTGACAACATAGCACGGTACTACCGCGGAGCGAAAGCGGTACTACCGTGGTAGGCGTGGATGTAAAAAATTACATCCGCCCCTACTACCGCAAGGGAGCGGTACTAGCCTAGTGGGCAACAGTAGTGCAGCTCCAGGGGAGCGGTACTACCGTGGGCACCTGTGGTACTACCGCGCCGCAGCACGGTACTACCGCTGGTGCCTACGGTACTACCGCTCACTTGGGAGCAGTACTACCGTGAGCCAACGCAGCAGCCAGAAACAAGGCGGAGAGAAAGCGGAGGATGCTCCAAGGGAAAGGAGGGGACAAGAAGGAGACGTGTACGTGATGATTCCACCCAAACCTTTCCGACGCGGACCCCCTCTTAATGGTACGGCTTTCCTACGACTCAAATCCACCAAAAAGAAACGTAGAAAAGACGCCGTCTTCAACAGTCTTCGAGGGGCACCCAACCGTCTTGTGCCTGGTGATGAAATGTCTGGGATACTCAAGGCACACGATTAGTCCGCAAACGCGTTGTCATCAATCACCAAAACACCTTAGGGATAAATATGCCCTTACACTAGGGTTTTCAGATCGTCAGCAAGACAAGTAACACTTTGATGATACTTTTCATACCCAGTTTTTATGCATTAGTTTCAACCCTCAAACATTGCATGAGTAGGATTTGATAGCATGTGGGTACTGGGAGGTAGTTGATGAGGTAGAACCTATTTCCTTTATTTTCAAACCTTGGGAGTTACTTCTACGTTATGCTTATACTGCTATGCTATGCTCGTAGACGTGGTTTGGTTTGAGTGATCCATGAAAGATGTGAGAGTTTTAATTAATGGTTAACTTAAGGTGGCTATTTTAATTCACATCTGGGTGGATTGGTTGAGGCAACCAGGAGCACCCAGTGGTTGTCTGGGCACCTGGAGCAATCCAGTGTTGTCCTGGGATATCTCGGAGTACCCGTGTGATCATCCTACGGTTTGCCATCCAGGCTCAAAGGGATCATAAGATTATTCATGCTGGAAACTTCCGTGTGCAGCCACAAGCCATTATGGGCTCTGGCATATTTAACTAAGTTGTGTGACCTCTTTTAGTGGTAGGCTAGCAGATGTAGGGGATGTAGGTGGTACTGTCTACCCAGAGTAAAGAGTTAATGCTTCTGAAAGACTATGTCTCGGTCATCCGTTTCTCAAACACCATGTAGTGCGAGAAAATCCAACGGAGGAGATCGATTCTTGTGGGGAAAAGTGCGCAAACCTCTACAGAGTGCATAAACTAATCAAGGTTAGCCGTGTCCCCGGTTATGGACATCTTAAGTATCTGGTACTTGAATTATTGATTTGATCTCATCACTCTATTAATTAATTTGTTGGGTTGATGATTATTAATTTGGGATTGAGTTGGAGGAACCTTCTCAATGTTTTCAACAAAATTTGTAGTTAAATAAAATTTATTCCTTTGTTGTAGGGAAAAATTAGCTTTCTGCAAAGATAACCATAGAGCCTCCACCAGCCAAATATGCATATAGATATAGCCGCTTCATGTTCATTGCTCTATAATGTTATTTTGCCAGCATATTCCATGTGTTGACCCGTTTCGAGCTGCAACGTATTATGTTGCAGACTTGTCCGACGAAGACTAAGGCGCGCTAGGTCGTTGTCTTGCACTCAGCTATGCTGTTGGACTTGATGGACTCACTTTATCTTCGAAGCCTTCCGATGTTATCTTCATCAGATGGCCTTCAACCATATTATTTTGATAAGTTCTCTTTCGAGACATTCGATGTAATAAGTGTGTGATTAAAACTCTGTTATAAATCCTTCAAATACTGTGTGTGTCAGCATTACCGATCCAGGGATGACACTTATGCAAAGAGATTTGACCGTTTGAGGTCGGATCCCTACAACTGGCCCCAAAACCAATCCAAAGTTGGGGGGTCCGCGCAACCTCGTCAGGCGGCACGAAGGGGTCCTCATCGCTGCTAATCGAGTGAGCATCCTTGGGGGTGGCGACTCCTCGTCGGCGTGTGGGCAGAACGGCGGCGCGATGGCATATATTTGAGAGAGAGTGAGAGAGAGAGAAAGAGAGAGAGAGGGTGAGCGAGGGGAGGAGGTTGATGAGAATGTAGGCAGGACGACATGAGCAAGGTAGTATTTATTGGCGGTCGGAATATAGATCGACGGGGACAGTACAAACGCCGATCGCCGGAATTTATGAGTACTGTAGTTTGAATTACACTGGATTCCCGCAGCAAAATCTTTGTGTGAACATATTAGCCAAAATCCGTGTGTGAACATATTAGCCAAAATCCGTGTGTGAACATAATAGCTGACGGTTTCCAATGCAGAACCATGTCTGATTGATGATCCCCGCCGATCACCTACCAAACCTCGAGCCGCGAGATAGAGTGCCAATCGTGTGGGGGGCGGTTGTCTTGCCAGATCTTTACATTTTCTTTTTTGAATGCCAGATATTTACATCGTCTGATAATTTTTTAACTCGCACACAAGTACACAAAAATATGATTTTTCAAACCGTTTTGGTTAGGCGTGCATGTAGATGTAGTTCAAAATTGAATTACGATCATTAAATGGTTATAAAATCACTTAAATGTCTTTAAAAGGTCAAATGACCCCTGAAAATTTCCAAATTTTCACATGACAGTTGTAGTAGTGCACGTTAAACATAGGGGAAAAAACTGAAGGCCGTAAGAGGAAGCTATCTCCCGTTCGTCATCAAACATGCATTGTTCCCTCTCGGAACCACGAACCTTCTAGCGAGTTGCTCCGGTTTGTGAGGGGTGTGTGTCCAGACGTTCGTCAAACATGCCAATTTCTTTACCACATCATCTTGGTGGCATGACGTTACATCAACGAAGGTTTCATGTGTTTCTGATCATTTTTCTATTTTTTGAATTAAAATGCCATGTCACTCCATGCATACGTATGCATGTGTCCATGTCGTGAGACCAATATGTTTGAAAATTCTTTCTAATTTACTACACACGGAATTAACTCACACACAAGTACACATATATGATTTTTCAAACCGTTTTGGTTAGGCGTTGCATGTAGATGTAGTTCAAATTTGAATTACGGTCATTCAATGGTTTGAAAATCACTTAAATGTCTTTAAAAGGTCAAATGACCCCTAGAATTTTCCAAAATTTCACATTACAGTTGTAGTAGTGCATGTTAGACCTAGAAATTTTTTAAGGCCATAAGAGGAAGCTATGTCCCGTTCGTCATCGAACATCCATTATTCCCTCTCGGAACCACGAACCTTCTAGCGAGCTGCTCCTGTTTGTGAGGGGTGTGTGCCCAAACTTTTGTCAAATAGGCCAATTTGTTTTACCACATCATCTTGGTGGCATGACATTAAATCAAGCAAGGTTTCATGTTTTTCTGATCATTTTTTATTTTTTTGGAATTAAAATGCCATGGCATGCACTCCATGCATGTGCCCATGCCTTGACACCAATATGTTTGAAATTTCCTTATAATTTACTGCACATGGAATTAATTCACACACGAGTACACAAAAATATGATTTTCAAACCGTTTTGGTTAGGCGTTGCATGTAGATGTAGTTCAAATTTGAAATATGGTCATTAAATGGTTATAAAATCACTTAAATGTCTTTAGAAGGTCAAATGACCCCTGAAATTGAACAACTTTTCACATGACAGTTGCACGTTAAACGTAGGAAAAAATTTGAGGGCCGTAAGAGGAAGCTATCTCCCGTTCGTCATCAAACATGCATTGTTCCCTCTCGGAACCACGAACCTTCTAGCGAGTTTCTCCGGTTTGTGAGGGGTGTGTGTCCAAACGTTCGTTAAACATGCTGATTTCTTTACCACATCATCTTGGCGGCATGACATTACATTAACCAAGGTTTCACATGTTTCTGATCATTTTTCTATTTTTTGAATTAAAATGCCATGTCACTCCATGCATACGTATGCATGTGTCCATGTCGTGAGACCAATATGTTTGAAAAATCCTTCTAATTTACTGCACATGGAATTAACTCGCACAGAAGTACATAGATATGATTTTTCAAACCGTTTTGGTTAGGCGTTGCATGTAGATGTAGTTCAAATTTAAATTACGGTCATTAAATGGTTAGAAAATCACTTAAATGTCTTTAAAAGGTTAAATGACCCCTAGAATTTTCCAAAATTTCACATTACAGTTGTATTAGTGCACGTTAGACGTAGAAAAAATTTGAAGGCCGTAAGAGGAAGCTATCTCCAGTTCGTCATCAAACATGCATTGTTTCCACTCGGAACCACGAACCTTCTAGTGAGTTGCTCCGGTTTGTGAGGGGTGTGTGTCCAAACTTTCATCAAACATGCCAATTTCTTTACCACATCATCTTGGTGGATGACGTTAAATCAAGCAAGCTTTCATGTTTTTCTGATCATTTTTTAATTTTTTGGAATTAAAATGCCATGGCATGCACTCCATGCATGTGCCCTTGACACCAATATGTTTGAAAATTCCTTCTAATTTACTGCACACTAAATTAACTCACGCACAAGTACACAAAAATATGATTTTTCAAACCCTTATCGTTAGGCGTTGCATGTAGATGTAGTTCAAATTTGAATTACGGTCATTAAATGGTTAGAAAATCTGTTAAATGTTTTAAAAGTTCAAATGACCCCTGAAATTTACCAAATTTTCACATCGCAGTTGTATTAGTGCATGTTAAACCTAGGAAAAAAATTTGAAGGTTGTAAGAGGAAGTTATCTCCCGTTCATCATCAAACATGCATTGTTCCCTCTCGGAACCACGAACCTTCTAGCGAGTTGCTCCGGTTTGTGAGGGGTGTGTGTCCAGACGTTCGTCAAACATGCCAATTTCTTTACCACATCATCTTGGTGGCATGACGTTACATCAACGGAGGTTTCATGTGTTTCTGATCATTTTTCTATTTTTTTGAATTAAAATGCCATGTCACTCCATGCACACGTATGCATGTGTCCATGTCGTGAGACCAATATGTTTGAAAATTCTTTCTAATTTACTACACACGGAATTAACTCACACACAAGTACACATATATGATTTTTCAAACCGTTTTGGTTAGGCGTTGCATGTAGATGTAGTTCAAATTTGAATTACGGTCATTCAATGGTTTGAAAATCACTTAAATGTCTTTAAAAGGTCAAATGACCCCTAGAATTTTCCAAAATTTCACATTACAGTTGTAGTAGTGCATGTTAGACATAGAAAAAATTTTAAGGCCATAAGAGGAAGCTATCTCCCGTTCGTCATCGAACATCCATTGTTCCCTCTCGGAACCACGAACCTTCTAGCGAGCTGCTCCTGTTTGTGAGGGGTGTGTGTCCAAACTTTTGTCAAATAGGCCAAGTTTTTTACCACATCATCTTGGTGGCATGACATTAAATCAAGCAAGGTTTCATGTTTTTCTGATCATTTTTTATTTTTTTGGAATTAAAATGCCATGGCATGCACTCCATGCATGTGCCCACGCCTTGACACGAATATGTTTGAAATTTCCTTATAATTTACTGCACATGGAATTAATTCACACACGAGTACACAAAAATATGATTTTCAAACCGTTTTGGTTAGGCGTTGCATGTAGATGTAGTTCAAATTTGAAATATGGTCATTAAATGGTTATAAAATCAATTAAATGTGTTTAGAAGGTCAAATGACCCCTGAAATTGAACAACTTTTCACATGACAGTTGCACGTTAAACGTAGGAAAAAATTGAAGGCCGTAAGAGGAAGCTATCTCCCGTTCGTCATCAAACATGCATTGTTCCCTCTCGGAACCACGAACCTTCTAGCGAGTTTCTCCGGTTTGTGAGGGGTGTGTGTCCAAACGTTCGTTAAACATGCCGATTTCTTTACCACATCATCTTGGCGGCATGACATTACATAAACCAAGGTTTCATGTGTTTCTGATCATTTTTGTATTTTTTGAAATAAAATGCCATGTCACTCCATGCATACGTATGCATGTGTCCATGTCGTGAGACCAATATGTTTGAAAATTCCTTCTAATTTACTGCACATGGAATTAACTCGCACACAAGTACACAGATATGATTTTTCAAACCGTTTTGGTTAGGCGTTGCATGTAGATGTAGTTCAAATTTAAATTACAGTCATTAAATGATTAGAAAATCACTTAAATGTCTTTAAAAGGTCAAATGACCCCTAGAATTTTCCAAAATTTCACATTATAGTTGTATTAGTGCATGTTAGATGTGGAAAAAATTTGAAGGCCCTAAGAGGAAGCTATCTCCAGTTCGTCATCAAACATGCATTGTTCCCTCTCGGAACCACGAACCTTCTAGCGAGTTGCTCCGGTTTGTGAGGGGTGTGTGTTCAAACTTTCATCAAACATGCCAATTTCTTTACCACATCAACTTGGTGGATGACGTTAAATCAAGCAAGGTTTCATGTTTTTCTGATAATTTTTTTAATTTTTTGGAATTAAAATGCCATGGCATGCACTCCATGCATGTGCCCTTGACACCAGTATGTTTGAAAATTCCATGTAATTTACTGCACACTAAATTAACTCGCGCACAAGTACACAAAAATATGATTTTTCAAACCCTTATGGTTAGGCGTTGCATGTAGATGTAGTTCAAATTTGAATTATGGTCATTAAATGGTTAGAAAATCTGTTAAATGTTTTAAAAGTTCAAATGACCCCTGAAATTTACCAAATTTTCACATCACAGTTGTATTAGTGCATGTTAAACCTAGGAAAAAATTTGAAGGTTGTAAGAGGAAGTTATCTCCCGTTCGTCATCAAATATGCATTGTTCCCTCTCGGAACCACGAACCTTCTAGCGAGTTGCTCCGGTTTGTGAGGGGTGTGTGTCCAGACGTTCGTCAAAAATGCCAATTTCTTTACCACATCATCTTGGTGGCATGACGTTACATCAACGAAGGTTTCATGTGTTTCTGATCATTTTTCTATTTTTTGAATTAAAATTCCATGTCACTCCATGCACACGTATGCATGTGTCCATGTCGTGAGACCAATATGTTTGAAAATTCTTTCTAATTTACTACACACGGAATTAACTCGCACACAAGTACACATATATGATTTTTCAAACCGTTTTGGTTAGGCGTTGCATGTAGATGTAGTTCAAATTTGAATTACGGTCATTCAATGGTTTGAAAATCACTTAAATGTCTTTAAAAGGTCAAATGACCCCTAGAATTTTCCAAAATTTCACATTACAGTTGTAGTAGTGCATGTTAGACATAGAAAAAAATTTAAGGCCATAAGAGGAAGCTATCTCCCGTTCGTCATCGAACATCCATTGTTCCCTCTCGGAACCACGAACCTTCTAGCGAGCTGCTCCTGTTTGTGAGGGGTGTGTGTCCAAACTTTTGTCAAATAGGCCAATTTGTTTTACCACATCATCTTGGTGGCATGACATTAAATCAAGCAAGGTTTCATGTTTTTCTGATCATTTTTTATTTTTTTGGAATTAAAATGCCATGGCATGCACTCCATGCATGTGCCCATGCCTTGACACGAATATGTTTGAAATTTCCTTATAATTTACTGCACATGGAATTAATTCACACACAAGTACACAAAAATATGATTTTCAAACCGTTTTGGTTAGGCGTTGCATGTAGATGTAGTTCAAATTTGAAATATGGTCATTAAATGGTTATAAAATCACTTAAATGTCTTTAGAAGGTCAAATGACCCCTGAAATTGAACAACTTTTCACATGACAGTTGCACGTTAAACGTAGGAAAAAATTTGAAGGCCGTAAGAGGAAGCTATCTCCCGTTCGTGATCAAACATGCATTGTTCCCTCTCGGAACCACGAACCTTCTAGCGAGTTTCTCCGGTTTGTGAGGGGTGTGTGTCCAAACGTTCGTTAAACATGCCGATTTCTTTACCACATCATCTTGGCGGCATGACATTACATTAACCAAGGTTTCACGTGTTTCTGATCATTTTTCTATTTTTTGAATTAAAATGCCATGTCACTCCATGCATACGTATGCATGTGTCCATGTCGTGAGACCAATATGTTTGAAAAATCCTTCTAATTTACTGCACATGGAATTAACTCGCACAGAAGTACATAGATATGATTTTTCAAACCGTTTTGGTTAGGCGTTGCATGTAGATGTAGTTCAAATTTAAATTACGGTCATTAAATGGTTAGAAAATCACTTAAATGTCTTTAAAAGGTCAAATGACCCCTAGAATTTTCCAAAATTTCACATTACAGTTGTATTAGTGCACGTTAGACGTAGAAAAAATTTGAAGGCCGTAAGAGGAAGCTATCTCCAGTTCGTCATCAAACATGCATTGTTTCCACTCGGAACCACGAACCTTCTAGTGAGTTGCTCAGGTTTGTGAGGGGTGTGTGTCCAAACTTTCATCAAACATGCCAATTTCTTTACCACATCATCTTGGTGGATGACGTTAAATCAAGCAAGATTTCATGTTTTTCTGATCATTTTTTAATTTTTTGGAATTAAAATGCCATGGCATGCACTCCATGCATGTGCCCTTGACACCAGTATGTTTGAAAATTCCTTCTAATTTACTGCACACTAAATTAACTCGCGCACAAGTACACAAAAATATGATTTTTCAAACCCTTATCGTTAGGCGTTGCATGTAGATGTAGTTCAAATTTGAATTACGGTCATTAAATGGTTAGAAAATCTGTTAAATGTTTTAAAAGTTCAAATGACCCCTGAAATTTACCAAATTTTCACATCACAGTTGTATTAGTGCATGTTAAACCTAGGAAAAAAATTTGAAGGTTGTAAGAGGAAGTTATCTCCCGTTCGTCATCAAACATGCATTGTTCCCTCTCGGAACCACGAACCTTCTAGCGAGTTGCTCCGGTTTGTGAGGGGTGTGTGTCCAGACGTTCGTCAAAAATGCCAATTTCTTTACCACATCATCTTGGTGGCATGACGTTACATCAACGAAGGTTTCATGTGTTTCTGATCATTTTTCTATTTTTTGAATTAAAATTCCATGTCACTCCATGCACACGTATGCATGTGTCCATGTCGTGAGACCAATATGTTTGAAAATTCTTTCTAATTTACTACACACGGAATTAACTCGCACACAAGTACACATATATGATTTTTCAAACCGTTTTGGTTAGGCGTTGCATGTAGATGTAGTTCAAATTTGAATTACGGTCATTCAATGGTTTGAAAATCACTTAAATGTCTTTAAAAGGTCAAATGACCCCTAGAATTTTCCAAAATTTCAATTACAGTTGTAGTAGTGCATGTTAGACATAGAAAAAAATTTAAGGCCATAAGAGGAAGCTATCTCCCGTTCGTCATCGAACATCCATTGTTCCCTCTCGGAACCACGAACCTTCTAGCGAGCTGCTCCTGTTTGTGAGGGGTGTGTGTCCAAACTTTTGTCAAATAGGCCAATTTGTTTTACCACATCATCTTGGTGGCATGACATTAAATCAAGCAAGGTTTCATGTTTTTCTGATCATTTTTTATTTTTTTGGAATTAAAATGCCATGGCATGCACTCCATGCATGTGCCCATGCCTTGACACCAATATGTTTGAAATTTCCTTATAATTTACTGCACATGGAATTAATTCACACACGAGTACACAAAAATATGATTTTCAAACCGTTTTGGTTAGGCGTTGCATGTAGATGTAGTTCAAATTTGAAATATGGTCATTAAATGGTTATAAAATCACTTAAATGTCTTTAGAAGGTCAAATGACCCCTGAAATTGAACAACTTTTCACATGACAGTTGCACGTTAAACGTAGGAAAAAATTTGAGGGCCGTAAGAGGAAGCTATCTCCCGTTCGTCATCAAACATGCATTGTTCCCTCTCGGAACCACGAACCTTCTAGCGAGTTTCTCCGGTTTGTGAGGGGTGTGTGTCCAAACGTTCGTTAAACATGCTGATTTCTTTACCACATCATCTTGGCGGCATGACATTACATTAACCAAGGTTTCACATGTTTCTGATCATTTTTCTATTTTTTGAATTAAAATGCCATGTCACTCCATGCATACGTATGCATGTGTCCATGTCGTGAGACCAATATGTTTGAAAAATCCTTCTAATTTACTGCACATGGAATTAACTCGCACAGAAGTACATAGATATGATTTTTCAAACCGTTTTGGTTAGGCGTTGCATGTAGATGTAGTTCAAATTTAAATTACGGTCATTAAATGGTTAGAAAATCACTTAAATGTCTTTAAAAGGTTAAATGACCCCTAGAATTTTCCAAAATTTCACATTACAGTTGTATTAGTGCACGTTAGACGTAGAAAAAATTTGAAGGCCGTAAGAGGAAGCTATCTCCAGTTCGTCATCAAACATGCATTGTTTCCACTCGGAACCACGAACCTTCTAGTGAGTTGCTCCGGTTTGTGAGGGGTGTGTGTCCAAACTTTCATCAAACATGCCAATTTCTTTACCACATCATCTTGGTGGATGACGTTAAATCAAGCAAGATTTCATGTTTTTCTGATCATTTTTTAATTTTTTGGAATTAAAATGCCATGGCATGCACTCCATGCATGTGCCCTTGACACCAATATGTTTGAAAATTCCTTCTAATTTACTGCACACTAAATTAACTCACGCACAAGTACACAAAAATATGATTTTTCAAACCCTTATCGTTAGGCGTTGCATGTAGATGTAGTTCAGATTTGAATTACGGTCATTAAATGGTTAGAAAATCTGTTAAATGTTTTAAAAGTTCAAATGACCCCTGAAATTTACCAAATTTTCACATCGCAGTTGTATTAGTGCATGTTAAACCTAGGAAAAAAATTTGAAGGTTGTAAGAGGAAGTTATCTCCCGTTCGTCATCAAACATGCATTGTTCCCTCTCGGAACCACGAACCTTCTAGCGAGTTGCTCCGGTTTGTGAGGGGTGTGTGTCCAGACGTTCGTCAAAAATGCCAATTTCTTTACCACATCATCTTGGTGGCATGACGTTACATCAACGAAGGTTTCATGTGTTTCTGATCATTTTTCTATTTTATGAATTAAAATGCCATGTCACTCCATGCACACGTATGCATGTGTCCATGTCGTGAGACCAATATGTTTGAAAATTCTTTCTAATTAACTACACATGGAATTAACTCGCACACAAGTACACATATATGATTTTTCAAACCGTTTTGGTTAGGCGTTGCATGTAGATGTAGTTCAAGTTTGAATTACGGTCATTCAATGGTTTGAAAATCACTTAAATGTCTTTAAAAGGTCAAATGACCCCTAGAATTTTTCCAAAATTTCACATTACAGTTGTAGTAGTGCATGTTAGACATAGAAAAATTTTTAAGGCCACAAGAGGAAGCTATCTCCCGTTCGTCATCGACATCCATTGTTCCCTCTCGGAACCACGAACCTTCTAGCGAGCTGCTCCTGTTTGTGAGGGGTGTGTGTCCAAACTTTTGTCAAATAGGCCAATTTGTTTTACCACATCATTTTGGTGGGATGACATTAAATCAAGCAAGGTTTCATGTTTTTCTGATCATTTTTTATTTTTTTGGAATTAAAATGCCATGGCATGCACTCCATGCATGTGCCCATGCCTTGACACGAATATGTTTGAAATTTCCTTATAATTTACTGCACATGGAATTAATTCACACACAAGTACACAAAAATATGATTTTCAAACCGTTTTGGTTAGGCGTTGCATGTAGATGTAGTTCAAATTTGAAATATGGTCATTAAATGGTTATAAAATCACTTAAATGTGTTTAGAAGGTCAAATGACCCCTGAAATTGAACAACTTTTCACATGACAGTTGCACGTTAAACGTAGGAAAAAATTGAAGGCCGTAAGAGGAAGCTATCTCCCGTTCGTCATCAAACATGCATTGTTCCCTCTCGGAACCACGAACCTTCTAGCGAGTTTCTCCGGTTTGTGAGGGGTGTGTGTCCAAACGTTCGTTAAACATGCCGATTTCTTTACCACATCATCTTGGCGGCATGACATTACATAAACCAAGGTTTCATGTGTTTCTGATCATTTTTGTATTTTTTGAAATAAAATGCCATGTCACTCCATGCATACGTATGCATGTGTCCATGTCGTGAGACCAATATGTTTGAAAATTCCTTCTAATTTACTGCACATGGAATTAACTCGCACACAAGTACATAGATATGATTTTTCAAACCGTTTTGGTTAGGCGTTGCATGTAGATGTAGTTCAAATTTAAATTACAGTCATTAAATGATTAGAAAATCACTTAAATGTCTTTAAAAGGTCAAATGACCCCTAGAATTTTCCAAAATTTCACATTATAGTTGTATTAGTGCATGTTAGATGTGGAAAAAATTTGAAGGCCCTAAGAGGAAGCTATCTCCAGTTCGTCATCAAACATGCATTGTTCCCTCTCGGAACCACGAACCTTCTAGCGAGTTGCTCCGGTTTGTGAGGGGTGTGTGTTCAAACTTTCATCAAACATGCCAATTTCTTTACCACATCAACTTGGTGGATGACGTTAAATCAAGCAAGGTTTCATGTTTTTCTGATAATTTTTTTAATTTTTTGGAATTAAAATGCCATGGCATGCACTCCATGCATGTGCCCTTGACACCAATATGTTTGAAAATTCCATGTAATTTACTGCACACTAAATTAACTCGCGCACAAGTACACAAAAATATGATTTTTCAAACCCTTATGGTTAGGCGTTGCATGTAGATGTAGTTCAAATTTGAATTACGGTAATTAAATGGTTAGAAAATCAGTTAAATGTTTTAAAAGGTCAAATGACCCCTGAAATTTACCAATTTTTCACATCACAGTTGTATTAGTGCATGTTAAACCTAGGAAAAAAATTTGAAGGTTGTAAGAGGAAGTTATCTCCCCTTCGTCATCAAACATGCATTGTTCCCTCTCGGAACCACGAACCTTCTAGCGAGTTGCTCCGGTTTGTGAGGGGTGTGTGTCCAGACGTTCGTCAAACATGCCAATTTCTTTACCACATCATCTTGGTGGCATGACGTTACATCAACGAAGGTTTCATGTGTTTCTGATCATTTTTCTATTTTTTGAATTAAAATGCCATGTCACTCCATGCATACGTATGCATGTGTCCATGTCGTGAGACCAATATGTTTGAAAATTCTTTCTAATTTACTACACACGGAATTAACTCACACACAAGTACACATATATGATTTTTCAAACCGTTTTGGTTAGGCGTTGCATGTAGATGTAGTTCAAATTTGAATTACGGTCATTCAATGGTTTGAAAATCACTTAAATGTCTTTAAAAGGTCAAATGACCCCTAGAATTTTCCAAAATTTCACATTACAGTTGTAGTAGTGCATGTTAGACCTAGAAAATTTTTAAGGCCATAAGAGGAAGCTATGTCCCGTTCGTCATCGAACATCCATTATTCCCTCTCGGAACCACGAACCTTCTAGCGAGCTGCTCCTGTTTGTGAGGGGTGTGTGCCCAAACTTTTGTCAAATAGGCCAAGTTTTTTACCACATCATCTTGGTGGCATGACATTAAATCAAGCAAGGTTTCATGTTTTTCTGATCATTTTTTATTTTTTTGGAATTAAAATGCCATGGCATGCACTCCATGCATGTGCCCATGCCTTGACACCAATATGTTTGAAATTTCCTTATAATTTACTGCACATGGAATTAATTCACACACAAGTACACAAAAATATGATTTTCAAACCGTTTTGGTTAGGCGTTGCATGTAGATGTAGTTCAAATTTGAAATATGGTCCTTAAATGGTTATAAAATCACTTAAATGTCTTTAGAAGGTCAAATGACCCCTGAAATTGAACAACTTTTCACATAACAGTTGCACGTTAAACGTAGGAAAAAATTTTAAGGCCATAAGAGGAAGCTATCTCCCGTTCGTCATCAAACATCCATTGTTCCCTCTCGGAACCACGAACCTTCTAGCGAGTTGCCTCGGTTTGTGAGGGGTGTGTGTCCAAACTTTTGTCAAATAGGCCAATTTTTTTACCACATCATCTTTGTGGCATGACATTAAATCAAGCAAGGTTTCATGTTTTTCTAATCATTTTTTATTTTTTGGAATTAAAATGCTATGGCATACACTCCATGCATGTGCCCATGCCTTGACACCAATATGTTTGAAATTTCCTTAAAATTTACTGCACATGGAATTAATTCGCACACAAGTACACAAAAATATGATTTTCAAACCGTTTTGGTTAGGCGTTGCATGTAGATGTAGTTCAAATTTGAAATATGGTCATGAAATGGTTATAAAATCACTTAAATGTCTTTAGAAGGTCAAATGACCCCTGAAATTGACCAACTTTTCACATGACAGTTGCACGTTAAACGTAGGAAAAAATTTGAAGGCCGTAAGAGGAAGCTATCTCCCGTTCGTCATCAAACATGCATTGTTCCCTCTCGGAACCACGAACCTTCTAGCGAGTTTCTCCGGTTTGTGAGGGGTGTGTGTCCAAACGTTCGTTAAACATGCCAATTTCTTTACCACATCATCTTGGCGGCATGACATTACATCAACCAAGGTTTCATGTGTTTCTGATCATTTTTCTATTTTTTGAAATAAAATGCCATGTCACTCCATGCATACGTATGCATGTGTCCATGTCGTGAGACCAATATGTTTGAAAATTCCTTCTAATTTACTGCACATGGAATTAACTCGCACATAAGTACACAGATATGATTTTTCAAACCGTTTTGGTTAGGCGTTGCATGTAGATGTAGTTCAAATTTAAATTACAGTCATTAAATGATTAGAAAATCACTTAAATGTCTTTAAAAGGTCAAATGACCCCTAGAATTTTCCAAAATTTCACATTATAGTTGTATTAGTGCATGTGAGATGTGGAAAAAATTTGAAGGCCCTAAGAGGAAGCTATCTCCAGTTCGTCATCAAACATGCATTGTTCCCTCTCGGAACCACGAACCTTCTAGCGAGTTGCTCCGGTTTGTGAGGGGTGTGTGTTCAAACTTTCATCAAACATGCCAATTTCTTTACCACATCATCTTGGTGGATGACGTTAAATCAAGCTAGGTTTCATGTTTTTCTGATCATTTTTTTAATTTTTTGGAATTAAAATGCCATGGCATGCACTCCATGCATGTGCCCATGCCTTGACACCAATATGTTTGAAAATTCCATGTAATTTACTGCACACTAAATTAACTCGCGCACAAGTACACAAAAATATGATTTTTCAAACCCTTATGGTTAGGCGTTGCATGTAGATGTAGTTCAAATTTGAATTACGGTAATTAAATGGTTAGAAAATCAGTTAAATGTTTTAAAAGGTCAAATGACCCCTGAAATTTACCAATTTTTCACATCACAGTTGTATTAGTGCATGTTAAACCTAGGAAAAAAATTTGAAGGTTGTAAGAGGAAGTTATCTCCCGTTCGTCATCAAACATGCATTGTTCCCTCTCGGAACCACGAACCTTCTAGCGAGTTGCTCCGGTTTGTGAGGGGTGTGTGTCCAGACGTTCGTCAAACATGCCAATTTCTTTACCACATCATCTTGGTGGCATGACGTTACATCAACGAAGGTTTCATGTGTTTCTGATCATTTTTCTATTTTTTGAATTAAAATGCCATGTTACTCCATGCATACGTATGCATGTGTCCATGTCGTGAGACCAATATGTTTGAAAATTCTTTCTAATTTACTACACACGGAATTAACTCACACACAAGTACACATATATGATTTTTCAAACCGTTTTGGTTAGGCGTTCCATGTAGATGTAGTTCAAATTTGAATTACGGTCATTCAATGGTTTGAAAATCACTTAAATGTCTTTAAAAGGTCAAATGACCCCTAGAATTTTCCAAAATTTCACATTACAGTTGTAGTAGTGCATGTTAGACCTAGAAATTTTTTAAGGCCATAAGAGGAAGCTATGTCCCGTTCGTCATCGAACATCCATTATTCCCTCTCGGAACCACGAACCTTCTAGCGAGCTGCTCCTGTTTGTGAGGGGTGTGTGCCCAAACTTTTGTCAAATAGGCCAAGTTTTTTACCACATCATCTTGGTGGCATGACATTAAATCAAGCAAGGTTTCATGTTTTTCTGATCATTTTTTATTTTTTTGGAATTAAAATGCCATGGCATGCACTCCATGCATGTGCCCATGCCTTGACACCAATATGTTTGAATTTTCCTTATAATTTACTGCACATGGAATTAATTCACACACAAGTACACAAAAATATGATTTTCAAACCGTTTTGGTTAGGCGTTGCATGTAGATGTAGTTCAAATTTGAAATATGGTCCTTAAATGGTTATAAAATCACTTAAATGTCTTTAGAAGGTCAAATGACCCCTGAAATTGAACAACTTTTCACATGATAGTTGCACGTTAAACGTAGGAAAAAATTTGAAGGCCGTAAGAGGAAGCTATCTCCCGTTCGTCATCAAACATGCATTGTTCCCTCTCGGAACCACGAACCTTCTAGCGAGTTGCTTCGGTTTGTGAGGGGTGTGTGTCCAGACGTTCGTCAAACATGCCAATTTCTTTACCACATCATCTTGGTGGCATGACGTTACATCAACCAAGGTTTCATGTGTTTCTGATGATTTTTCTATTTTTTGAATTAAAATGCCATGTCACTCCATGCATACGTATGCATGTGTCCATGTCATGAGACCAATATGTTTGAAAATTCCTTCTAATTTACTGCACATGGAATTAACTCGCACACAAGTACACAGATATGATTTTTCAAACCGTTTTGGTTAGGCGTTGCACGTAGATGTAGTTCAAATTTAAATTACAGTCATTAAATGATTAGAAAATCACTTAAATGTCTTTAAAAGGTCAAATGACCCCTAGAATTTTCCAAAATTTCACATTACAGTTGTATTAGTGCACGTTAGATGTAGAAAAAATTTGAAGGCCGTAAGAGGAAGCTATCTCCAGTTCATCATCAAACATGCATTGTTCCCTCTCGGAACCACGAACCTTCTAGCAAGTTGCTTCGGTTTGTGAGGGGTGTGTGTCCAAACTTTCATCAAACATGTCAATTTCTTTACCACATCATTTTGGTTGATGACGTTAAATCAAGCAAGGTTTCATGTTTTTCTGATCATTTTTTAATTTTTTGGAATTAAAATGCCATGGCATGCACTCCATGCATGTGCCCTTGACACCAATATGTTTGAAAATTCCTTCTAATTTACTGCACACTAAATTAACTCGCGCACAAGTACACAAAAATATGATTTTTCAAACCCTTATGGTTAGGCGTTGCATGTAGATGTAGTTCAAATTTGAATTACGGTCATTAAATGGTTAGAAAATCATTTAAATGTTTTAAAAGGTCAAATGACCCCTGAAATTTACCAAATTTTCACATCACAGTTGTATTAGTGCATGTTAAACCTAGGAAAAAATTTGAAGGTTGTAAGAGGAAGTTATCTCCCGTTCGTCATCAAACATGCATTGTTCCCTCTCGGAACCACGAACCTTCTAGCGAGTTGCTCCGGTTTGTGAGGGGTGTGTGTCCAGACGTTTGTCAAACATGCCAATTTCTTTACCACATCATCTTGGTGGCATGACGTTACATCAACGAAGGTTTCATGTGTTTCTGATCATTTTTCTATTTTTTTGAATTAAAATGCCATGTCACTCCATGCATACGTATGCATGTGTCCATGTCGTGAGACCAATATGTTTGAAAATTCTTTCTAATTTACTACACACGGAATTAACTCGCACACAAGTACACATATATGATTTTTCAAACCGTTTTGGTTAGGCGTTGCATGTAGATGTAGTTCAAATTTGAATTACGGTCATTCAATGGTTTGAAAATCACTTAAATGTCTTTAAAAGGTCAAATGACCCCTAGAATTTTCCAAAATTTCACATTACAGTTGTAGTAGTGCATGTTAGACCTAGAAAAAATTTTAAGGCCATAAGAGGAAGCTATCTCCCGTTCGTCATCAAACATCCATTGTTCCCTCTCGGAACCACGAACCTTCTAGCGAGTTGCCTCGGTTTGTGAGGGGTGTGTGTCCAAACTTTTGTCAAATAGGCCAATTTTTTTACCACATCATCTTTGTGGCATGACATTAAATCAAGCAAGGTTTCATGTTTTTCTAATCATTTTTTATTTTTTGGAATTAAAATGCCATGGCATACACTCCATGCATGTGCCCATGCCTTGACACCAATATGTTTGAAATTTCCTTAAAATTTACTGCACATGGAATTAATTCGCACACAAGTACACAAAAATATAATTTTCAAACCGCTTTGGTTAGGCGTTGCATGTAGATGCAGTTCAAATTTGAAATATGGTCATTAAATGGTTATAAAATCCCTTAAATGTCTTTAGAAGGTCAAATGACCCCTGAAATTGACCAACTTTTCACATGACAGTTGCACGTTAAATGTAGGAAAAAATTTGAAGGCCGTAAGAGGAAGCTATCTCCCGTTCGTCATCAAACATGCATTGTTCCCTCTCGGAACCACGAACCTTCTAGCGAGTTTCTCCGGTTTGTGAGGGGTGTGTGTCCAAACATTCATCAAACATGCCAATTTCTTTACCACATCATCTTGGCGGCATGACATTACATCAACCAAGGTTTCATGTGTTTCTGATCATTTTTCTATTTTTTGAATTAAAATGCCATGTCACTCCATGCATACGTATGCATGTGTCCATGTCGTGAAACCAATATGTTTGAAAATTCCTTCTAATTTACTGCACATGGAATTAACTCGCACACAAGTACATAGATATGATTTTTCAAACCGTTTTGGTTAGGCGTTGCATGTAGATGTAGTTCAAATTTAAATTACGGTCATTAAATGGTTAGAAAATCACTTAAATGTCTTTAAAAGGTCAAATGACCCCTAGAATTTTCCAAAATTTCACATTACAGTTGTATTAGTGCACGTTAGATGTAGAAAAAATTTGAAGGCCGTAAGAGGAAGCTATTCCAGTTCGTCATCAAACATGCATTGTTCCCTCTCGGAACCATGAACCTTCTAGCGAGTTGCTCCAGTTTGTGAGGGGTCTGTGTCCAAACTTTTATCAAACATGCCAATTTCTTTACCACATCATCTTGGTGGATGACGTTAAATCAAGCAAGGTTTCATGTTTTTCTGATCATCTTTTAATTTTTTGGAATTAAAATGCCATGGCATGCACTCCATGCATGTGCCCTTGACACCAATATGTTTGAAAATTTCTTCTAATTTACTGCACATGGAATTAACTCGTGCACAAGTACACAAAAATATGATTTTTCAAACCCTTATGGTTAGGCGTTACATGTAGATGTAGTTCAAATTTGAATCACGATCATGAAATGTTTAGAAAATTAGTTAAATGTTTTTAAATGGTCAAATGACCCCTGAAATTTACCAAATTTTCACATGACAGTTGTATTAGTGCATGTTAAACGTAGGAGAAAATTTGAAGGCTGTAAGAGGAAGCTATCTCCCGTTCGTCATCCAACATGCATGGTTCCCTCTCGGAACCATGAACCTTCTAGCGAGTTGCTCCTTTTACTGAGGGGTGTGTGTCCAGACGTTCGTCAAACATGCCAATTTCTTTACCACATCATCTTGGTGGCATGACGTTACATCAACGATGGTTTCATGTGTTTTTGATCATTTTTCTATTTTTTGAATTAAAATGCCATGTCACTCCATGCATACGCATGCATGTGTCCATGTCGTGAGACTAGTATGTTTGAAAATTCTTTCTAATTTGCTACACACGGAATTAACTCGCACACAAGTACACATATATGATTTTTCAAACAATTTTGGTTAGGCGTTGCATGTAGATGTAGTTAAAATTTGAATTACGGTCATTAAATGGTTTGAAAATCACTTAAATGTCTTTAAAAGGTCAAATGACCCCTAGAATTTTCCAAAATTTCACATTACAGTTGTAGTAGTGCACGTTAGACGTAGAAAAAATTTGAAGGCCGTAAGAGGAAGCTATCTCCCGTTCGTCATCAAACATCCATTGTTCTCTCTTAGGACCACGAACCTTCTAGCGAGTTGCTCCGGTTCGTGAGGGGTGTGTGTCCAAAATTTCGTCAAACATGCCAATTTCTTTACCACATCATCTTGGTGGCATGACATTACATTGATGACCCACAAGTGTAGGGGATCTATCGTAGCCTTTTCGATAAGTAAGAGTGTAGAACCCAACGAGGAGCAGAAGGAAATGATAAGCAGTTTTCAGTAAGGTATTCTCTGCAAGCACTGGAATTATCGGTAACAGATAGTTTTGTGATAAGGTAATTTGTAACGAGTAACAAGTAATGAAAGTAAATAAGGTGCAGCAAGGTGGCCCAATCCTTTTTGTAGCAAAGGACAAGCCTGGTGTCGATGTCAAAACCGGTGGATCTCGGGTAGGGGGTCCCGAACTATGAGTCTAGGCCGGATGGCAACAGGAGGCAGGGGACACAATGTTTTACCCAGGTTCGGGCCCTCTTGATGGAGGTAAAACCCTACGTCCTGCTTGATTAATATTGATGATATGGGTAGTACAAGAGTAGATCTACCACGAGATCGGAGAGGCTAAACCCTAGAAGCTGGCTTATGGTATGATTGTATGTTGTGGTTGTTGTGTCCTAAGGACTAAAACCCTCCAGTTTATATAGACTCCGGAGAGGGTTAGGGTTACACAAGGTCGGTTACAATGGGAGGAGATCTACATATCCATATTGCCAAGCTTGCCTTCCACGCCAAGGAAAGTCCCATCTGGACACGGGACGAAGTCTTCAATCGTGTATCTTCATAGTCCAACAGTCCGGCCAAAGGATATAGTTCGGCTGTCCAGAGACCCCCTAATCGAGGACTCCCTCAGTAGCCCCTGAACCAGGCTTCAATGACGATGAGTCCGGCGCGCAGTATTGTCTTCGGCATTGCAAGGCGGGTTCCTCCTCCGAATACACCACGGAAGAATTTAAATACAAGGATAGTGTCCGACCCTGCAAAATAAGTTCCACATACCACCGTAGAGAGAATAATATTTTCTCAAATCTAATTTTCTGACTTGTTTTGACAGCATGACGTTATGTCATGGCCCGATGATTATTCGAACCGTTTCCTTTAACTAGCCCCGCACATAACGCGGGGCAGTTTTTTGACACGTCTTGTCAAAGCAAAGATCGTGTCCCCTTATTACGGGATTCTCAACAATACGGGCGTGGGTAACCTAACGGCACCATCGATTACAGCGCTTGGGGGACGAGCGAGTTTTACCAGGCTAGTGGGGACGCTTAGTTTCATCCGCCCATATAAAGGGATAAGGATTCACCTTTTCATCCACGCCTTCTTCCTCCTTTGCTCATCCGTTTTCGCACACTCGAGCTCCAGCGCCCAAGTCCGCACTTCCCACCTCAACCTTCTCCAACCATGTCCGGAGTGGGAGGCAGATGGATGGTCTCCTCCGTCACGGAGGGAGACATCAAGAAGCTGAGGAGAGCCGGATACCTGCCCGACGACATCGCGCACCGGCTCCTAGATGAGGGACAACTCATCCCCACCCCCAGGCCCCATGAGAGGGTAGTGTTCCTCACCCATTTCCTCCGCGGACTGGGATTCCCTCTCCACCCATTCGTCTGGGGGCTCATGTTCTATTATGGCCTGGATTTTCACGATCTGGCCCCGAACTTCATCCTCAACATCTCGGCGTTTATCGTCGTGTGCGAGGCCTTCCTCCGCATCAAGCCCCACTTCGGTTTATGGCTGAAGACCTTCAATGTCAAGCCGAAGGTTGTGGGCGGTCGCCAGGCGGAGTGCGGAGGCGCCATGGTGGGCAAAATGACCAACGTTACATGGCTCGAGGGCTCCTTTGTGGAAACCATAAAGGGGTGGCAATCGGGGTGGTTCTACATCACCGAGCCGCGTGACCCTGCATGGGCAGCGGCCCCCGAGTTCCGATTTGGCATCCCCATGTGGCTCCTCTCCTGGAAAGAGAAGGGCCTGTCCTGGGTAGTTTGGGAGAGCTAACCGGACTCCAAACATGTATTCAAAACATGGTGAACAAGAAGCTCAAACTTGTCAACCTATTCCAGGTCATGCTCCACCGCCGGATCCTCCCATGCCAACAACAGGACTTCAACTTGTGGGAGTTCGACCCCGCGTAGCACCGAACTCTGAACAGGCTCTTCGACACAACTCACGAAGATGCTTGGAGGGTGTTGTTCAAAAGCGCCGAGGTCCCTCCTCCCATTACTGAGGATCGCGGATTCAGCGCGAAGCGCCAAGCCAGTGCGGTAAGCTGCTTTACATTTCACAGGATACTTATCTTTTATAGATTGACTCCATGCGGGATCTAAACTCCCGTACTTTTGACGGGACTGGCAGGAGACGGCTGGACAGATCGACTGTTTGGCTCCTTTGCCCGAAGGCCCAGCGGACGCTCTTCTGGCGAAGATGCTGACTCCTGCTCCTTATACGGTGCCGGAGAAGACCAAGAAGGCCAAGGGAACCCGAAAGAGTTCCCGGTGCCAGGCGTCATCAGACTCTCCATCCGATGACTCTGTGGCGCACTCCTCCCCCGAAGACGAGGAAGAAGAAGAAGATGCTCCCCCTCCAGCTGGGGGAGACAAGAAAAGGAAGGTTGCCCCAACTGGGGGGGCGAAGTGTCCAAGAAGGGAAGGACTCTCCTTCCGGACAATTCCACCGCCGCCGACGAAGGCGAAGACGAGTGGTTGCCTAGGGCCAAGCCCTTGGGGAGATCGTAAGTATTCGGATACCAAAGTAACTCATAGCATTCCACTGCTTTCCCTAACGCCGAACATAATTATGCAGGCCGCCACGAGCCAGTATCGATGTATCATCGGACGGCTCCCTGGGCTCGTCGGACATGGATAGCGATCCTGTCCCGACCGCCACCTCCCCTCATCCTGCTGACGATGCCGAGGTGCTGTCTCAAGAGGCACCAGGTCGAGGGGAGACAGTCCCGGAGGCGCCTCAAGGCGGCCTTCCAGACTCCGGGAGCCGAGGGGACGGGGCCCCTGAGAGCTCCGAGTTCGGCCCTCGCCCGAACACCGTGCCGGAACCTCCAGTGGTTCCGGGCTCGGGCAGGCGGCCTCCTTCCAAGAGGGGCAAGACGCCTGCGCCAGTGACCTCTGTCCATCCAGAGGCGCCGGACAATCTGCTGGAAGTGCTTCCCAGCGCTTCCATCGACGAGGAGCACCGTACTATTATGAGTGCGGTGGTCCAGAAGGTTCAGTCCGCCAAGAGCGGATTGACTGAAGCCTGTGCCAGCCTTCTAACAGGATTTGAGGTAGGTGTTTTTAAAATATAGGGAAAATATTACCGCATAGACGGTAGCCCCTGATGCTTTGTTCGGTGTTCACAAAGAAAAGCCGAACAGAGGATCAAATAATATCGCAGGAGTCTAATATAAGTATGTCAATATGCGTATGCAGGCCTCAATGCTGGCGTCCGCCGCACTGACTGCGGAGGTTGCCATACTGAAGCAGGACCTCGAGGGGTCCAAGAAAGAGCGTGTCCTTGCCAAGAGGCAGCTCGAGGAGAACAAGGGTAAGTAATACCCTGTCTATAGATACGTATAAAAAGAATGCGATTGCAAAATGACAGGATTATCATGAATTTGCCAGGGGCCGCGACCGAAGTGGCGACCCTAAAGCAAGCGTTGTCCAGGGCCGAAGATAAAGCGGCCAAGGAGCGCACCAAGCGAGAGAAGCACGAGGCTCGGTTGGGCGAGGTGCAGCAAGAGCTCCAGGCTCTCGTGGCGAAGCACGAGGAGTTGGAGCTTGACTCAAAGACGCGGGAGTCTGAGCTTGCCGCGGCCCTTGAGAGCGCAAAAGGTGCCAAGGCCGAAGCCCAAAAGGCCCTCCAGGAGATCGACGCAATGAAGAAGATAGCAGCGGGTAAGGCTTTCTATATGCAAAGCAAGCACGTAAAAGTAAATTACCGATTACTTACCCGAATCTAGAGCTCTCCAGGAGCATTCATAGATTTGCCCCGCAGCGTGTCCGATGCCGCACAATTTTACCAGGCCGAGGATGGAAGCTCAACGGAGAAGCTGTTCTGGTCTCAGTATACAGAGGCCGAGCACCCGGTGCCAATGAGCGACCAGCTGAAGCAGATGGTCGAGCTACATAAGGCGGCCGATCAGGCCATGAAGGGCTTTATAGTCCAGCTGTGGCCTGGCGACGCCCTTCCGAACAGCTTCTTCGGCCTGGTGAGGCGGCTTGTGGATGCCTGCCCACGGCTGGAGGTCGTCAAGCGATCTGTCTGCATTGAAGGTGCACGTCGGGCTTTCGCACGTGTGAAATTGCAGTGGGTCAAGCTAGACACCGTGAAGCTGATCAAGGAGGGGCCGCCGGAGGGCAAGGAGCACCGCCACCCCGAGATGTACTACGAGGGTGTTCTATCGGGTGCCCGTCTCATAGCGGACGAGTGTTCAAAAGATGTAATATTTGAGTGAGACTTGCTCGTTTTATCCTATATTTATGAAAACTTGTTTCATATGCGCTATGCAACGCTTGTTTGAATTTAAAATATTGCCTTCTGTTTGGCTGTTTATCCAATCTGAGAGATGGCTAGTCCTCGGCTTCTTCCCCCATGCCACGAGTGTTGGGGTGTTCGGGATAAACCTGAGCACTCTTGTTCCCATGTTTGGTTCCTTCGAGGGAGGTGCTCAGCACAGCGAACAAGGCAACCAGACTAATAATGCTTTATCACTCTCACTTAGCCATAGAATTCTATAATTTTAAATTTCGGCGAAGCCCCTAGTATTCGGAGGCCGAATTCGGGGCGCAATACACGCCTTTAAGTCGGACAGGTCCGTCCCCTCGCTCTGAGCGGCATAAGTCTTTAGGGACTCGAAAACCTCGCCGAACAGTGACCAGTCTCTTGCCTTTTCATGACAGTCAGTTTTAGCTTTCTGTACTGAGGTGCTGAACCCAGCAGAACCAGGGCACAATCGCAGTAGTTCTCCGAGCGCTACCTTAGCCGATATAGCGGAATGTAAGGTAACAAAACATAGGACCCGGGCAAACCCAACATTTGACCAAAGACATGATTCGGAGCTGATGCATATAATGATATAAGTTCGGGGTGCCGCACTTGTGAAAGTGTTCGGACTTTTTCACACCGTATTGTGGGGTACGTAAGCCCCTGGTGTATTGGCCGTACCAAAGTGTACGGTTGCAAGGCATCATTAATGAACACACACACACACACACACATATATATATATATATATATAACAAGAATGCAATAATAGTCGTAATGTCATGCATTGTTTATTCAAAAAATTGCGTTAAAGCAGAGTGATACAGATAGTGCGATAAGCAAAGAGTAGGACTATGTCCCTTCCAAGGGCAAGCTGAGGAATGATATTAAATCGAATATTTCACTCGTTACTGTAATCAACCTGGGAATTCAATGGTATGACGTAGTTGTCTGCCTCCTTGGTTGCTGCATCATGTGTTTGCCAATAGTGCTGCCGGACCGTGTTTCCAGAGATTAAGGTCCTGAAAGAAAAAGGAAAAATAACCAAACGGGAAGCCCCTAGTGCGGTTTAGGCCGCGTTTTGGGGCGTGCCCCAGTTGTGCCCCCCTCCCCACCTGTGCCCATGGTATTTTTAATGCATAATTATGTACACACGGCATGAATTTCGCCATTGAGCTGGGATTGCAGTGGCCGCTGTATTGCTACGCGAGCTCAGATCGCGCCAGGCAGTCTATTTGCTGATTGCCCCGAGCGCACTTGAAGGTGTCCAGGCTTTGAAGCGCCGAACTGGTTGATTGCCTTGAGAGGCTGCTTTGCGCTTCTGCTGTGAGGGCCGCGGTGTGCTCCTCTGTTTGGAGAGAGCGCTCTGTGTTTCCATTGACTGTAATAACTCCGCGAGGTCCTGGCATCTTGAGCTTGAGGTATGCATAATGCGATACCGCATTGAATCTAGCGAATGCGGTTCGCCCGAGCAGCGCATGATAACCACTACGGAACGGGACTATATCGAAGATTAACTCTTCACTTTGGAAATTATCCGGGGATCCGAAGACCACTTCCAGTGTAACTGAGCCTGTACAATGGGCCTCTACACCTAGAATGACGCCCTTAAAGGTTGTTTTTGTAGGTTTGATCCTTGAGGGGTCTATACCCATTTTGCACACTGTGTCCTGATAAAGCAGGTTCAGGCTGCTGCCACCATCCATAAGGACTCGAGTGAGGTGAAATCCGTCAATGATTGGGTCTAGGACCAGTGCGGCGAATCCGCCATGACGGATACTAGTGGGGTGGTCCCTGCGATCGAAGGTGATCGGGCAGGAGGACCAAGGGTTGAACTTTGGGGCGACTGGCTCCAACGCATATACGTCCCTGAGCGCACGCTTCCACTCCCTCTTAGGGATGTGGGTCGCATATATCATGTTCACCGTCCGCACTTGCGGGGGAAACCTCTTCTGCCCTCCAGTGTGCGGCTGTCGGGGCTCCTTCTCGTCATCGCTATGCGGCCCCTTGTCCTTGTTTTCGGCAATTAACTTGCCGGCCTGCTTGAACACCCAACAATCCCTGTTGGTGTGATTGGCTGGCTTGTCTGGGGTGCCGTGTATTTGACACGAGCGATCGAGTATACGGTCCAAGCTGGACGGACCCGACGTACTTTGTTTGAATGGCTTTTTCTGCTGACCAGGTTTAGAGCCTTTGAATCCGTCATTGACTGTCGTATCCTCAGTATTTTCGCTGTTAATGTGGCACTTATGTTTGTTGCGACGCGACCTGCTATTGCCGTCCTTGGTATCTGAGGTACCATGGTTCTTTGATATGTTATTACTGCGAGCCAGCCAGCTATCTTCTCCCGCACAAAAGCAGGTCATGGGCGTCGTGAGAGCTGCCATAGATTTCGGCTTTTCCTGACCAAGGTGTCGGGCTAGCCACTCGTCTCGGATATTGTGTTTGAAAGCCGCTAAGGCCTCCGCATCCGGACATTCAACGATTTGATTTTTCTTTGTAAGGAACCAAGTCCAGAATTGCCTAGCCGACTCTTCTGGCTACTGAATTATGTGGCTCAAGTCATCAGCGTCTGGTGGTCGCACATAAGTGCCCTGAAAGTTGTCGAGGAATGCGGCTTCCAGATCTTCCCAATAGCTAATGGAGTCCGCTGGCAAGCTGTTAAGCCAATGCTGCGCTGGTCCTTTGAGCTTTAGTGGGAGGTATTTGATAGCGTGTAAGTCATCACCGCGGGCCATGTGGATGTGGAGGAGGAAATCCTCAATCCATACTGCGGGATCTGTTGTGCCGTCGTATGATTCAATATTTATAGGTTTGAAACCTTCTGGGAATTGATGTTCCATTACTTCGTCTGTGAAGCATAAGGGGTGTGCGGCGCCTCTGTATTGGGCTATATGGCGACGCAGCTCGAATGGGTCTTACCCGCTGTGTTCGGCCCGGCTGGATTTGCTTTTACTGTATCCGACATGACGTTTATCGTCTCGCAAAGTGGTGCGCCGTCGTGATCCGTAGATCGATCTTGCATGCTTTGCTTTGTCCTCCAATATGTCTCGCAGGTCTGGCGTATCTCCCCATGCCTTTTTATTTGAATGGCGTTGGGGTGGAGGCTGGGCTTTTGGCTGGAATGCCTCTCTATCGCGGCCGCGAGGTGGCCGATCAGCCGTATCATACGCTTCTTCCTCCAGTCAGGGTAGTAACCTGCGCTTTGGGTAATTCTTGGAGGGGCGCTCGAGTTTATATTCCTCGGCCACGAGGACTTCAGTCCATCTGTCAGCTAGCAGATCTTGATTAGTTTGAAGTTGTTGCTTCTTTTTCTTCAGGCTATTTGCCGTGGCCATAAGCCGGCGCTTGAAGCGCTCTTGTTCGACGGGATCCTCTGGGATGGCGAATTCATCGTCGCCGAGGCTTGCCTCGTCTTCAGAGGGGGGGTGTAATTGTCATCCTCCTCCTCTCCGTATGCCACTCCCTCAGGAGAGTTGGCTCCTTCATCCTCCTACTCTAAATCTTGCTGGAGGGGATTGTTGTTGTCTTTGGCACTATCCGGAGTGTTATTATCTCCTGTGCCGGTATCACCACTTTTGCTTTGGCGGGACTTAGAGCGGCGCCGCTGACGTCAGCGCTTGGGTTGCTTCTTGGAGGGGTCATCCTCCGCTATCTCGTCGCCATTGCCTTCGTTGGGTGTATCCACCATGTATATGTCATATGACGAGGTGGCTTTCCAGTGCCCTATAAGCGCTGGTTCATGTTCATCTCCTACATCGTCATCCATACCGTCGATGTCTTCGGAGTCGAAGTCGAGCATGTCGGTTAAATCATCGATAGTGGCTACAAAGTGGGTGGTGGGTGGGCGTCGAATTTCTTCGTCATCCGCATCCCAATCCTGTTGGCCATAGTCCGGCCAGGGCTCTCCTGACAAAGAGAGAGACCTTAGTGAATTCAGAATGTCCCCGAAGGGCAAGTGCTGAAAGATACCCGCGGCGGTGAATTCCATGATCGGCGCCCAATCGGATTCGATTGGCGGGGGCGCGGATGGTTCGGAGTCCGGAAAAGAGTCTGACACCTTGGAGTCATGGGCTACGCAGAGGGTTAGGCAGGTGTTCGGCTCGATCGCCGTTGAGACTGCAGCCCCTGAGGCAGTGTCTAACCACCCGTCCTCGATTGGCGCAGTTGGCTCCGAGCTAAGGGTCGGAGCTGATGCGGGCGCGGCCTCTGGGGTACTGTTCGGCGGCAGAGCTAGGTCATACCCATCATGACAGTGCGGCGCGCCCGGCTGTGGCTCGAATCCGTCGAAGATCAAGTCTCCGCGGATGTCGGTCGTGTAGTTCAAACTTCCAAATCTGACCTGACGGCCAGGGGTGTAGCTTTCAATCTGCTCCAGAAGGTCAAGCGAATTAGCCCGCAGTGCAAAGCCGCCGAATACGAAGATCTGTCCGGGGAGAAAAGTCTCACCCTGGACCGCATCATTATCGATGATAGTAAGAGCCATCAAGCCTAACGGCGACGACACAGAGGAACTCTCAATGAAAGCACCAATGTCGGTGTCAAAACCGGCGGATCTCGGGTAGGGGGTCCCGAACTATGTGTCTAGGCCGGATGGTTACAGGAGGCAGGGGACACGATGTTTTACCCAGGTTCGGGCCCTCTTGATGGAGGTAAAACCCTACGTCCTGCTTGATTAATATTGATGATATGGGTAGTACAAGAGTATATCTACCACGAGATCAGAGAGGCTAAACCCTGGAAGCTAGCCTATGGTATGATTGTATGTTGTGATTGTTGTCCTACGGACTAAAACCCTTCGGTTTATATAGACACCGGAGAGGGTTAGGGTTACACAAGGTCGGTTACAAAGGAGGAGATGTCCATATCCGAATTTCCTAGCTTGCCTTCCACGCCAAGTAGAGTCCCAACCGGACACGAGACGATGTATTCAATCTTGTATCTTCATAGTCTGACAGTCCGGCCAATGGATATAGTCCGGCTGTCCAGAGACCCCCTAATCCAGGACTCCCTCAGTGCTTCTTCAGAGTTTTCAATAATTTCTTTTCTTCATGCTCTGAAATGTTAGCACTAATAATAACATCATATATTTCCTTCTCATCAAGATAAACATATTTAAGAGTATCAGGTAAAGGTTTTAGCTCAAACACGAGATCACCCTTGGGTGGAGGAGGATCCCCTAGAATTTCAACAGGCAAGTTGTGCTTCAAAATAGGTCCCTGTTTAAAGAATACTTCATCTATTTCCCTTCTTTCATTCATAAACATATCATTTTCATGGTCTAGAAAGTATTGTTCTAAAGGATCACTGGGAGGCACGGCAATAGAAGCAAGACTAATAATTTCATCTTTACTAGGCAATTCTTTATCATGGGGTTGTCTACGGAATTTAGCAAAACTAAACTCATGAGACATGTCCCATAAACCCACAGAAACAATATCCTTATTGCAGTCTATCTTAGCATTAACAGTATTCAAGAAGGGTCTACCAAATATAATGGGACAAAAGTCATCTTGTGGGGAACCAAGAACAAGAAAATCAGCAGGGTATTTAAATTTTCCACACAAGACTTCAACATCTCTAACAATCCCAACTGGTGAAATAGTATCTCTATTGGCAAGCTTAATAGTAACATCAATCTCTTCTATCTCAGCAGGTGCAATATCATGCATAATTTCTTGGTATAAGGAATGAGGTATTGCACTTGCACTAGCACCCATATCACATAAGCCATGATAACAATGATCTCTTTTTTAACAGAAATAATAGGCATGCCTACAACAGGTCTATGTTTATTTTTAGTATCAGGTCTAGCAATTCTAGCAGACTCATTGCTGAAGTAAATAACATGCCCATCAATATTATCGCCCAAGAGATCTTTAACCTTAGCAACACTAGGTTCAACTTTAATTTGCTTAGGGGGTTTGGCTATCTTAATATTACTTTTGTTGACCACAGTTGAAGCTTTAGCATGATCCTTTATTCTAACAGGGAAAGGTCGTTTCTCAATATAAGCAATAGGAACAACAGGATCATTATAAGTGATGGTTTTTCTTCAACTTTAATAGGTGCAACTACTTTTACTTCAATGGGAGGATTATATTTAAACCACTTCTCCTTAGGGAGATCAACATAAGTAGCAAAGGATTCACAGAAAGAAGCTACTATCTCAGAGTCAAGTCCATATTTAGTGCTAAATTGACGGAAAGCATCGGTATCCATAAAAGGTTTAACACAATCAAACTTAGGTGTTATACCTGACTCCTTACCTTCGTCGAGGTCCCAATCTTCGGAGTTGCGTTTAATTCTTTCCAATAAATCTCATTTGAATTCAATAGTCTTCATCATAAAAGATCCAGTACAAGAAGTATCGAGCATGCAGCGATTACTGAGAGAAAGATGAGCATAAATTTTTTGAATAATCATTTCTTTTGAGAGCTCATGATTGGGGCATGAATATAACATTGACTTAAGCCTCCCCCAAGCTTGAGCGATGCTTTCATCAGAAGTTTTATCCTATGCATCTGGTTCATCGTGATCATAATTATATATATATATATAATTACGATCACGATGAACCAATCGTTGGTAGTTCCATGATCCAATATCATCACATAGCCTAAGCCCTGTCAATGCATCTCCCTTCAAAGACAAAGGGCAGACCTTCTTCTTGATAACATCCTCGGGCATACCTGCAAGCTTAAATAATCCACAAACTTCATCCACATAGATTAAGTGCAAATCGGGATGTAATGTTCCATCACCTGTGAAAGGATTAGCTAGCAGTTTCTCTATCATACCCGAAGGAATTTCAAAGTAAACATTTTCATTGGGTTCACTAGGTTGAGGACCAACTCTTTTCTCTACTGGTCGGGGTGAAGATACCCCGAACAAGGCCCTCAAAGGATTATGTTCCATAGTAACAAGTGACAGTAAATTTCAGCACACTATATAAATGTTTCGTTACCAAATTCCACCTACCAAAGGCGCTTCACTCCCCGGCAACGGCGCCAGAAAAGAGTCTTGATGACCCACAAGTGTAGGGGATCTATCGTATCCTTTTCGATAAGTAAGAGTGTAGAACCCAACGAGGAGCAGAAGGAAATGATAAGCAGTTTTCAGTAAGGTATTCTCTGCAAGCACTGAAATTATCGGTAACAGATAGTTTTGTGATAAGGTAATTTGTAACGAGTAACAAGTAATGAAAGTAAATAAGGTGCAGCAAGGTGGCCCAATCCTTTTTGTAGCAAAGGACAAGCCTGGTGTCGATGTCAAAACCGGCGGATCTTGGGTAGGGGGTCCCGAACTATACGTCTAGGCCCTCTTGATGGAGGTAAAACCCTACGTCCTGCTTGATTAATATTGATGATATGGGTAGTACAAGAGTAGATCTACCACGAGATCGGAGAGGCTAAACCCTAGAAGCTGGCTTATGGTATGATTGTATGTTGTGGTTGTTGTGTCCTACGGACTAAAACCCTCCAGTTTATATAGACACCGGAGAGGGTTAGGGTTACACAAGGTCGGTTACAATGGGAGGAGATCTACATATCCATATTGCCAAGCTTGCCTTCCACGCCAAGGAAAGTCCCATCTGGACACGGGACGAAGTCTTCAATCATGTATCTTCATAGTCCAACAGTCCGGCCAAAGGATATAGTTCGGCTGTCCAGAGACCCCCTAATCAAGGACTCCCTCAGTAGCCCCTGAACCAGGCTTCAATGACGATGAGTCCGGCGCACAGTATTGTCTTCGGCATTGCAGGTTCCTCCTCCGAATACACCACGGAAGAATTTGAATACAAGGATAGTGTCCGACCCTGCAAAATAAGTTCCACATACCACCGTAGAGAGAATAATATTTTCTCAAATCTAATTTTCTGACTTGTTTTGACAGCATGACGTTATGTCATGGCCCGATGATTATTCGAACCGTTTCCTTTAACTAGCCCCGCACATAACGCGGGGCAGTTTTTTGACACGTCTTGTCAAAGCAAAGATCGTGTCCCCTTATTACGGGATTCTCAACAATACGGGCGTGGGTAACCTAACCGCACCATCGATTACAGCGCTTGGGGGACGAGCGAGTTTTACCGGGCTAGTGGGGACGCTTAGTTTCATCCGCCCATATAAAGGGATAAGGATTCACCTTTTCATCCACGCCTTCTTCCTCCTTTGCTCATCCGTTTTCGCACACTCGAGCTCCAGCGCCCAAGTCCGCACTTCCCACCTCAACCTTCTCCAACCATGTCCGGAGTGGGAGGCAGATGGATGGTCTCCTCCGTCATGGAGGGAGACATCAAGAAGCTAAGGAGAGCCGGATACCTGCCCGACGACATCGCGCACCGGCTCCTAGATGAGGGACAACTCATCCCCACCCCAAGGCCCCATGAGAGGGTAGTGTTCCTCACCCATTTCCTCCGCGGACTGGGATTCCCTCTCCACCCATTCGTCTGGGGGCTCATGTTCTATTATGGCCTGGATTTTCACGATCTGGCCCCGAACTTCATCCTCAACATCTCGGCGTTTATCGTCGTGTGCGAGGCCTTCCTCCGCATCAAGCCCCACTTCGGTTTATGGCTGAAGACCTTCAATGTCAAGCCGAAGGTTGTGGGCGGTCGCCAGGCGGAGTGCGGAGGCGCCATGGTGGGCAAAATGACCAACGTTACATGGCTCGATGGATCCTTTGTGGAAACCATAAAGGGGTGGCAATCGGGGTGGTTCTACATCACCGAGCCGCGTGACCTGCATGGGCAGCGGCCCCCGAGTTCCGATTTGGCATCCCCATGTGGCTCCTCTCCTGGAAAGAGAAGGGCCTGTCCTGGGTAGTTTGGGAGAGCTAACCGGACTCCAAACATGTATTCAAAACATGGTGAACAAGAAGCTCAAACTTGTCAACCTATTCCAGGTCATGCTCCACCGCCGGATCCTCCCATGCCAACAACAGGACTTCAACTTGTGGGAGTTCGACCCCGCGTAGCACCGAACTCTGAACAGGCTCTTCGACACAACTCACGAAGATGCTTGGAGGGTGTTGTTCAAAAGCGCCGAGGTCCCTCCTCCCATTACTGAGGATCGCGGATTCAGCGCGAAGCGCCAAGCCAGTGCGGTAAGCTGCTTTACATTTCACAGGATACTTATCTTTTATAGATTGACTCCATGCGGGATCTAAACTCCCGTACTTTTGACGGGACTGGCAGGAGACGGCTGGACAGATCGACTGTTTGGCTCCTTTGCCCGAAGGCCCAGCGGACGCTCTTCTGGCGAAGATGCTGACTCCTGCTCCTTATACGGTGCCGGAGAAGACCAAGAAGGCCAAGGGAACCCGAAAGAGTTCCCGGTGCCAGGCGTCATCAGACTCTCCATCCGATGACTCTGTGGCGCACTCCTCCCCCGAAGACGAGGAAGAAGAAGAAGATGCTCCCCCTCCAGCTGGGGGAGACAAGAAAAGGAAGGTTGCCCCAACTGGGGGGGCGAAGTGTCCAAGAAGGGAAGGACTCTCCTTCCGGACAATTCCACCGCCGCCGACGAAGGCGAAGACGAGTGGTTGCCTAGGGCCAAGCCCTTGGGGAGATCGTAAGTATTCAGATACCAGAGTAACTCATAGCATTCCACTGCTTTCCCTAACGCCGAACATAATTATGCAGGCCGCCACGAGCCAGTATCGATGTATCATCGGACGGCTCCCTGGGCTCGTCGGACATGGATAGCGATCCTGTCCCGACCGCCACCTCCCCTCATCCTGCTGACGATGCCGAGGTGCTGTCTCAAGAGGCACCAGGTCGAGGGGAGACAGTCCCGGAGGCGCCTCAAGGCGGCCTTCCAGACTCCGGGAGCCGAGGAGACGGGGCCCCTGAGAGCTCCGAGTTCGGCCCTCGCCCGAACACCGTGCCGGAACCTCCAGTGGTTCCGGGCTCGGGCAGGCGGCCTCCTTCCAAGAGGGGCAAGACGCCTGCGCCAGTGACCTCTGTCCATCCAGAGGCGCCGGACAATCTGCTGGAAGTGCTTCCCAGCGCTTCCATCGACGAGGAGCACCGTACTATTATGAGTGCGGTGGTCCAGAAGGTTCAGTCCGCCAAGAGCGGATTGACTGAAGCCTGTGCCAGCCTTCTAACAGGATTTGAGGTAGGTGTTTTTAAAATATAGGGAAAATATTACCGCATAGACGGTAGCACCTGATGCTTTGTTCGGTGTTCACAAAGAAAAGCCGAACAGAGGATCAAATAATATCGCAGGAGTCTAATATAAGTATGTCAATATGCGTATGCAGGCCTCAATGCTGGCGTCCGCCGCACTGACTGCGGAGGTTGCCATACTGAAGCAGGACCTCGAGGGGTCCAAGAAAGAGCTTGTCCTTGCCAAGAGGCAGCTCGAGGAGAACAAGGGTAAGTAATACCCTGTCTATAGATATGTATAAAAAGAATGTGATTGCAAAATGACAGGATTATCATGAATTTGCCAGGGGCCGCGACCGAAGTGGCGACCCTAAAGCAAGCGTTGTCCGAGGCCGAAGATAAAGCGGCCAAGGAGCGCACCAAGCGAGAGAAGCACGAGGCTCGGTTGGGCGAGGTGCAGCAAGAGCTCCAGGCTCTCGTGGCGAAGCACGAGGCGTTGGAGATTGACTCAAAGACGCGGGAGTCTAAGCTTGCCGCGGCCCTTGAGAGTGCAAAAAGTGCCAAGGCCGAAGCCTAAAAGGCCCTCCAGGAGATCGACGCAATGAAGAAGATAGCGGCGGGTAAGGCTTTCTATATGCAAAGCAAGCACGTAAAAGTAAATTACCGATTACTTACCCAAATCTAGAGCTCTCCAGGAGCATTCATAGATTTGCCCCGCAGCGTGTCCGATGCCGCACAATTTTACCAGGCCGAGGATGGAAGCTCAACGGAGAAGCTGTTCTGGTCTCAGTATACTGAGGCCGAGCACCCGGTGCCAATGAGCGACCAGCTGAAGCAGATGGTTGAGCTACATAAGGCGGCCGATCAGGCCATGAAGGGCTTTATAGTCTGGCTGTGGCCTGGCGACGCCCTTCCGAACAGCTTCTTCGGCCTGGTGAGGCGGCTTGTGGATGCCTGCCCACGGCTGGAGGTCGTCAAGCGACCTGTCTGCATTGAAGGTGCACGTCGGGCTTTTGCCCGTGTGAAATTGCAGTGGGTCAAGCTAGACACCGTGAAGCTGATCAAGGAGGGGCCGCCGGAGGGCAAGGAGCACCGCCACCCCGAGATGTACTATGAGGGTGTTCTACCGGGTGCCCATCTCATAGCGGACGAGTGTTCAAAAGATGTAATATTTGAGTGAGACTTGCTCGTTTTATCCTGTATTTATGAAAACTTGTTTCATATGCGCTATGCAACGCTTGTTTGAATTTAAAATATTGCCTTCTGTTTGGCTGTTTATCCAATCTGAGAGATGGCTAGTCCTCGGCTTCTTCCCCCATGCCACGAGTGTTGGGGTGTTCGGGATAAACCGGAGCACTCTTGTTCCCATGTTTGGTTCCTTCGAGGGAGGTGCTCAGCACAGCGAACAAGGCAACCGGACTAATAATGCTTTATCACTCTCACTTAGCCATAGAATTCTATAATTTTAAATTTCGGTGAAGCCCCTAGTATTCGAAGGCCGAATTCGGGGCGCGATACACGCCTTTAAGCCGGACAGGTCCGTCCCCTCGCTCTGAGCGGCATAAGTCTTTAGGGACTCGAAAACCTCGCCGAATAGTGACCAGTCTCTTGCCTTTTCATGACAGTCAGTTTTAGCTTTCTCTACTGAGGTGCTGAACCCAGCAGAACCAGGGCACAATCGCAGTAGTTCTCCGAGCGCTACCTTAGCCGATAGAGCGGAATGTAAGGTAACAAAACATAGGACCCGGGCAAACCCAACATTTGACCAAAGACATGATTCCGAGCTGATGCGTATAATGATATAAGTTCGGGGTGCCGCACTTGTGAAAGTGTTCGGACTTTTTCACACCATATTGTGGGGTACGTAAGCCCCTGGTGTATTGGCCGTACCAAAGTGTACGGTTGCAAGGCATCATTAATGAACACACACACACACATATATAACAAGAATGCAATAATAGTCGTAATGTCATGCATTGTTTATTCAAAAAATTGCGTTAAAGCAGAGTGATACAGATAGTGCGATAAGCAAAGAGTAGGACTATGTCCCTTCCAAGGGCAAGCTGAGGAATGATATTAAATCGAATATTTCGCTCGTTACTATAATCCACCAGGGAATTCCGTGGTATGATGTAGTTGTCTGCCTCCTTGGTTGCTGCATCATGTGTTCGGCAATAGTGCTTCCGGATAGTGTTTCCAAAGATTAAGGTCCTGAAAAAAGAGAAAAATAACCAAACGGGAAGCCCCTAGTGCGGTTTAAGCCGCGTCTTGGGGCGTGCCGCAGTTGTGCCCCCCTCTCCACCTGTGCCCATGGTATTTTTAATGCATAATTACGTACGCGTGGCATGAGTTTCGCCGTTGGGCTGGGATTGGGGTGTGCGCCGTATTGCTACACGAGCTCAGATCGCGCCAGGCGGTCTATTTGCCGATTTCTCCGAGCGCGCTTGAAGGTGTCCAGGCTTTGAAGCGCTGAACTGGTTGATTTCCTTGAGAGGCTGCTTTGCGCTTCTGCTGCGAGGGCCGCGGTGTGCTCCTCTGTTCGGAGAGAGTGCTCTGTGTTTCCATTGACTGTAATAACTCCGCGAGGTCCTGGCATCTTGAGCTTGAGGTATGCATAATGCGGTACCGCATTGAATCTAGCAAATGCGGTTCGCCCGAGCAGCGCATGATAACCACTGCGGAATGGGACTATATCGAAGATTAACTCTTTGGTTCGGAAGTTATCCGGGGATCCGAAGACCACTTCCAGTGTAATTGAGCCTGTGCAATGGGCCTCTACACCTGGAATGACGTGTTTAAAGGTCGTTTTTGTGGGTTTGATCCTTGAGGGGTCTATACCCATTTTGCGCACTGTGTCCTGATAAAGCAGGTTCAGGCTGCTGCCGCCATCCATAAGGACTCGAGTGAGGTGAAATCCGTCAATGATTGGGTCTAGGACCAGTGCGGCGAATCTGCCATGACGGATACTAGTGGGGTGGTCCCTGCGATCGAAGGAGATCGGAAAGGAGGACCAAGGGTTGAACTTTGGGGCGACTGGCTCCAACGCATATACGTCCCTGAGCGCACACTTCCGCTCCCTCTTGGGGATGTGGGTTGCGTATATCATGTTCACCGTCCGCACTTGTGGGGGAAACCTTTTCTGTCCTCCGGTGTGTGGCTGCCGGGATTGCCCCTCGTCATCACTATGCGGCCCCTTGTCCTTATTTTTGGAAATTAACTTGCCGGCCTGCTGGAACACCCAACAAACCCTGTTGGTGTGATTGGCTGGCTTGTCTGGGGTGCCGTGTATTTGACACGAGCGATCGAGTATGACGAGGTGGCTGATCAGCCGTATCATACGCTTCTTCATCCAGTCGAGGTAGCGACCTGTACTTTGGGTAACTCTTGGAGGGGCGCTCGAGTTTATATTCCTCGGCTGCGAGGACTTCAGTCCATCTGTCAGCTAGCAGATCCTGATCAGCTTGAAGCCGCTGCTGCTTTTTCTTAAGGCTATTTGTTGTGGCTATAAGCCGGCGTTTGAAGCGCTTTTGTTCGACGGGATCCTCTAGCACAACGAATTCGTCGTCGCTGAGGCTTGCCTCGTCTTCAGAGGGGGCATGTCATTATCATCCTCCTCTTCTCCATGTGCCGCTCTCTCATGAGGGCTGGCTCCTCCATTCTCCTGTTCTAAATCTTGCTAGAGGGGATTGTTGTTGTCTTCGGCACTATCCGGAGTATTATTATCTCCTGTGCCGGTATCACCACTTTTGCTTTGGCAGGACTTAGAGTGGCGCCGCTGAGGTCGGCGCTTGGGTTGCTTCTTGGAGGGGTCATCCTCCGCTATCTCATCGCCATTGCCTTCTTTGGGTGTATCCACCATCTATATGTCATATGACGAGGTGGCTTTCCAGTGCCCTATAGGCGCTGGTTCATGTTCGTCTCCTACATCGTCATCCATACCGTCGATGTCTTCGGAGTCGAAGTCGAGCATGTCGGTTAAATCATCGACAGTGGCTACGAAGTGGGTGGTGGGTGGGCGTCGAATTTCTTCGTCGTCCGCATCCCAATCCTGTTGGCCATAGTCCGGCCAGGGCTCTCCTGACAAAGAGAGAGACCTTAGTGAATTCAGAATGTCGCCGAAGGGTGAGTGCTGAAAGATATCCGCGGTGATGAATTCCATGATCGGCGCCCAATCGGATTCGATTGGTAGGGGCGCGGAAGGTTCGGAGTCCGGAAAAGAGTCTGGCACCTTGGAGTCACAGGCTTCGCAGAGGATGAGGCTAGTGTTCGGCTCGATCGCCGTTGAGACTGCAGCCCCTAAGGCGGTGTCTAGCCACCCATCCTTGATCGGCACAGTTGGCTCCGAGCTAAGGGTCGGAGCTGATGTGGGCGCGGCCTCTAGGGCACTGTTCGGCGGCAGAGCTAGGTCATACCCACCGTGACAGTGCAGCGCGCCCGGTTGTGGCTCGAATCCGTCGAAGATCAAGTCTCCGCGGATGTCGGCCGTGTAGTTCAAACTTCCAAATCTGACCTGATGGCCAGGGGCGTAGCTTTCAATCTGCTCCAGATGGCCAAGCGAATTAGCCCGCAGTGCAAAGCCGCCGAACATGAAGATCTGTCCGGGGAGAAAGGTCTCACCCTGGACCGCATCGTTGTTGATGATCGGAGGAGCCATCGGGCCTAAAGGTGACGACACAGAGGAAGTCTCAATGAAAGCACCAATGTCGGTGTCAAAACCGGCGGATCTCGGGTAGGGGGTCCCGAACTGTGCGTCTAGGCCGGCTGGTAACAGGAGGCAGGGGACACAATGTTTTATCCAGGTTCGGGCCCTCTTGATGGAGGTAAAACCCTACGTCCTGCTTGATTAATATTGATGATATGGGTAGTACAAGAGTAGATCTTCCACGAGATCGGAGAGGCTAAACCGTAGAAGCTAGCCTATGGTATGATTGTATGTTGTGGTTGTTTTGTCCTACGGACTAAAACCCTCTGGTTTATATAGACACCGGTGAGGGTTAGGGTTACACAAGGTCGGTTACATTGGGAGGAAATCTACATATCCATATTGCCAAGCTTGCCTTCCACGCCAAGGAAAGTCCCATCCAGACATGGGACGAAGTCTTCGATCGTGTATCTTCATAGTCCAACAGTCCGGCCAAAGGATATAGTCCGGCTATCCGGAGACCCCCTAATCCAAGACTCCCTCACCTGGACAAACTCTTATATAAGGGAAAGAGCTCCCGAGGACACATGGGAATTGTCGTCAAGCTAGTTTTCATCATGTTCATATGATTCACGTTCGGTACTTTGATAATTTGATATGTGGGTGGACCAGTGCTGCACTGTCCTTACTTGGACAAGCATCCCACTTATGATTAACCCCTATTGCAAGCATCCGCAACTACAACAGAAGTATTAAGGTAAACCTAACCATAGCATGAAACATATGGATCCAAATCAGCCCCTTACGAAGCAATGCATAAACTAGGGTTTAAGCTTCTGTCACTCTAGCAACCCATCATCTACTTATTACTTCCCAATGCCTTCCTCTAGGCCCAAACAATGGTGAAGTGTCATGTAGTCGACTTTCACATGACACAACTAGAGGGATGACAACATACATCTCATCAAAATATCGAACGAATACCAAATTCACATGACTACTTATAGCAAGACTTCTCCCATGTCCTCAGGAACAAACGTAACTACTCACAAAGCATATTCATGTTCATAATCAGAGGGGTATTAATATGCATAATGGATCTGAACATATGATCTTCCACCAAGTAAACCAACTAGCATCAACTACAAGGAGTAATCAACAATACTAGCAACCCACAGGTATGTAACGCCCTCGATGCGGCTATACCTCCCACGTGTCAAGGCACGACTTAGAGGCATAACCGCATTGAAAGCAATGTCGCAAGTTAGGCAATCTTCACAACATCCCATGTAAAATATGTAATAAAAGGGGAGATACATAGTTGGCTTACACTCACCATGTCACACAAAGTACATAAATAGCATTACAACATTTAAACACTCATGGCCCGACTACGGCGTCAAAATAAAAGATAAACCCAACATGCGACACGGTCCCGATCACCCCAACTGGGCACCACTACTGATCATCAGGGAAAGACACGTAGTATCGGCGTGAGTCCTCGTCGAACTCCCACTTGAGCTCAAGCGCGTCATCTGGAGCGGAATCATCAGGCCCTGCATCTGGTTTGGAAGTAATCTGTGAGCCACAGGGACTCAGCAATCTCGCACCCTCGCGATCAAGACTATTTAAGCTTATGGGTAAGGCAAGGTAAATATGTGGAGCTGCAGCAAGCGACTAGCATATATGGTGGCTAACCTGTTCGCAAAAGAGAGCGAGAAGAGGAGGCAAAGCGCGAACGAGAAACTAGAGAGCAACCTGCGGCAAGCATTACTCCAACACCGTGTTCGCTTCCTGGACTCCGCCGAGAAGAGACCATCACGGTAACTCACACTGTTGATTCATTTTAATTAACTTAAGGTTCAAGTTATCTACAACCGGACATTAACAAATTCCCATCTGCCCATAACCGCGGGCACGGCTTTCGAAAGTTCAAATCCCTGCAGGGGAGTCCCAACTTAGCCCATGACAAGCTCTCACGGTCAACGAAGGAATAGACCTCCTCCCGAGACATTCCGATCAGACTCGGTATCTCGGTTCTACAAGACACTTCGACAAGTTAAAACAAATCCAGCAACATCGCCCGAATGTGCTGACAAATCCCGATAGGAGATGCACATATCTCGTTCTCAGGGCACACTCAGATGAGACTAGCTACGAGTAAAACCAACCCTCAAGTTGCCCCGAGGTGGCCCCGCAGGCAGCTCAGTCGGACCAACACTTAGAGGGGCACTGGCCTAGGGGGGGTTAAATAAGATGACCCTCGGGCTCCGGAAACCCCAGGGAAAAAGAGGCTAGGTGGCAAATGGTAAAACCAAGGTTGGGCATTGCTGGAAAAGCTTTAATCAAGGCGAACTATCAAGGGGTTCCCATTATCACCCAACCGCGTAAGGAACGCAAAATCCGGGAACATAACACCGATATGACGGAAACTAGGGCGGCAAGAGTGGAACAAAACACTAGGCGAGAGGCCGAGCCTTCCACCCTTTACCAAGTATATAGATGCATTAAGATAACAAGATAATATAATGATATCCCAACAAGTAAATAATGTTCCAACAAGGAACGGGCTCCAATCTTCACTTGCAACTAGCAACGCTATAAGAGGGGCTGAGCAAAGCGGTAACATAGCCAATCAATAGTTTGCTAGGACATGGTGGGTTAGAGGTTTGACATGGCAATTTGGGAGGCATGATAAGCAAGTGGTAGGCATCTTAGCATAGGCATAGCAAAAGAGCGAGCATCTAGCAAAGCAAAGATAGTAGTGATTTCGAGGTTATGATCATCTT